>NC_135855.1:18161385-18468885 GCF_031162955.1 Sander vitreus | reverse complement strand
CAGAATTATTGCTTTCATTTATCATGCAGACACCTGTCTGCAGCGAAAAGTTGAGTTTAGACAGGTAGATATTAACGCACCTTTGATCTTTGCCAATGGACATAAAACTGGCCATGCGTTTGAGTTGTGTGACCCTCTTTCACCTTCCCTGTGTCCCATGGGTGAAGTGAGGAGACCATGGGGGAGGGGGGAGTAGAGGAGGAGGTGGAGGGGACAGAATAGAAGGAAAGCTGAGGGGACGCTCACCCAGCCGCCTCCGACCTTTAGGTCCCAAAGGAACACGAGTCAAACTTCAAGAATAAATTTGAAGGACTGTGTGACTTGGGCAGCAGAGCAGCCACAGGGATTTCTAGCAACACACTTAAGTGGGAGTTTAAAAGTGACCCCTTCATCCATGTTCTTAGGGAGCACTTCACTCCGTTGCCTCAGATCTGACTTCAACTTATGATAAATTGATGGTTGAGGACCAGATGTGGATAATTACTCTGCTAAACAAAAGTTGTTTGTGTGTGTCATTAGCTTTGGTTAACTCACAAGTTTTCCTTTACAGGCGTTACAAATCTCCAATATTTGATAAGGACGCAGTCTTTTAATGTAAAGCAAACTGATTTGTTGTGCCTGAAGTGAATAGGAACTGTTGTTGTATAAGACTATTTTTAAAGGCTGTCACAAGGTCCACATAGTTTTTACACACTTTGTCCCTTTCAGTCCTTGAATTCAAATGACTTTCATGACGGAAAGGCACAGGGTCAAGTATCGCTTTACACTCAGGTTCCAACATCTGTTTTTTCGAACCACAATTTAATTTGATTCAAGCTCATTTATTCACATTAAGATTCAAGTGTTGTAGTGAATGTGACTCTTGCAAGCATAGACATGAAAAGAGTCCTAGATGAAGAGAGCGGAGCCATGGAGAGAGTTGTGTACATTCACCACCTACCTGCACCAGCCGTGTTTGATCCAAACCCCACGCCTTTGAAGTGTGTATGCCTTTGTGCTGGGCCAAATAGGGCTGTGTGTGGAAAAACCTTGCATGCAAGTGACGTCATCATTTACACACAAGCACACACACACAAATGTGCAACGTGCACATTCATGTGCACATACATAGACACAGTCACACCCACACAGATGGGAAACTAAATGGGAAAATGTTTCTATCACCCACAGATATATGGCTTCAAAATTGTACCTCAGACCTTTTTCTTTTTTGACTCTGGACTATCTGAAATGGCAATGCAAATGCTCATTTGATTTGATTGCACTTCTCAAGCTGGGAAAGGTAGAAAAAAGTCTCAAAACATACTTCTCAAGGACAAATTGTGGCTAAAATGGCATGACAATGGATAACATGAATACTTGCCAAAGCAGTCGCTCATAGTGAGAAGATCTCTTATGATAACATGACTTCACGTAAACATACACGCCACTTTCTAAAGCCAAGTGGCGTGTTATCTGTACGCATTTTGAGCTATCCGCATGTATGTCTACGCCGTATTGAGAATGAGCACATACATCATGGTAGCTTGCTGTCATGTGACGATTTGGGAGGTGTCTGAGCTCGCCCACCATTTTGGGATCCTACACTATCGGTTGCCAGGGGCAACAGTGTAAGAGCGACAAAGGGACGGAGCAGGAAAAACGGCTCGAGTAATTGGTCCGCATTTCCACCAACTGCGGAACGGCTGCGGAACGGCGGCGGAGTCAATAGGTTTCCATTAAAGTCAATGTGTGTATTTTCACTGACTGCGGAACGGCTGCGTTCCGACTCCGTCCCAGCTCCGGCGATGCCCCTCCGGAGCAGATACGCAGAGCTTCTGTTTTTGCCGGATGCTGGAGAGCTCCACAGCAATTCAGCACAGGGCAGATTGTGCGGGACAGGAAGTCGAGCACAGAAACTAAATAAAACATCCGGTTAATTTTCTAAATAAAATACACCGTGCTCACGGCGGATCATATTTCAGCAGGTCAGCACAGAATTGTTTCTCCTGTACTCCTCTGGATGGAAACAAACTGTTGTTGGTTTTGTGGTTATTTAAGATTTCAGTTGGGTTTTACAAGGTGTTTATGGAACAATTATCACTAAGTACAAGTGCAAATAACACTGCAGGATTTAATCTTCATAATAATGTGGATGATATGGAGTGAAAAAAAATGTGCGTGAGGCATCAATCAGTCCCTCCAGGATTTCGCAATGTCACGATCGCGCCACTTCACGCGAATTCAACCAATCACCGCAAATTTGGTGCGACTCGCAAATTTGACCAATAACCTGAAATTTCCCGCAACTTCAACCAATCCCAGCAGTCCCACGTGCACTCTGAGAGCCAATGACCAAGCGGGAGTGAGAACGTTTTGATCATTTCCTTGTTTGTAATATGAAGACGAGATGTGTGTGTGTGACTCAAACATCTCACATTTACCAACAAAACGTACAGCGACAGACCGTGCAAAACATTTCCGACCGTCCTGTCAACCTGTATACATTTTAACATCAATGTAGACCAAGCCCCCAGGAAGAGCGCCATGTCTAAAAGCCACCATGGGCTTAGCGGGTAACGGTGGTACTGCACCCCATGGCCCAGAAAGACTTTTCACATAGACTTTGCATGGCGAAAGAAATGTCTATATTTCAGCAGATCATTTGTTTCGGGGTATATCAGCTTACCAGCCCGAACAATTAAAGGGTCCTTGTTTAAAACGTCACGTTTTTAACATTCACTAGTAGTGAATCCATAATTATTAAATTAGGCATGATGAACGCGCATAACGGATGCGAGCAGAGCCGCGGGACTGCGCCCGCCCGCTCACATGACTGTTCTCCCGAGGTCATGTAGCTAGCTGTAATAATGGATATAGCTAATGGTTGTAATTCACCATGTGTTCTATTAATACGTCCATGGTATTATCTTATGAATTTATGATACATCCAAGGGATGTATGTATGCTGTAAAGCCTGTTAGCTACATGGATGTAATGTCATTAGCATTTCCCAAACTGGCGGGCTATCGACTAGCTAGCTAGTTGCTAACATCAGGGGTAGCTAGCATGGCTGTATTAAGATCTATAGCTACATAGCTAGTTATATGCCTACATAACGTTACTACAGACATAGTGATTACATCGCCTTGGTTCTCTCTTATGATACATCCGAGGGCCGTATGCTGTAAAGCTTGTAACGTGGATGAGAGCTGAAGCCATGGATGAGCTTTGTTCACGAAACTGCAGGCTAACTGCTAGTGCTAGTTATTAGCTAGCTAGCTAGCTAGTAGCACGACATAATTATTAAATCTCCTTGGTTGTCTAGCTAAATACATCTATCGTTTATTTAGCTAAGCATGTAAACGATCAGGAACAACATAAACACAATGTTTAACGTTAGTGAATATTTTAGACAATGAAAACGGCGAGTTCATGAGTTCGCCACTTGTAAGAGACACGAGAGATAAGCTCATGAACGAGCATGTTGCTACAGGTTGCTAAGACAACACAAACAAATTGTTGCTAGTGCGCGTGTCCATCGTGACGTCATGGGCCAACAATGCGGAAGATCCAAGCTCCATGTTTGCTTTATGCGCTTTTGAGCACTCTCATTGGAATGTACGGGGCTTCCCGCCAAACACTGTATCCAGTTCTCTTAATACTTCCATGATGTAGACTAACGATTTAAAAGTCGCTGAAGTTGCTACCATTTCAATCCTGGCTGTCGGCTCTCTGCAGCGGGCGGGGCGGCTGCTCCGTTCCCCCCGCGACTGACGCTTGCACACACACACACACAAACACACACACAACACACACGGTGGATGCAGGAAAAGAAGGAGATGAGATGACACGATGACCTAAATTGAGGACAGCTGCGCTCGTTATTGTAAGTGCAATGATAAGTTAAAGTCAGTACTTTATCAAACCGTATGAATGTGTGTCCCAGGCCAGGATAGGAAATTAACTGACAATGTAAACAAGCCACTGACACATATGTTCAAATTTGATTCATTCAATAAATTATTTTTTGTCTTAAATCCACCAGCCATTTTCATATTATACCAACATTTGCAGCATCCTGAGCCTTTTTGGTAAGGTTCCTAGGAAATCTCAGCCCAGAGTAATTAATTAATAGTAATAATTATTATTCTCCCTAAAGCAAGTTTCCTTTTTATTTTTAAAGAACTATACAAAAAAAAAAAATCGCAACTTTTTTGCAACTTTCACTGTCTCCAGCAACTCCATTGCAACAAACTTCGCAACTTTTATTGCAATTTTTTACAAAAGCTCCTGCGAAATCAGGCATTTTGGACCACAACAATCTAAAAAGTAGGCCGTCGAAATCTGGAGGCCTGTTTCACAAAACCAAGATAAGGGATTAAGCCGGGATTTCCCCTTTATCCTGGATGAATTTAGCCTTGACTCGGTTTCACGAAAGTGGAGGCACATAAATCACCATGGAGATTTATTCTGTGCAGCTAGCCTGCTCCCGACCAGGCTAACAGCCAGGATTTATTTAATCCTGGAGCCTTTTCTGATCACCCAGCAGTGGTTTTACCCTATTGTTAACAGCCTGGATTAAAATACAACAGATGCACATTGCTGTTCATAACTGATGAATATATTCTGTTCCATTCATGTCTATGTCCATATATACAAGGGAGCAAGGCATATAATATGTAGAGAAGGAAACTCGTCCTCCATAAAAAATAAAAGAAACGCGAGAAAAAGCGTGGCACATAATAGGCTAGCGGATAGACTGAATGATAGTCTAAAAAAATACATTTATGAACTACTGCTCTTAACTGAAACCATTCAATGAGTCACTTGTCATTTGCTTGGGAAGTGGCGTATGCACAAAACAGGGCTGAAATTGTACGTACGCCACTTCCCACGCAAAGGTTGTAAAATGTGCGTACGCCATGTTTATAAATGAGACCCCTGGTTGTTTATTTTTAATGATGTTGGTTTCATAGGTTTGCAGGGAGCCTCCACAATAAATATTGTTTTCCCCACAGTTTGTACCATTCAGTTTTACAGTAGCATGAAGTGACCAAAACTTGTGTTTTACAAAGTTGACATAATTACCTCAATAGCAGGACACACTGTATACGCAACACACACACACACACACACACACACACACACACACACACACACACACACACACACACACACACACACACACACACACACAGCAGCAACTGTAAATACTGTATACTGACAACCATAGATGGAGCCTGGCGTCCCTTATATTCTGTAATAAAAACACACCTGGCTTGTGGATTGGTAGTGATGCTCTTCAGCAGCTTTAGGTTCCCGTAATGGAAAAAAAGTGTTTCATAAAGTGCTTGTTTCATAATTGACACTTTCGTACTGACTGATCATTGCTATAAATTAAGACGATACAAATACATTTGGTGGGTTATAAAGAAATTAAAAAGATTTAAGGGATTTTCTTCCCCACTACATCCCTGTCTGTGACCAGCTGTTACTGAATAAATCAATATGAAGCCAGCTGAATTCCAATTAGCAAAACTACATTTCGAAAATAAGATGCTATTTGTTCTGCAGGCGAAGTTCCACTCAGAAAGAGCAACAGGAAGAAAAAAAAGGACACCAACACAATTTAATGTTAACGTCTCATAAAATGTTGACATGAAAAAACAACAACATGGCAGATAACTTCAGACACCCCCTGTCATTGATTTATTTTGATCCAAAGCCCCCATTGGTCTGAATCATTAGAAATGTGTTTTGCCTGCTTGATTGCTTGTGTAACCATGTACAAATGTTTTATGTAGCTGTGTGCAAGAGCATTTGACTGTGTAAAAAAAGAAGAAAAAAAAAGCTATTTAATCTCAACCTCCTCGGTGGAGCTTCCTGTTGTGCAGCTAACTGTCAGATGACAGAGTGAGAAAGAAAAAACAAGAGGGGAGATGAGAATAGGAAACAAGAAGAGTGGAAGAGCTGTCAGTCGCACTATGGGTTCTTAGGGTTTAATATCTCTTTCTCATGCACACATCTAAACCTCCTCCTCATCTGCTGTCAGTGGATGCCAGCTAGATGTCACTTTAACTCTGGATTTTCAGCTCATGACAAGAACTGAAGGTCAAATCACTAACAGTGAGCTCATTTTAATGGGACTGAACATAAACCCCAGATAGTCTTAAAATGCACTGCGGAGTCATTTCAGGGGATTGATCGCGTTGATCAGTGTCTGCTGCACATCCTGCAGACCCTCTTTTTATTTATTATGTATAATATAGTGGAAGATAAGCTTTATGAAAATGTACTCCCGGCTGACATTGTAGTATAAATATGTAGTGCCGGTGAGATATGACAGAAGTGCTGCACTACACTTTATCAAGTTATGAATAATACAGGGAAGCGGAAATCAAACTTCTAAATGTTCGAAATTAGAATATTTAGAAGCTTTTCTGCTGTCACTGTCACTGTGTGTTCTGAGCTTCTGAGCCATCTCGTTTTGGTATTAGATAACTAAAGGCACCAAATCCTGAAAGGATACCCTTATAAATAAATTTAACTTGGGTCACATTTTCTAACCTTGTCTGCCAAAAACATTTGGAAGGAAACATAATTGCTACCTGGATAATGTCCATTAATAATGTTTATACCATGGTTTGGGTGAATACTCGATTCTGATGGCTGCAGGGTGTCCATAAAAAAAGGAGTTCCGGTGAAACTGTCTGTTTACTGTTCTAAATGAATGCGCTACATTAAATCAAAAAGGAAATGTGGCTCTGTTATTTCCAACTCGTCCTCTGAACACCACAGGATGGCGCTAACACACAAGCTGCAAGAAGTAAGTTATACTTCCCCCTCTGGACTGACTTTGCTTCACAGAGAATAACGTTCTCTCACATCCCGTTCACTGTTCAGGTCACTCGCTACTTCAGGCTGCGCCGCTGCGGCCAACAGTAACGTTACACATCGCGGATCAAATTGTTCGTAAAAGTCGTTATATTGTTTTGGGGACAATGACATGGCTGTATAGCTAGCTTGTCTTGTTGTTCAACATACTGTCAAATTATCTTTACTGATTGCCAACTGTACACAATGTTGTTGACTTTGGATCTTGCTAGCATAGCGTTTCTGGCTCGTAGCTAAACTGAAGGGTTCTACCAGTTGAGCGGACTATAACTATCTCCGGTTGCTAAGGGTGGCAAGTTGTATCTAAGGTCCTTCCTATTTCCTGGAGGACGTTTGCATTGCATATAGTGCGACTAACGACTAATTTTCTAACGACTAATCTTTCCACTAATTTTTAGATTAGTCGACTAATCTAAACGACTAATTAAAAAAAAAAATCAAATGTTTGTTATTTCGTGTCCATTTTATTTTGTATAAAAGATAAATAAAAAATGACAAATGTAAACCATATACATAACTTATATATTGCCAAATAAAAAAAAATGACAAATGTAAACAATATCAATAACTTAACTATTACCAAATAAAAAATTACGAAGTGGGATGTTTCCACATTCCAAAACAAATATTGCACAGAGTTGCTATATCAATATAAAACAAAATGCAATTTCCAGTGCAAAGTATTTGCTTAACAGTGCAAATATAAAAAAGAATTCTGAATATTTCAAAATTAGAGAAAACTGTTCTTCAAGGTCAATGTCTCTGTTTTCAAGTACCCAGTTTAAAGCTGCTCCATGTCATGAGTAACACGGTTATAGGCTTAACTGAACACAGTCCATTACAGCCAAGATGGCAAAAAGGAAAAAAAAGGAAACTAAACTCATTACATTGTCCAAAGTGTAATTTTTTCATTATAATCCAACATGTTTGGAAGGTGCTGACATCTATGAAATAAGTCTTGTCTGACCATTTTAGAATAAACTCAACTGTGTGCAAGCATGTAGAGTGCAAGAGAGTATAGTGCCCAACTGTGGCCACTTCAAAATGTTGTGTTGTGGTGCAAAAATGTCAACATGTCCACATGGTCTGGACTTAAGCTGGCTCTTTGCTTTGAAACTATGTTTCCAGCTGAGGAAAACAGGCGCTCAGAAGATGTGGCCGGTACACCTAGAAAAGACTTTGCAAGAGATGCCAGGCAAGGAAACCTGGACTGATTGGACTTCCACCACTGCAAAAGATTTGTGTTTTTGGGTGAAGGCTGTTCCCCAATATATTTGAAGAATTCTTCTTGCACTGAATACATGTCATCAGTTTCATCATCCTCACTGTCCATTTGGTGGGATGATTCATCCGAGTCTGACCCCAGCAATGTCTCCAACATTGACACGGGCCTTTTCACTTGTGTCAGCAGAACTGCTGGATGTGACGTGCTGCTGTACTACAACATCAGACTTCTGCTTTTCTTCAAATGCAAGATGTTGAATCTTCCCCTGCATTCTCAAGATGTCATCTGCAGATAAGAATTTCAGCCTGCGGAATCTGGGATCGAGAGCAGAAGCAATTAGGCTGGTATTTGGGGTGTCTTCAGTGAATTCAAGCTCATTTTGCCACCTTTCAGTTATTTCATTTTCTGCAGCTTTCTGAAATGCCACTATGTGGGGATTCTCAAATGAAGACGTGGTCTGTGCACTTTTTAGAAGCCCTTTAATGAGTGGGCGTAGGCTAGAGAGTGTCACATGACTCCCCACTCAGGTACACTGTAGCACATTCAAAGGGTTTTAGAGCTCTCTCAAGCTCTTCCAGGAGGCTCCATTGTTCTGGCTTGAGGTCAAGGTAATGCTTTGATCTATTTGTGACCCCTGGGTCCGACAGACATGCTATTACAGGCCATCTTTGCTCCAGCAGACGTTTGATCATGTAGTAGGTGCTGTTCCACCTCACACTTACATCTTGAATGAGGCGGTTTTCTGGCTGTCCCATTTATTTTTGCTTTACCTTCAGGCTATTGCTGGCCACCTCACTCTTGTCAAAGTGCTCCACCAGGGTCCTTGCAGCACCAATGGCCTTTTGAATATGGGTATTCTTCTTCATAGCATGGTTCACAATTAGCTGCAGAGAGTGACCGGAGCAGCGGACAGAAGAGATCCCATGTCTTTCTTCTAGGATTTTGAGGGGCACACACAACGTTTGATGCATTGTCATGAACTATGGCGAGTATTTTATGCAGAGGGATTTCAAATTTGAGTTCATGAGCTCCCAGTCATCATTTATGAAGTGGCAGGTTAAGCCTAAGTATGCCTCTGTGGCCATACTTGTCCACACATATGTTGTCAGACATATCATGGAGCTGCAGGACAGGGCATCTTTGGTTCGCTGAAATTCCTCATCATATTTCCTCTCCATCATTTTGGTGAAACATGTGCGTTTGGGTAGAATGTAGCCAGGTTGGAATGTTGCCACCATGTTCTGGAATCCTTCACCTTCAACGATGGACAGTGGTCTCATATCTCTCACAATCATTTTCAGGACACTGTCAGTGAGTACTGCTGCAAGTTGTGGCGTGCAGTCCTTCCTTGGGAGGAATTCAGTCAGACTACTTTGCCTGCAACTGACAAAAAGAGGAGACACAATTAGCCTACTGATATAGAGAGCCCATTCCTAATATCCTGTCTGGGCTTTCACCTTAACCGTCACATCAATATCAGCCTACTTTTGTTAGAAGCTCATTAAGTAAACTGTTCACAAACATTATGTATTAACAATCTAAGCAAGTATCTGCATTTCCATTAGGATATACCATATTAGTCAGTCTCTGGGCTAGCCTACAACGCTTAGCTTAGCTTCCCCCGCTTAGCTCTGCCTAATAATGAATCGCACTGAAAGCAGGCAGGCAGATATGGTGCTCGCGTTTACACTTACGTGCATGGCAGGTTTTAAAATGTTACTGCCAAAGTCTAAGTAGCCTGTTTAACAGCCAAAAACAGTCATTGTACTTCTCAAAAGTTAATAAACAGTACTGACTAGCTCGTCGTTTCATTAATAATCACATACTTACGATGTCTTTTCCTTTTCTGTGGGCGCATCCTGAACAACTCCTGTGTGTTTCCTTTTTAGGTGCTCATGCATCATGGTTGTGCTCCCGTGGTAGGCAAGTGAGGTTTGACAGAGTATACAGACCACTCTCTTACCAGTTGGCCTGAAATACTCCCATACTTTAGAAGCTTTTGGTCTTGTGCTCAGACTTGATACGGAGGACTCCCCTGCCTCTGCCATTTTTCAAATCTAAGCAGTGAAGGCGGGGGGAGGGGGAAAGAAGGAGATAAAAGATTAACAAGCAGGGCACGGACAGTGCACAGACTGCTGTGGAGGTGAATTACAGTGAGCCATTTGAGACAGGAGACCAAAAATAAATAGGCGGTCAATAGTAAAACGACGTTGACTAAAAAAATTGCCGTCGACTTATTTTACTAATCGCGGCAGCACTAATTGCATAAGAACCTTATAGGATGGGAATGATTGTTCCAGGTATTAGTCTAGTTTGGATAAACTTTAGATTTTGATTGTAAAACAAATTAAAATATAAACTAATGGTTTAAAAATATGTTATTTGACCATGGTATAAGTGGGTTAATGCCCTTCGAGGCGTCCATTGTCAGGTATTAATGGACGACGGTGAGGCGTGAACCGTTCACCTCGTCGGGCATTAACCCTTACTTAAGTTTTTAAAGGAGGCAGTTGGAATGAAGGGTTGCTATACAAAGCGCAGTGCTTTGACACTGGAGACCAGGGGTTTGCATCCTGAGACCAATGTGTGGTTAGGTTTAAGCAACGAAGGACTTTGGTTAAAGGGGTGGTTCAGAATTTTGGACATAAGACCTTATTTCCAAGTTAGCCAGTGTGTTATTTATCAGTGGAGACTGTTTTCAACACTTTTCATCCAGTCCTTCCAGTTGCAGAGTTCGCTGGTGCTAAGCTAGCGCAAGTCAACAGTATCTGCTAGCCTGACATAAAAACAGTCTTACACACAGTACACCAAAGACAAATAAATTATAACGCCAGACTATCGATGTAAATGTCTGTTGATAGAATAATGTTAGAAATAAAACTACCCTTGCATCGCATTGCAATAGTTATACTTTGTTCCCTGTAGTTGGTAGCATAGGCTACAGCAGCGGCGGACTGATATTACCTAGGCAACCGAGAAAGCCGGTTCACATGACAATCACGCAAGTTTATTTACCTGCCGCTGTCACTCATTGCTACAGAAGCAGAGTACATTGCATGGAGGAATCAACAAGATACAGTAGAATGGCCACATTTGAAAGCCATGCCAATGTTTCTGACTTTGAAGACGATGAAGACGAGGAATGTATGTTATCCAACGAACCGTACCTGTATGAGCTGGAATACACAGACGAAGAACTAATAGAGATGGATGCTAAAAGGGCAGAAAGAGAGAGAGCGTCTGTAGAGACAACCCCCGCTGGAGATTCCGTAGAGAACTGGGACAGAACATCGGGAGACTGGTGGTGCCACTGCAGAAAATGTATAAAAATGCCGACAGATGGCTAATGTTTTTGCTGCAGGGAGTGGGACTTAGTTATCCCACAAATAACAGAACTGGAGCTGGACACTAGTTTTTAAGATTTAGATGTGTCTGGGCATAGCGCCTCCCAAGACAGACCAATCTGCATAACGGAGCACCAGGACTTCCCACCCCTTCTAAGTCGAGGATTGCTCGAAGCATTCTTTTCCTTAGATAAAATCAATTGGAAAAGAAGACCCAGACCTGCTGGACCCAACGACCAGTTGTCAATCTTGTAAGTGTCCAATCTAAACAAAATGTAATTATTTGTTGCCTCGTTCTTATATATGGTCTTTTTTATATATGTATATAGCGTCTCAAAACTGTACACCATACTGTTTTTTTTGCACTACTTATTTTATTCTATGTTGTTACATTTCTTTTACGTACATGTTGGCACTGGAAAAAGAATTGCTTTTAATCTCGTTGTACATGTGTATAGTGACAATAAAAGGCATTCTATTCTATTATGAACAGCAGTAGGGCCATTGTCTTTATGTAGGCTATTACCCTAGTGTACAGTAGTTGTCTTTGGTAAGAAAATTGACTGCTCCCAAAAGCTAATTTTTTTTTCCCTTCTTGTTTTAGGCAGTACTGATTGGTGGCTTACTGAATTGTTCTTGAGTGGGGGTTGAAAGTAACACAGCTGGGAAGAGGCAACCGACGTGTTCCTCCATCCTGTGTAGTGACCAGCATCCAAAACAAATACCCTTCGGCCACTGGACAATATGTTGGCTTCAGGGAAGCACAATATGCTCTGAGATTGTTCTGAACACAACACTACTGTAGGCTACTAGAAAACATTTGCTACTGCACCACATCTTTTCACTAAACTATATCCTTTATATCAAACACAGAAAGAACACATACATTTGGTTACAGATGACACAATACGATTTAGATGTTTCTTTGTTTAATTTTACTTTGTAATATAAACAATTACACATAATAGTGGATTTAAACAAAGTGTTGTAATGTTTACAGTAATACAATTATAATTACATCAATGGTTCAATAAATAGGCCTACAAGGTTTGACAGACTTTTGGACCAATTCATAAACCACCACACTTCAAAGTTGCTAATCGACGGCTGCATCCAGGATGGTTGCCTGTAGGCCACACACTGGATCCTCATCTACTGACAATGCAATACATTTTGCCCCAAAGTTACAGTACGTGACGTTACCATAAACTTAGGCTCTAAGCCAGGGATTTACTCCACGTGCATGTGAGCTCCAACTAATTCCACTCTGCCAGGCTATAACACATATAACGTTACCGGTACATGAAAGCACACAGGCTAGCAATTTGCATGTAAAATGTCAGAGTTTACCTGACTTTTCTGTCAGCAATTACATAAAGTTAGCGGTTAGCCCAGCCAGGTATCTACCAAGGGTGTAGCTATACCGTTAGCTACACTATTGTCACTCTCCACAATGCATTCAACTGTAACGTTATCTCCACTAACGTTGTCAGTCTCAATCTATCAGTAGCAGCTAGGCTAAGGTTATGAAAGGGGCTAGCTTTATTAGCTAGAGTAGCCTACCAAAAGTTATTACCTGTTCATCAGTAGCTGTTGGTGCATCTGGAAAGACTGATGGAACTGCATTTGTTGTCAGTGACTTGTGGTCCTTTAGATTGTGGGGTTTTTCAAAGTCGTCTGGTCTAAAATGATCACTACAAATTCACAGCTTGAGTAGAGTCTCGGCTGGTGTCTCAATGTCCAAGCCAGCAGCAAGAAGCCACAGTTGGTTCCTTTCTGGATCTCGCAATGGAAATTTGTGGAAACTTTGTGGTGCTTGTGGAGATCTGTTTGGTCTAAATGCACACTGAATCACCATGTTGCCTAGTCCTTAGTTTCCAGTCCAATGCTTCAATAACAATGTACAAGTCTACTACTAGCTAGCTAGGTGTCCCGACTGTAGTGTGCTTCTCTGTTTACTTTTTGGCGCAGTACTACTAACCGGAGCAAAGTACAATTCCGCCACTGCTGAGAAACTAGTCCCTCAAAATGTAATGCGATCATTGAGATGCAAGGGTAGTTTTATTTCAAACATTATTCTATCAACAGACATTTACATCGATAGTCTGGCGTTATCATTTATTTGCCTTTGGTGTACTGTGGAGTGGGTAAAACTGTTTAGTGGCAGGCTAGCAGATACTGTTGACTTGCGCTAGCCTAGCACCAGCGAACTCTGCAACTGGAAGGACTGGATGAAAAGTGTTGAAAACTGTCTCCACTGATAAATAACACACTGGCTAACTTGGAAATAAGGTCTTATGTCCAAAATTCTGAACCACCCCTTTAAGGTTAGGGAAAGATTGTAGTTTTGGTTACATGTTCATTAATTAATGATTCAAGTAACTTTTGACTTTTACCTGATGCTGTGAGTACCTAAACATAACCATAAACGTTATTCAGTTGCTTTGAGCGGATATTGAGCAAGAGTGGAAAATGGAGGAAAAACACACTTTTTTGCAAATATGTTCTGTATGAACTTTTTGCAGCTTTGCAGATCCATTCATTAAAAACAATTTTCTCATTATGTTGATAAAAGTAATCTGTCAAAGGTTTTTTCGTGTTGCAAAATAGTTTTATACAAATGACAATTTCGAGCAGACTAGGGCTGTATTTTCATAGTTTTGGCCATCATTTCTATTTGCAATAAGATAGTACTCACAATTGATCTGAAAAGGCCAAAAAAAAAGTCAGACAAGAAACACGAGCACTACTATCATACATGATTTATACAAACAAATACCAAGTTATCCAGACTTCTGTTTTACCGCTGGTTTAGATAATCCAGCTAAACTTTTAGCTTGTTTAAAACCTATATAGTTATTTTTTGTTCGTTGTTGTTTGACTTTCTCACATTTCAGTAATAGCTTTGGTGAGTACAATGTTATCATATATACAGGACAGAACAAAACAAGACATGTTGTAATAAACCAGAATAATCCTTTTAAAGATGGCAGTAAGATTTGTCTTGTTACTTAAAGGAGGATCCATCTTCTTGCTACCAATCTTTCCCCATTGTCTGGCTTTCCTTTATTTCCCCTATGACTATTAAATAGAGCAATGGCAATAAAGATGTCCTCATATTTTTAGTTGCTGCATGAACTTTCATTTTCAGCAGTTCCAGTTTAATTCCAGCTTGGTCTTTTAGTTTGATCAAAGGATGCCAACTGAGTCAATGTCATAAAAATGATTCTTGTTGAGTGAGAATATTACATAATCATGATCATACCCATCAGCCAATTTTTATTGCTCCAGTCATTTATTAACTCACCATGATGCATTGATCTCTGATTTGGGCCTATTATGACAGATGACAAAATGAAACTAATAATGGATTTTTGATTTGGGCTCAAAGCTCACTGTTGGACGAGCAGTAGATCTGGCATGCGTGTGCGTGTATGTGTGTGCTCACACTTTGTGAGATAGCAGAAAAGCAAGTTCAGCGGTATGTGTTGGAGAGAGGAAGCCCACAGCAGGAAGAAAGGGATTGTGGGATGTGGCACTGATAGTCATCTGTTATTCTCTTGGACTGTGTGTGTGTGTTATGAACATGTCACATTATGAATATGAGAGCATCTAGATGGCTATAAAAGTTAACTTCTCTAGTTATAATCATCAACTAGATTTAGTTTGATATGTATCATTCGATTTGTGTGATAAATAACTGCACAATTTCCTTTGACACTAATTCCAGTCCGATAATATCCACAATATTATTACAGCATCTGCACAATCAAACCCTTTCACCAGAAAAGAACAGACAACTATGGTTAAAGATTTTCCAAGTTCTAATCCTTTTTTAACTGTCTTTTTGCTTAATATATATCACAAAACTTATGTTTTTATTATTGTTATATCAAAATACCTCACTTTTCGCTTACTGTAAAAATAACAAAATATTTTTGATGACTCATCTCGAACCCCCACCCTCATTACATAGTACATAGCTGTAGCCATTCTGTTTAGCGTTATTACTGTTTGTCAGCCCTAAATATCTAGTTGAGCTCTGAATACAGCACAGTTATTGTCCAGGCTCAACTCAACGTCTTCCAGCAAGGTGCTGCGTTGGTTAACCAAATGCATGCAAGAGCACATTCCTGGTGGATTACTGAATGCTGTATTTCTACTGTTTACCTTGCGGTAGTCACAACAAAAGATAAAATAGTAACCACCCATACGACTTTCCAGAGTTGTAAGTCATTATGCAGTGTTCTGGCATCTGATAAGGACTTCCTAGATGGTATTTCATTGTCTCACTGAAACCTTAAACCTGCCAACACAGTGTGTTGCTGTAATGCAGGGCTGTTTTTGGTCTGAAGCCCAGCTAATTGTAGGACACAAAGACCAGTCCCCCTTATTGAATTCACATCTGCTTTGCTACAAAAAGAGCAGACTACTTCCAATCCCAGTTTAAGAAACATTACATACAGCCCGAAATGCAAATCAAATCTGAATTATGAATTGTAGTTCTGAAGAAAAAGTTGATGTGGGAGTTGAATGCATTGCGTATGCAGAGGGCATTGTGTAAATTACTCTATTGCCCAAATGCTCCATCCAAAAATGATTACATGTGGAGATGACATCTACAAAAACTGAGAAGCAGTGATTAAACATAATTGCAGTCAGATTTCATCACTATACATGTTGTAAGTCGCAGGGAACACTGTGACTTGTTTCAAAAAGATAACATGCTAATCTGTTGTAAGGATGAACTCACACAACTTGTATAGGCTACACTTTATCTTGAAAGAGAGACCCCAGAGCAACTTCTCCGGCTAGCTCAGACATGTCAATCAAACTATTATGCTCCTGAGTGCCGAGCTGAGAATCCAGTAATTTACTGAATAGGCTGCATTGAGTGCAAATGTCTTAAGTATATATTTCCTCATTTCTTCAATGATCTAAAGGATAATGCCAGTTATTTGCATTTTTGCCATTGCATTCAAAATGTACTTGTGTGTAACTGTACAGGTTGTCAAACCCCTCAGCTGCATGATGTGCTGCTTTTCAGTACACACACAAATAATACAACCACCTGGCGAAAACAAGATAATAAGCTCAACAAGATATACTTATTTTTTTTAAATTTAAAAGGCCCTGAAAACCTTTTTTCTCAATCAGCTTATTCTATGAAAGATGGGGTCCTAAATTAATTTTCTGCCAAAGCTGTGACAGTTTTGGCAGGAAATTGCCAGTGCTTAAAAGCTGTGAAAAGATGAAGTTAGTGAGTTTGATCATCAGCTGATAGAGATTCAACATCCTATCT
Source organism: Sander vitreus (assembly GCF_031162955.1). NCBI lineage: Eukaryota > Metazoa > Chordata > Actinopteri > Perciformes > Percidae > Sander > Sander vitreus. The sequence continues at coordinate 18,452,138 of NC_135855.1, read as the reverse complement.
CCTGCCTTATGTCTCCTGTATGTCCAAAAGTATTGAACATGTTTTTATTAATCTTTTTAACAAATTGCTTTCAATGGACAAACGATTAGTTAAAAGTGACCTTCATTTTAGATGAACTTTGTGTTAAGATGGATTTTTGACTTTGCAGGGATGGAAATAGTGTTAAAAAGTTCAAAACTTTGTATTTGTTTCATGTTGCAATTCTTATAACTGCAACTTTCCCTCATACCCTCTGATTATTGGCCAGCCACTCTACCACCTGAGCTGCAACTTTTACTGCTTTGTATTGGTTTGCTCCTTTTGCATCAAGTTCCCACCTTTGAAATGTTCTATTAGCGTTATTCTCCATATGTTGTTTTCAGCTATGCTTTTGTTAAATAATTGTTAAATATTTTCTGGTGCTGCTTAGCAACAGACACACCTGCTGCTTCCTTCAGCTTTCTAACTGATAAACTGATGCTTTTTACAGCCCAAATACTGCAGGCTTTCCCACACATACTGTAAAAACCCATACTTGGGTCTCTCCGTTCAGAGATATAAATGGCAAGTATAAACATTTTTTTTTTTTTTTTTTCCTTTCCAGTAATCAAACTGACTTAAAATAAAATCCAAATCAATATTCTTTATTAAATTGTGTTTTCTGACAACACATTCTCACTCCCATCGCGTCAAAAAGCAACGCTTGGTCAGGTGCCTTTGCCATTTGTTATTGACACAAAAAGTGTTACAATGAACAGATTGGACTCAAATGCAAGGCTCCAAAAGTAACAAATTTATTTAACAAGGAACTCTAGGATGGCGAGGGACTCAGGGGCAGGAACTAGGATGGCGAGGGACAGGACGGCAGGGAGTAGGACGGTGAGGGAACTCAGGGGAGCACGGGGAAACCAGGGCCGAAGATCCGAGGAGGAGGCACTGGAGCAGGGAAGCAGAGGAGCAGAGGAAGGGCTGGCTGGATGCGGAGATGGAGGCAGGGTGAAGCAGGGTGCCGTGGGAGGAGGAATGGACGGGGAGGCCAGCTGACTGTATATGAAGGCTTGGAAGTGATCACTGCGAAACAGACACAAAGAAGGGTAAGACAAGGAAACACACAGGGACAGGTAAGTGCAAAGGATCTTTTCAGGTAGCTTAAGTGAGCGTCACCAATGAAGCTGAGACAACGATTCAGCGGAGATGGTCTGTTGTGCCGGGGTTGAAGTACTGTGCTTAATTGTAGATGGCTGGCAGGTGTGCGTAGCGGGAGAGCGGTGATGGTGATTGCAGCAGGTGTGTCTTGTCAGCTGGCAGGCAGTAGACCGGAGGGGAGGAAGGAAAACCAAAGAGACACAGGGAGAGAGACAGAGCGGACAGAAAAAAAAACAACAGCTAGAGAAAATAAATAAAAACTCACAGCCAGCCGACCCCGACCATCACAGTACCCTGTCCTCAACGGACGCCTCTAGGCTTGTCCGGTAGGCCCTGTAGAAGTCCTCTATGAGGGTGTCGTCGAGGATCTGACTGGCAGGAATCCAGGATTGTTCCTCTGGGCCGTAGCCAGCCCAGTCCACAAGGTACCGGTAGCCCCGGCCCCTACGCCACACGTCCAGGAGGCGGCGTACCGTATAGGCTGGATGGCCTTCGATGATCCGGGGAGGAGGAGGCGCTGCCACTAGGGCGGAGAGAGGGCTGGTGGAGACCGGTTTGAGCTGGGAGACGTGGAAGACAGTATGTATCTTGAGGTGAGGCGGGAGCCTGAGTTTGACGGCGGCGGGATTCAGGACGGCCTCGATGGTGTATGGTCCTACAAACCGGGGGGTGAGCTTCTTGGAAGAGGTCTGGAGAGGGAGGTCCCGGGAGGAAAGCCACACCTTCTGGCCAGGCCGGTAGACAGGAGCATGAGTCCGGTGGCGGTCTGCCAGACGCTTATTCCGGGAAGCTGTGCGCTGGAGAGCAGCCCTGGCCTCCCTCCAAACTCGTTGACACCGCCGCAGATGGATCCGAACAGACGGGACTGCCACCTCCTTCTCCAGGGCTGGGAACAGTGGAGGCTGGAACCCCATGGCACACATGAAGGGCGACATCCCAGTGGCAGCGCTGACGAGGGAGTTATAGGCATACTCGACCCACGGGAGGTGGGAACTCCATGACGCGGGGTTACGGTACGCCACACACCTAAGAGCCGCCCCCAGGTCTTGATTCACCCGCTCGGTCTGCCCGTTGGTCTGAGGGTGGTAACCAGATGACAGGCTGACAGAGGCGCCGAGAGCGTGGCAGAAGGATTTCCAGACCTTTGACGTGAACTGGGGTCCCCGGTCGGAGACAATGTCCAGGGGGATACCGTGGAGGCGGAAAACGTGGTGGACCAACAGGCGAGCAGTTTCCATGGATGAGGGTAGTTTGGGCAGAGGAATGAAATGGACAGATTTGAAGAACCGGTCAACTACGGTGAGAATGACCGTATTGCCATGGGAGTTGGGCAAGCCAGTGACAAAGTCCAGAGCAATGTGAGACCAGGGCCGACCGGGGACTGGAAGGGGGCAGAGCAGACCGGTGGGCGGCTGATGGGATGCTTTGGAGCGGGCGCACACCTCACAAGCCGCCACAAAATCCCGGCAGTCCTTGTCCAGGGTGGACCACCAGAATTGCTGGCGGAGCAGGAACAGGGTCCTGGCAGTTCCCGGATGACAGCTGAATTTGGAGGCGTGCGCCCACTGGAGGACCTGGGAGTGAGCGCTCGGAGGGACGTAGACGCGGTTCGGGGGACCGGTACCAGGGTCTGTATCTGTGGACTGAGCACGGCGGACGGCGGACTCAACCTCTCAGACCAGGGAGGCGACGAGGCAGGAACGGGGAAGGATGGGGTCAGGCTCGTCAGCCGGGTCCTCAGAGGAGTGGAGACAGGACAGGGCGTCAGGCTTGATGTTGCGGGATCCTGGGCGGTATGACAGGTTGAAATTAAACCGGTTGAAAAACAGGGCCCACCATGCCTGCCGGGAGTTGAGTCTCTGGGCAGTCTTTATGTAGGAGAGGTTTTTGTGGTCGTCCAGACCAGGAAGGGGTGCTTGGCACCCTCCAGCCAGTGCCACCACTCCTCCAGGGCCAACTTCATGGCCAACAGCTCCCGGTCTCCCACACTGTAGTTCTGTTCAGTGGGGGTCAAGCGACGGGAGAAGAAAGGCACAGGGTTGGAGTTTGTGGTCAGAGGGAGAACGCTGGGACAGGGTGGCCCCAACGCCCACGTCCGAGGCGTCCACCTCTACCACGAACTGGAGGGAGGGGTCAGGGTTGGTGAGGATGGGGGCGGAGGTGAACCGGGTTTTGAGGAGGGAGAAGGCTGCAGCGGCTTCCGGGGACCAGATAAAGGGAACAGAAGGGGAGGTGAGGTGGGTGAGAGGGGCAACCAGGGAACTGTAGTTACAAATAAAGCGACTGTAAAAATTGCCCAAAAAGCCCAAAAAATGCTGCAGTTGTTTAATGGAGGTGGGAGTGGGCCAGTTGGCTACGGCTTGGATCTTGGCCAGGTCTGCGCGGAGCTGCCCACTCTATCCAATGATAAAACCTAGAAACTGTACGGATGGGATGTGAAACTCAACTTCACTACTACACAACTTTCTGCCTTGACGAACAGCCTGTTCTCCAGAAGCCGCTGCAGCACTAAACGGATGTGTTGGACTGGGTCACGGGAGAAGATCAGGATGTCGTCGAGGTAGACAAAAACAAACCAATGCAGAAAGTCGCGGAGAACGTCGTTAACGAGGGCTTGAAAAACAGCGGGGGCGTTTGTGAGGCCAAATGGCATCACCAAATATTCGAAGTGGCCTAACGGAGTATTAAAAGCCGTATTCCACTCGTCCCCCTCCTGGGAGTAGTTTCGAGGTAGGGGTTTCTGAGGTCTAACTTAGTGAATATGGCGGACCGGGAGAGGGACTCAAACACAGAATCCATTAGGGGAAGCGGATCTTTACAGTTATGGTATTAAGCCCCCGGTAGTCAATGCATGGACAAAGGGTTTTGTCTTTCTTGGCCACAAAAAAGAAACCTGCACCTAAAGGTGACGAGGAGAGACGGATAATACCGGCGGCCAGGGAATCTTTGATGTACTGCTCCATAGCCTCTCTCTCTGGACGCGACAGGTTAAACAGCCGGCTGGACGGGAGGGGCGCGTCCGGGAGGAGGGCTATGGAGCAGTCGTAAGGGCGGTGGGGGGGGTAGAGACAAAGCCTGCTCCTTACTAAACGCAAGGTCATGGTATTTGGGGGGAATGAGTGTCAAATCAGGGGGAGCAGGGGAAGTGAGAGATTGAATGGACTTACCGGGGGCAGGCGCAGACAACAGGCATGAACCGAGACAATGACTGCTCCAATTTCTGATCTTCCCCCGTGCCCAGTCCACATTGGGGTTGTGAGAGATGAGCCAGGGGAGACCAAGAACCGCAGGGGATGCAGGAGAGGAGATGAGGTGAAAGGGAAGAGATTCATGATGATTACCAGAGGTGAGGAGATGGAGCGGAGGAGTGCGGTGGGTGACGGTGGTGAGTGACTGGTTGTTGAGACTGATGGCGTGAAGGGGCGTGTCCAAGGGGATAAACGGAATGTCGAGCTGTTTAGCAATATCTAGGTCCAAAAAGGAGTCAACCAATGCCCCCAGAGGAAGTGTAATCTCTTGCCATGACAGGGAGACCTCCAATAGGAGGTGAGGGTTGGGAGAATTTCGGCCCGCCAGAGCTCCCACTGCTACTGGCGAGCTGACTCTTTTCGGCGAATGGGACAGGATGAAATGTAATGACCGGGTTCACCACAGTAAATGCACACGTCGGCCAAACTCACGTTCCTCTGGGGACAAGCGGACACGACCTAACTGCATGGGTTCAGGGGACGGAGGGGAAGGGGGTGCCGGAGGAATAATTGAGCGTGGCTAGGGAGGCGAGGGAGCAGAGACCCGGGATGGCAGAGGGCAGGATCGGGCAGAGGGTGATTTTTGCGTCGGTATCCGACGCTGAGAGCCACTGACCAAGCGTATTTTATGAGTTGGGAATGAGAATGTGTTTCGGATGGCATGTCTTAATAATTTCACATAACTCATTAAAATAATGTAATTTGAAATGAAGTCTTACAGCAACTATGTTAAGATATTCAGATTTAATAGGATTTCACAGATTTCATACATAATTGTTTATTTAAATTGAATTTATATTAAAATGATTAATCAATTATGTTACTGTGTTCATTTAAAAGGAATGTCAGGAAAGCCAATCACAGGAAAGAAAGTAAATTCAGAAGAAAAAAATACACTAAGGAAAGTCTAGACCAGGCAGTTGCGGAAGTTGAGGCAGGAGCTAGCTTGAGGGCAACTTTTAAAAAATACAGCATCCCTCACACCACACTGGAGGACTACCACACAAATAAATATTCCCACAACCCTCATCCCAATTCTGCTCTGACACCTGAGGAGGAAGATGGCAGACCATGGCTTCCCTGTCAAGGGATCCTTTGTTAAAATCCTAATGATTGGGATAATTAAGGAGAGTAGCAGAACACAAACCACACTGGCCAATTTAGAGAAGGGGCCAAGTGACATTTGGTGTTCAATATTTAAGGCCCGCTGTCCACAACTGACCTCCCAGACAGCAGATTCCCTGGACAGGCACTGCACCAGAGGCCATTGAAGGCTTCTTCAAGCTGTGCGAGGCCCTCTTTGTACAGCAGAGTTTGGAGGACAAGCCACATCTCATCTACAACTGTGATGAAAGTGATGAGACTGGTTTTGGAGACTCGACTTGGACGCCTTGGACGAGAGAGAAAGTCCTGTGCAAGACTGGGAGGAAGCACCATTTATCACCAGCAGCAGATGACCAGAGATTACATCATAGTGCAGTGCTATATGATTTATGCTATATATAATAATCAATATCTATATATATTCAAGACCCTCCTCTGTTATGCATTAGCAACACCGCCAATATCTTATTATGTGGTAAACACTGTAAAGTGCATTCTTTTTAAGCCAAGGTTATGTTACACGTTTTTTACTCAATTTAATTAAGTTGAAGTGATTTGATTGCATTGCCATTTCAATTAACCTGTACTTAAATTTGAATTAATTCATTTAAAAAAAGGTTGTGTAAACTGTTGCCACAATTATTTAAATTTTTAAGAAGGTGTTTTTACATGCACATCTAATCATAACAGCTTTGGTAGCTCTTTCGTGCTGATAAAAGCATGTGCCCACAGTAAACAGTGAAGATTGCTGCAGTTGTGAAGTTTGCATGAAAAGCTAGCTTGAAATGTATCCCTTTTACAATTTATTCGGTGAAAACAGGTGATTAATTTTTCTTTTTATATTTTTGGAAAGTGCTACCATCTAGTTTTAAAATACCTTGCTGGAAGAGAGTTTGTCGTTAAAAAGATCAAACCATGACATGTCCATGTTTTAGTAACATCAACTCCTATACAGTACCTGCATATATTCCCTCTTTAATGCATACCAATCACATTTGCAGAACTATAAAGGGCCTGAAGGTAATTCTGGTTGGTTGAACTGGAATGACCCTTTTTCCTCGAGTCTAACTGCGCTGGCCCCATGGCCAACTCACCGTCCTGGACAAAGCATTGGTAGGGCTTCAAAGGGTGGGACATCTCTACAAAGCAGCAGTCTGAGCTTCAGAATTGGCTACAAAAAGGGACACTATGGCCACCAGCCACAGTGTGTATTTCGACGGGATGTGAATGTGCGATAGGATTGGGTCAGTCTGAGCAAAATGAAAGTCTTAACATTTGATGAAGGTGCACTCAAAATAGAAAAATAGGAGTTAAAAAAGAATTTGTCTGAGAGCAGGGGCCCGTTTCAGGAAGGAGGTTTAACAAACTCTTGAGTCTAACCCTGAACTCTGAGTTGATTTACCCTGAGATGGGTAACTGAGTTTTCGGTTCCAGAACAGCTGATTTGATTTAGTTCAGTCAACTCAGAGTAGGTTCATTCAGAGTTAAGCGTGTGCACCACCACTATAAAAAGGCAGCATGAATGGAGCCGTGATACTCCGATTCACCATGGAAGAAAACACAAACAAACTGGTCGGCGGAAATACTCATGCGCACATTCAGCGAGTTTGAACATGTATTTCGTTAAAAAAGCAACACAGCGGCTGCTGCAAAAGAGAGAGAATTTGTGTGGGAGAAACATGCTGCTCGAGTATATGTGTAAGTTCCAATATAGTGTATTCATTTCATATTTAATCACAATGGCCTAATATTAGTGGTAAAATGGTACCTATAATCTATTAGCGAAAAAGTACTAGGCCTACTAATACCATTCTGAGGCTGCAGCACCATCATTAACAGAATTATAATTCATAATCTTTTATTTCAAAGGGTTTACATCATTCACCTGCAATACTGTGGAACTCCTTTTTAATGTCTCTTACTGGTTTGTGTCCAGGGAACACTGCAAAAAGGTTTAAAAAACGTTTCAGAGCGAGTCACACTCTTCTGACAGCCCTGCATACAGTGGCTTTACTAATATGATCCGCATCACCAATGTTGTAAAGAAAACTGCCGTTTGCAAAAACACGTAATGCGACACAAAGAATCTGCTGGGATGTAAGAGCATGTCCACGATGGGTGACGTTAGTGATATGAGGACGGATAAGGTTATGGAGGCTACATATCTGATCGACTGTGAAGAAAAACAATACCGCTCAAATAGGTAGTTATCTGGAAATGAAAATGCATCTATAGTCGGGGCCTCAATATCATCTCCCGACGTGTGTTTAACTCCCCTGCGAAGTAATACAGCTTCTTCATCCACAGGTTCACAGGCTCAGTTACCATAGTAACTGACTCTGAGGTTAAGTTACCTCTCTTTCTGAAACGGAAAACTCAGAGTTTCCCTCATCTCAGGGTTAAACTCAGTTTTCACTAAACCTGCTTTCTGAAACGAGCCTCTGCAAGGACAAACCAGTTATTTGTATTTGGGCGGCCTTGGCAAAGACAAAGACATTATTTATGCCATTACGCTAGTTACACATTTGACACTGAATAACGGCAAGATATTTGAATAGCATTTTGTTTAATTTATGCCTTTCGCTAGAAAACGTAAAGACCAAAATAGTTTGACCTGCGGTAGTGCTGAATGCTGAACCCTAAAAAGTAATGACGCCAGGCTAAGAAGCAGTATTCTTGATATTGATATTGGACAATTCTACAAAATCCTGAATTACATTGAGTGACAGCATTTTTTAAGGTCTGCACATGGCAACATCAGTATGGTTAAGGTAAGGCAATAGCTTTGTTTCAGACCTCTACAGAAAAATCCTCACCAGCATCTCTTTTACTGATATTTCACTGTCCTCCTCAACTCTATGGGAGTCAGAAGTGTGCTCTTTTATACCTGTAACGACACCCAACAGTGATGTCACAGGGTACTGGAGTACACTTGCACATCCCTGCAGGGGAGATGTTCAAACACTGGAGGTCAGCAAAAACAAGATTTTCTGGGAGTGTTACTATAAAGCGGGATTTATACTTCTGCGGGGGCTCTACGCAGAGCTACGCCGGTAGCCTACGTAAGTGGCCTGAAGTTCATACTTGTGTGCTGTTTTGTTCTAGCGTATCTCTTTAAGAGAATAGCAGGGAGCGTGTGGTAGAGCGAGTGAAAGAGTGACGGGGATTAACTTCGGAGCAGGTACAGACTCTGGAGGCATAGAGGAAGAAACAAAGTGTCTCCCCTGTGCTTTCTGACCACATTGGGAAAGCTGCAGGAAATCATGAAATCTTATTGATTTTGTGTTGTTTACGGAGAAGGAGAACCTAGAAATGAGCAGTGGTGGAGGAAGTACTGAATCTCAGTACTTAAGTAAAAGTACAAATAACCGGAGATATATTTACTTTAGTAGAAGTACAACAATGACAACCCTACTTAAGTAAAAGTAAAAAGTACCTGATTTTAAATGTACTTTAAGTATTAAAAGTAAAAGTACTTGCATAACGATTTATTCTCTTAATGTCTATATTCTAATAATTAAAAACAACAGTATGGGCTGTGGCATTTTAATGAAGTTAGTTTTAGGTTAATGTAATTGTGCTTACCATCTGTGGCCCAGTTTACATTCTGACTTACAATTCTGGGTGATCTGCATGAAGCTCGACTTTGCATTATTTCCCACGGGACAGTGAATGCTGCACATATTTATCTAGTGAGACCACACAGGCTTGGACAACAAGTATGTGGCTTCACAGCTGAGGAGGACCGGAAGTTTTTTTAAGATAAATATACGGGTTCTATATTAACCCTATGTGAACGGATGCTCCACATATGACCAAGCAGAGTATCGGGAGCAGCAGCAGTAACAGGAGCAGCGGTAGTACCGGGAGCGGTATGCGCCTGGCCAATAAATGCTATTGAAGGGGCGGGTCTTGGCGTGGCCATAGTGGGATTCGTAATATCGCGAGCGGCACCGGGAGCTGGACGGCTGCTGCTGAAGGCTTCCCTGTGGACTGCAAACGTGTGACGGTCAGGAAGACGTTTTGGCAGGGGGAAAAACAGAACATTTAACGGAACGTTGTAGAAATGTAGTGGAGTAGAAAGTATAGATAATTGCTGCAAAATGTAACGAAGTAAAAGCCAAAAGTATGCACTATTGATTGTACTTAAGTAAAGTACAGATATGTGAAAAATGTACACAAATACTTCGTTACATTCCACCACTGGAAATGAGTAGGGGAAAATGCGAGGCAACCAAACCACAGCCAAGCAGACCAATCACAGTTGTTGCAGTCTGCGTTTTTTGAGGGGTGCACGTCAGGCTACAGTGTAGGGTACGCTGTATAGGGTCTGTATCTAAACGTACTGTACCTATGGCGTGGATTTTACGCAGAAGCATAAATCAGACTTAAGTTACTCTTTAACCATGATAATGGTTATTAATAATGTTTATACATTTATGTGTTATGCTGTACTGCAAAGAAAATGACATAAGCCGAACATGATTAAATACATTTCCATAACGATTTTACAAGGTAAGTGATATGCATTATAATCTGAACAATCAAGCAAAATACCTCCAAATGTAGATTTAGATCAGAGTGCACTCCTGCCATATGCTGCTGTAGACACGTTTCATCATCTTGTCTGACTTGAACAATGTAAAAGTGAGCGTATAATTTGTCACTTTTTACCATAAATTGATCAAAACAGTGTTCTTGCTAGTACACTTACGAAGGAATTCAATTATTTAAAAGCAGCATTTCATCAGCATTACTTTATCCACCAAGTATGTATAGTGTGACATGCTGTAGGTTTGCTTATGTACTGATCTTTTGCAAAGCAATGGATGCATGAGCTCAATCTTATAAGGAAATGTATTGGTGCCATTTATTTATTATAAATAATATAATATAATCGGTTAGTTTCTTCTTCCAAATGGATTCAAATGGAAAGTCGTATTTCTGGCTATGATCCTTGTACAGTATGGTGTTTATATGTAGGAAGTTAGATATCTTCATCTGGCGCCCAACGTCAACCTTAGTATGGAGCCACATTTTCTCTCCTTGTTTGCTGTTGCCACCACTGCAGGTAACAGCATGCAGTCTGCAGCTGGAAATTGTGTTTTTTTTTTTCTTTGATTGCTGAATAATTAGGTGTACACTGGCTTGTCTTCTGAAGTCCTTAGAGATGTACTTTATGATGATATTCCTACAGGCTATCATCATTATCTCATTTTTGGCTATTCAAGTCTGTTCAAGTTGGACCAGTAATCGGTCTTTAGCGGTGACATAATTCATCTGCGACTCAGCCAGACACAAAATCAAATGGAAATAATGAATGTTTTGTTTTTGTAGTTAATTAATTGATTCATTTTCTGTTTAATAATCAGCAGATTACAGGCAAACGGACATGATGTTGATTTTGCCAATTTCTTGACCAATTAGCATTCATTGTTGATGCTGGTGATAGTTTTGCTCTTATGGGAGGACTCAAAAATGTATCCTAGACCCTATTTTGGCTATAAAAGATTGTTCCCTGCACTGGTCCACTACCTAACATCAGGTCACTAAATCCTATTGTTGTTCCCACAGCTTGCAGAACAAATGTAGTCACACCTGTGTTCTGAAGTCCAAACCTTGATCCACCTACAATAAGCAATTATAGACTGATTGTCTGATCGTCCTTTCACGTCTAAACTGTTGGGAAAAGTGGTTGCTGGTCAACTCACAGCCCATCTGTCCACTCCTTTTGATCCATTTCAGTCTGAGTTCAGATGTAAACGTTCTACTGAAATTATACTGACCAGGGTAGTAAATGGTTTGTTAATTGCTGGGGATTCTCATCTAATATCTTCCCTGTATTTGACACTCAGGATCACAAGGTCCCCTCAGATCTTCTGAGGACACTGTTGTTCTCAATGGGCTGGTACCAGCATGATGTGTAGAATAGTTCTGTATTGGAGTATCCCACAGGGATCTGTACTTGACCTGCTTCTGTTATGTGTACGGACTACCCCTTGGCCACATCTTCAATAAACAGGACATACATTTTCAGTTATGCAGATAACATTCAAATCTATCGCCCCATCAATAATTTCTGCAGCTTTTAGTTTTGGAAAAATGTTCAACTAAAAAGTAGTATTTTGATACAAATAAGACTGACATTTTTTTTCAATGCTACTATTTATTTTGATGGCAGCACTATATTGCAATAGTTAGACAGTCAGGGATTTGTTTTTTCATTTATGTAACATAGCAAGCAACATTCCCAAATGTTAATAATTCACAGATTCTAATATTGCTGTCTATGTAGTTATAACATCCTGAATCAGCTAATATATATATATATATATATATATATATATATATATATATATATATATATATATTACTACTTTTACTGTTTTCTACTGAAATAAAAAAATCTTTGCATTAGCTACCAATACCATATAGAGCAGATTTATGAAAAATCTCGTTTTAGTTGGATTGCCATGTAATTCGCTACGCACATTCAAGCACCGCCTAGCATAGATTTTAATCACTTTAGTCATCCCCTAGTCTCGCATTGCCAGACCTTCCTCCACAGCATTGCGGGATGGGAGAAAAACGTGCTCTGGTTTATTGGCATTTTTTTTAACCAATCACAATCGTCTTGGGCGGCACTAAGAGACGGACGGAGCAACTGTGCCTCTGCAAAATAGCCTCGGGAAGGAACTTGTTTTGGTGGAACATGTGTATGTTCAAAGGTTGTTTTAGTCGTGCAACAGAAAACTCATATTGGACAGATAGTCTAGCTAGCTGTCTGGAGTTACATTTAAAATGCCAACACAAAGAAAGCGGAAGGTGAGGGACATCCAGCCGAAATGAGGGACATTTCTGGAGGCACCTGAACAATCCTGGAAAATGAAACGTCGTTGATATAGACTAGTGATCCCCTGACTTTAAATCTGCGCCGTCAGTTTGTCCAGTACTTTGGTTCATGGACGAATAACACAACTAAGATTTCCATCAGCTTTGGCTGTATTTTAGTGTTTACTTCATGCTAAACTAACATGCTAAACAAAGATGGTTGAACATGGTATAAAACATTATACCTGCTTAACACCACCATGTTAGCATTGTCATTGTAAGCATGTTAGCATGCTCACTTAAGCATTTAGCTCAAAGCACAGCCTCACAGTGCTGCTAGCATGGTGTAGACTCTTGAGTCTTGTTATATATTGAGTACATGGTGAGTATTCCTTTTCTGACTGAAAATGACATGAGTCAATGAAGCCAAAGACACCACTGACTGCAGTTAAAAAGTTTCTTCATAAAAGTTGTACTGAGAGTAAGGGATTTGGGGAGAAACGTGTCAAGGAAAGAGTTTATTTTTTTGCCATTATTTTCAATCAAAGTTATATTAACCCTTAGAGAATTTCAATAAAGAACTTCTGGTTATGAGTAAAGCTGAACCAGGCCTCAGGGAGTCTAAAGAGTTGCACATAAAGAAGATGATCACGGCATCTTTCTGGTTCTCACAGGTTTTCACTTACCCCTAAAAAAAAACATTTTTCAAAAAAATAGAAACTTAATTAAGGCTAGGATTAAGGCTTTAATTTAACTATAAATCAATCACACTGCATTCATTTGACAGAAGCCTTGGTCTAAAGTGACTTATATATAGAATACATACATTCAACCTATAGGAAAAATAGCATTTACTTCTTAAATCAATTATACGAAATTCATCTTGAAAACAAATTGTCAGTGTAATTTAAAAACTGGAGAACTGGAACTGAATCCTTATTGCAGGGTTATAACTGGAGGAGATAGTGATTTCTGAAGTGCATAATCACCATAGATACCACTCCATCTCGTCTGTGATTACAAAACAGCATGTAACATGGAATAGGCTAGGTATTTTATTCGGATAGTTTTGTCTGCATGTGTGTATTTACGTGTGTAGGTATGTATGTACGTATGTGTTTGTGTACTGTATATACGCATGAATTTAAATCGTTTTTTACCATTTACCTTTCTCACATTGTGTTCTTTGTAAAACCTTTTTCCTTCTAAAGCACTTTGTAATCTCTGGTTTTGATAAATGTCTGTTTGTTTTGGCCTGTGTGTTGTTATCAACTGCCCAGTTTGACAGCCAGGCCAGGTTGCCAGATGGTCTGTAAAAACGTAAACCCAGCGCGCTACAGCTGTAGCGTAAATACAGCCATGAAAGCAGCAAACAACGAACGGGATCAATGGAGATAAATTCTAAATTCTACCCGACCTAAAAAAAAAACGGCATGTTTCTAACAGTTGCGTGACCAGAGACGTAACAAACCCTGTGTAAATATTGGAGATGTATTTGAAAGATGGAGACAGATAAGAGCCCAAAAGGACGCCGAGTTGGCTAATTTCCTCCTGAACAAGTAAGCATTAGCTTCAGGCTAATTTATCACGGCAACAAGGGATGGACATTTTATGTAATTTCAACATTTGTGTACTCACATTGAATTATATAGCTAGAGTACCCGAGTTGGTTACTTGCAAAAACAAATTGAGACACAGCCAGCAAAGTGACCCCAACTGGTCCTGGCTAATGCCGCTATGCTAACCCTGCTAACGTCACCGGAGCAACCGGCTGTTTACAACGTGTAGCCTGTTCAGCAGCCGTAGCCGACAACGGAGAATATTTTAAGCGAGGGGGGCTGTAAATTGGGAAGAGAGGACTGTGAGTTTGCAGTGTGTTTTAGCGATTGTTGCCGTCATTCTAAGCCAATAAAGTGTGTTCAGTCGGGTGGAGAGGACGGCAAGGTAGTGGTATTTTTAGCGGTTCCTATCGTAATTCTAAGCCTAGGAAGTGTGTCTGTCCGTCGGGTGGAGAGGACGGCGAGGCTGTTGTGTTTTTAGAGGTTCCTACCGTAATTCTAAGCCGAAATAGTGTGTCTGTCAGTTGGGTACAGAGCACGCATGAGCACGGGCTTCTATGAATGAACTAAAACCGGGACACTTTGCGCGTGACCGTAGTGCTCGTGCACGCACACGCTATTTAACGTGAACATGTGCCAGCCCAGGTCAGACAAAGACGTAGACACAGACAGTAACTTCATTATTTTTGATCGTAGGCTCCTCATCTAATAATAACAGTGTTTTTTCCTGTAAAATTAACAAAATTGCAGCAACAGCCTTTTTCAGTTTAGTGCGAGATTTATGTTGAGACTTTTTCTAAAAAAGATTTTTTGAAGTGTTATTTATACCAATAACACCAAAATAATTCAAATGATTTATTGAAAATGTTGAGCATTAAAAACTTCATTTCCTGCATTCAGGTGAATTTGTATGCACATATTACTACCTTTTTCTGAATCAATGTATGCTGCAAATATCTTTATGTAAAGAGAAACATAGATTACAATCCAAATATAAAAACATAATGGGATATATTGCAGTAAGGCTCTCAGGCATTCTGTATTGCTTTCAACTATATATTCTCCTTTGGATCGACTTTTCTAATTATATCTGGGTCAGCACACATGTAGCCTAGCATCATTTCCTCTTTTGCGTCTTTTGTTGGGGAAGTAACCTCCTTAAATGTGCATATGACAATTATTCACCTCAATGATACATGAATTCGTATTTAATTTATTAATAAACCCCTGGACTGTAATATTTCTTGATAATATAATGATAATGTATATATTAGTTTGAGCAAGATTTCTACTCATATCCAAAACTTTGTGCACATACAAAATACAATATATCTGTGTTCTCTGTGATTTAGAGGAGTCATGATATATTTTGAGAAAAGTAAAGTTTTTTTTGAGAAAAATTAAGTTATAATAGGCTATTACAAGAATAAAGTCACTATATTTCAGAAAATAATCTATACCTGCACTGCTGTGCATTACGTGATTGCTCTGCTGATATGGTAGATCTCAGACCTTCTGACAGGCACAGAGCCCCGTTTGGGTCTCTGAATGAGACAAATAGTTTAGCTAGGGAAGTGGCTGAACGCTGCTATACATCGGAGGTGGAAAACCGAAACTACTGCTGCAGAAATACATGGAGCACAAACGGGACACATCTGCCGCAGCATGTCGACAGCTGAGCGGTATATAAACCGCTCAGCTATAAACCTGAAGCTGCCCTGCATTTTACAGCGAGAGTGGACACTAAGCGACGCACAGGTCTGCTTCAGAGCTCCGTGTGTTTGAGTCTGACCCATAGACTTGAAACGTCACGTCACAGGAACTTCAAACTAAATCATTAGTATTGCGCTCCTAAACTTTGTGTTAATGGCATCAATATATTAACATTTGACTATGATTCCTCCGAAAACTTCACCTTTCACAGCTTTCCTCACGTAAATACGGTTGCTAGGTGATAGCAACAAATACAGCATGGTCGGACCCCGCACGTAGCTGCCCGTTCTATTCGCCTCTGAAAAATAAACTGGACAAAGTTACATTCGGCGCTACTATTTGGGGCTGAAGCCCCGGCAAAATCGTCTCACGCCGCTCGTGGTGTAAACCGGGACATTTTAGCGTCAAAATTGTGACTGTCCCGGTAAACCCTGGACGTCTGGTCACCCTGTTCTATGACTATCAATATAGCCAGCATCTAACGTCAGCTACTCCGCTGTGCTGTAGTAATGTCTGGCTATGTGAGACAAGCGTCTAGCAACAATTTTTTGTGGATGCTCCTTCAGCGCGCTTTGGAGGAGGGTCTGGCAAAGCGAGACTATTGATGCTGCGGTCTCAGCCTGGCAACCTCCGTGAACTTCGAGTATGGGGAGGAAGGGGCGGGGGAGACTACTCTCTCCAGTGTTTTGAATTTGTACTGCAGTAACAATTTTAAACACTAGCTGTCAGTATTACATATTGCACCTTTTAACCTATAAAATAAACATTCACATTTCAAACTACAAATAAATCAGTTGAAAGGTTAACTCTTCCTTAGTTTTTGCTTTTGGTATCAACAAGCAATGAAGCAGTGAGGAGAACCGCTGACCGTTTTTACAGAAGGCATTCCCGTTCATTCATTTTAATGCGTAAGGTGTTTGTGAAATATGACAGAGATGTGCGTGTGTGTGTTTGTGTATGTTTCTGTGTGTGTTATAACTGAGGGGAAGCAAGGGGAGAGGCAGAAGATGAACATGCTTTATGGCAGTAGTAAAATTCTCCATGGTCCGTCTGCTAGGAAAGAGCCAAGGGCAGAATGTTTATCACTCCCAAACATTATAAACTACCTCTGTGCATTTACCTCAAGCTGCTGTGTTTGGCCAGCCATGTCCCTCAGCAGCAGAACAGGCGTCGGAGTGGCGTGTCTCTTCATGAATACTAAATATACCTCTGTTTCACTATCATTAAATGTATCTTTACTATTTCCAGCCTCACCTCGGCTGCTGGTGAAGTCAGGAGCACTGATGTGTGATTTCTCACAGGGAATATCAACTGGTACACCGTCTACATGAGTTGAATGTATGCATGTCCTCCTCTGTTATTATGGTATATCCAATACAAACAGAAACTAGATTTCATGTGTTTTTTTTTGCAGTCCAGACTTTCTAAAATCAATTCGGTTACAATCTGTATATGCCAAAAACTGATTTGAGCTGACTAAACAAGGCCTTACACTTGCCTTGCAGATCCGTCAAGATTTACCTGGCCAATTTATTCAGTGTAACTATTTCATTACATTAGGATATGATTGATAAATTAGATAATAAGAGATGAATGAACCTGACTTTTACTTTATTTGTAGGTTCATCAACAGCAACACGCCCTCAGAGCTAAAACCTGTTGTGCCAGGTGAAAACAGACATTTAAAAATAACAAACATAATTAACTGTCGGTGGCCATGAATTATATTGAGCTCCCATATGTTTACCAAACTCAAACTGTTATGTTATTGATCTGCAGCATTGAGAATTAGCAGCACCAGCTCTTGGTAACAAGAATAGGACCTTTCTTCATAGTGTGTAGAGTACATCCTGTACGTCCAAGTCCTGGTGCACAGAGGCACTTCATCTGAATCCTAACACCATTTTCCACTCAGACTCTGAAAGCTGCTGTCAAGGGATACAAGATTTATTTGCCTGTAATTGCCTAATTTTGCCTTTCCTGCAGGCTCAGAGGGAGCCGCAGCCCACCAATAGACAGCCTAACCTTGCCTACTGAGGAACAGTCCAAGGATGTAATACTGTCAGCTTCACAAAGTCCTCACTGGTGATTTATCATCACTGCCTCCCTCGCTCCCTTTGTCCCTCCCGCACCTCTTCTCACCTTCTGTTTGAACAAACACTTAGTGAGTTGTTATGGCTAAGCTCATCGAAGGTAAACTCCGCTGAGTGTTTGCGTTGCAGCGCAAAGGAGGGATCTGTTGATAGAAGAAACTTGGAACTGAGACAAGAGGAGTGATGTGTTGAATGACTGCAACACGATGGGTTGTTTGTCAGGATCAATAGCCCAGTCTGAACAAGCAAGCAAAGAAAGTGTCTGTTATGCCGGGCTGGATTCAGGTCAATGATCGTGGTTCACTGATTATGAGTGTTTACTCTTGCGAGGTGATGAGAATGACAGCTCAGGTGGGAAGAGCAAGTGGACACTTCTGAAAACATGACAGCCTTATTTTTTGCGTACCATTTTTTTCAAATCCATAGTTGTGTGATTACTTGCTTTTGCAGGTGCAGAATTAAAAAAAAGTACTGATATGTACTAGTGCTGTTGGAAAAAAATCAATTCATGTAAGAATCGCAATTCCTATCTTCTAAGATTCTGAATCGATTCGCAACTTCCAAAAATTGATTTTTCAAACATTCGCTTTGAAAGTGACCAATCATACGAGGGCCAGTGCCTCCATGGTTTCCGCCCCCAAAATGTAAAAAGTCAGTTTCGAGCAGAAATCAACTTTAAGAGCAGAGTTTACCTGGGAGAGCATGTACGCCCTCCAGCGCTTGCAAAGCAGACACTCGCGTAACAAGACATTTTAAAATAAGATATTGACCAGACAGTAGATGTCCACGTGATCACATAGAGAGTATGTATAAGCTGAAGTACATAATGCATGAAGCCTATAGCCTATTTTCCACAGTGCATGTGGCAGTATGTTCAATTGTACTGCTTATCTACAGTCACTCACTGGCTTTCGTTGGGATAAGACTGGACTTACTTTATACACTGCTCAATGCAGTCTTAAGAAGTTCTGAGGCTCATGGCTCGAGTGCAAAATTATTACAAACAATTCAGTTATACACCCAGTCTATAAATATTATTTTCTTAACACTAGAGAGAAAAAAGCTTTCCTTTTGTTTGGGATTCTAAAACTTACTGTAAAACCAGAATGTCATTTTTCACTTTTAGCAGGTTTCTTGTGTAAAGAGACTAAAATTGATTACAGTGGTTATACAGAAGTTGAAGAATCGTATTCACAGTCATAAGTGTAAAGTGTGTTTGCAAGAAAGTTCAGATTTTGGACAGTTTAAAGGGTAACACTTTATAATAATGGTACATGAATTATCATGAATTTATGCATGACTTCTGTTATGCGCTCCCCGCCCTGCTCTCTCCTTCCTCTCTGTTCATCTCAGGTGTTCCTGATTTGTGATTGAGTGTGGCCCCGCCCCTGTACATAAAGAGAGGCTGGGAGACAGGGATCACTTTCTGAGACTGAAGCATCTCTGATCACCGTTGTCTTCTGTTGTCTTCTTTTGTGTTTTATTACTTTGAGGATGGAGGTCTGGGGCCTGTTTCACAAAACCAAGATAAGGGATTAATTAATTGATACATTTTTTTTTAAATTCTTTAACAATAAGGATCATGTTTGTTCAGCTTCCATGTACATTGTATTTGGCATTCTTAGCACACAATTTGTGTTGTCTAGTAAACTGGGACTATAATTTGGGAGGACTGTACAATTTAAAGAACATATCCTAATTGTACAATCCTCCCAAATTATAGTCTTAGTTTACTGGACCAGTAACTATCTAGTGATGTAGGCTACTGTACATTCATGTAACAACAGGGAGAGGACACCTCAATGGATTCTGACCTTATATTTTGCTGGGGGGGAAATAACTGATGAATATATTCTGTTCCATTCATGTCTATGTCCATATATACAAGGGAGCAAGGCATATAATATGTAGAGAAGGAAACTCGTCCTCTATAAAAAATAAAAGAAACGCGAGAAAAAGCGTGGCACATAATAGGCTAACGGATAGACTGAATGATAGTCTAAAAATATACATTTATGAACTACTGCTCTTAACTGAAACCATTCAATGAGTCACTTGTCATTTGCAAAAACGAACAGCTGTATACTTTGCATTAAAAGCGAGCAGTGGAAGTTGATATGACTTAGGAAATTTATATTTTAGCCCATGAGAGAGAGGGAGGAACAGAGTGAAAGATATTTACGCATCATATTCTAGCGTTGTAGAAAATTGATCTTCATGGTAAATTTCCTGAGTAAAATTATCTTCTGCTTAATTTTAAGGCAAAGAGTACAACTGTTAATTTGTGCAAATGATTAGTAACCTAATCATTGAATGGAATGATTATGACGGTTTCAATTCAGAGCAGTGGTCAGTTAATGTATATATTTAGGCTACTTACGTGGTCGGTCCGTGATCGTCTTTTACGCTTTCTCTCGCTGTTTCATTGCAGTGACTGTTTCTTTTATTTTTATAAAGTATGTACAATGCGTATTCTCCATTTTGGCATCAGTAAATCTGTGATCGACCTCGCGGTCTTTTGAGGAAAGCCGTGGACGCGCATCTATCTGAATTACTTCAGCCTGACTTGACCTAGTCGCTGCTCCTCAGCCTGGCTTGGCCTTCATGAAACGCACCAAGCCAGGATGCTCAGATTAGACTAGGTCAAGCCTCGCTTTATCAGTTATCCTGGATTTATATATTCTGCTTTTGTGAAACAGGCCCCTGGTAGTCTAGTTTCTGCGGCTTTGTTTCTATTAGTTTGTCTACTCTTTAGTTTAGGAGGGGAAGTTCTGGGTCCAACGACCCTTGATGGGTCGGCTCAGGCTTCTTCCTTTCTTTTGTTCTTTTTGGCCAGACCTCCAGACTCTCATAGTTTTGGTTTAATCAATAATAGTTGCGGCTGCCGCTAGCTCAGCCAGTACGAGCGTTCGCCCCATGTTGGCTGAGTCCTGCAGCGGCGCAGGGTTTGAATCCAACCTGCTGCCCTTTGCTGCATGTCATCCCCCATCTCTCTCCCCCTTTCATGTCTATCCACTTACAAATAAAGGGAAAAGCCCCAAAAAAATAATCTTTGATAATCAATAATAGTTAAGTTGTGAATAAACTTTAATTTACTTTAACTAATCCTCGGGTTTGGTGTAATTCGATATGTTGATGGTCACATTTAAGTTGTTTGTTTGCTGTGGCCGTAACAACTTCATGCATGAAAAAGCATGAATTCACTCATGTAGTACTTCATGAACTATCAGTAATCTACAAGGATTAATAGTATCTCATGTATGACCTAATGTAGGAACAATACGTTAATTAATACATCAATTAAGGTATTTGGATCATCATGATTTCTGATTTACTAATGATTTTCATCTCCAAAAAAACTAAAATAATAACTTATATTATTTATATAATAAATACATGATATGGCATTCCATAACATGCCAATATAATTACAGAACATTTGCGGGGTTCTTTCCCTCAAATATATCTTCATCTGAATTTACGATAGTATCTTGTTTTATTTTGTCTGCTTTTCACTGCAGATCGATCAAACGGGTGTTTGTGTAGGATATTAATTGTAAGAATGGCTTTGTGAATTCTTCATATCATCAATGAGAGGCAATATTTCGATTTGTTTAACACAATGGTCTCAATTTCACGTGTTTCATCCATCTGCTGTCGGTGTCGCCGTTTCTCATTTCACCCGTTTCCGTGCGTACGCCTGGGTCAGAGTGTCCATGGAGGACCGCACATTTTCCCGTCAAGTTTGCTTTTTATAAATCCCAATTCTTGCGTAGAGAGTGGCGTACGTCTTCTTTTGTGCTTATGCAACGTTTATAAATGAGGCCTCAGGGCTGATTTTATTTTTACCCCAGTCCAGCCCTGATTACATCTTTTGTTTGACAAGTGAAACTGTCCGATGTTACAAAAGCCTGTTAAGCCCCAGACTTGTGATTTTAATACTGCATGCACTGATCAGTGATTTTAAGTCCTCCACACACCTACACAGGCATTTTTACTTATCTTGCCTGATTAGATGTCTTCTCAGGACTGTGTAGGTGTGTACAGACTGTGCTTGATTGACAGCTCCCTCACTCTCCTGTTTATTTTGTTGAACCTTTTAGAGCAGGGCAACTTGCAGGTTTATCATTCTCAGCACACCAACTTTCTAAGACATTTTGGTCCTAAATAAATGAATTTCAATGCAGTCGCCTCAATCAGATGATTTGTTGTGGCTGACGTTTTGCTGTGCTTTGACGTTCAAATTTTGTGAACTTTGACATACATTTGCAAGCCGTCGTGGCAGTGCTGAAATTTGAGAGAATGGAGAGAAATTTTTGGCAGTCAAAATTTAAGGAGGGGATCATATCAATATGAACTTTGCTGTGCCATCCATTTCCAAATAATCCTTCTCCGTTGAATGAGAAGAAATGCTCAACAAACTTTCCACCCACAGTAGTATCCCTTTTTCCGTGACTGTCACAACCAATGGCAGCCACTGCACGGCCCACAAGTAGTCTCTGTACTACCAGTTGTTGTATGCAAAATGTATGTTTGTATATATAAATTGTAGGGTTGCGTTTCATTGATTCATCTTTCAAATATTTTCTCGCTTACTTGTTTTGTCTTTTAAAATGTCAGTAAATAGTGAGAAAAAGTCCATAAGTTCAAAACCCAAAGATATTCAGTTTACTGTCATATATAACTCATGTAGAGAACTTGTGAGCCTCAGTTTTCCTTACTTGAATATGTTTAGAATAAGTTTATTACAACACAAATCTGGCCAGATAAGATCTTGGTACAGCATGCATGTACACAGTCATACAGTACCAAAACCCTAAACTAACATTACATTTGCTCAGCCTTATACAGTTAAATAGCGTATAATCAAACCACCTTGGACGAGGAAAAACAACATTGTGTAACCCATGGTCCATACTCTTTTCCATGAACAAATCATACATTCCTTCATGTCTAATCCACTTTTTCTACAACAATGACAAAGAAAAGTCACAAATCCTCACATTTAAGAAACTCAAATCAGGGAATGTTTGGCATTTTTGCTTGAAAACAGATAAATGATTAATCTATTATCAAAATAGTAGCTCATTAATTTTCTGTTGATTGACTTAATCTTTCAGCCCTTATGAGTTAATTAAAAATGTTCTATGGTTTTGCTATTATCACTTAGTGTGTGTATTTGAGTTGTGTATTTGTTCATTTTCGTTTTTTCCTTGTAAAGCACTTTGTAATCTCTGGTGCTTCAAAAACAACCATTATTATAAGAAATATAATTATTTTCACCATTATTATGTTCCAACACAAATTACTTTCTTCTGCCAGTTTTGTGTGTAACCGGGCACTTAGTAGTTCAGAAGCTTTGGTGACCTTGTGTAATTCCCAGCGTGCTGGTCAGCCAACTTTAACCAGAACAGAAGTCTAATTAGCCAGAATATCTGAAAACACCTGTGTGGGTCTGCAGGGTTTTTAATCCAGTCTGCATATACAGTATGTGTGATTTGTATTTCCCGTCAGATGAAAACACCTCCAGTTTTTTTCATGCAGTCTCTTTAGGTCCCTTCAACACCTTGTATTTTACGTGTGGTGTGTTGAATATCCTTGTCTAATACAAAGCACCTTCTGTAATGGCATTAGCTAAAATGCCATCAAGCTGCCGCACTGCATATACTCTATTACCCACCTCCCCCTGGAATATTAATCCCAGCACAGGCTTTGGGTATGACACACGTTGCTCTGTGGAACAATGCTCTTCTCGTCCTTTATTAATACATATTGTTTTAATGAATAACTTGCTGATGGTGAGAGATCATGTGTTGATGATTTTCCTTTATGGGAGGGTCCTGGTTCCCCAAGCTGCCACCTTAATTTGACCTCTCAATTTACCATTACGTTGATAATGGGTTCATTCATCGGTGTGAATTGGTTAGGTTATTTTTTTCCTTGAAGAACTAAATGGGAAGATTAGCTTTGCAAATTACTACTGATGAATGACCCATTAGGGAAATCAAGCAACTATAGGGCAACGCTCACGAGCTACTAGGCTGCTCATGTCCTGTGTGGACAGTCATGGAGCCGCCCTTGTATCCGACACTAGCCTTAAAACATTACTATTACTGGTCAAGTCATGTAACAGCATTACTACAATTTGTCTTGTTTTGACAACACATTTTGTAAAGCTTTAAAAAAGGATTGCAAATAATTATTTTAATTGAATGTGTATTCGGTTATTGTGCCCCGTACATAAAGCATGAGGTATAAGCTGTTTAGTGCATTGTTTATAACACACTGTCATTTTCTTTTAATATTTTTGTCTTTGAATTTGAGATACGATTATGATACCATTTTTGTTTCATATATTACACACAGCAGCGAAATACACACACATGTACAAACAGGACCTATACATGCACTAATGGAGAGATGTCAGAGTGAGGGGGCTGCCCATTAATGGCGCCCTGAACAGTTCGGGATTCGGTGCCTTGCTCAAGGGCACCTCATATAATAAGTAATATATAATGTAGTTGTTTGCAGCTACAAGGGCATTTTGTTTTAGTGTGTATTAGTATTTATGTATAACCTATATCTGTAAATGTAATCTTTTGTAACCACATAAATATAGTTTATTTTAAAGGGGCTGTACTCGACATTCAGAACATAAATATACTTACTACTTACTGCCTATTATGCTTGTTGGCTTGTAGGGCAGCAACAAAGGATTTCCTATTGCTGCAGAAGACATAAACATAAATATAGCAGGAAATATTACTAAATTCACCAATGGTTCTAATCGTTGACTTCCTTTGAAGTGATAAGTCAAATCTGCTGATGAATGTCAGATACTTGTCTAAATTTGACTCGTTTAACAGCTCTCTCTCTCCTCCATTAGCTCGTTTTGTTTTGGACAGTGGTTTGAACTGAGCAGATGAAACGCCTACAGGACTCTTGTATTGTAACTATGGTGACTAGACTCTCATTAAATCAATTCCCTAAAATCTGTTGCATACCTTCTCATAACAACCCTGTAATAATGATTTAGGAGCAGCTCTGCATCAAATATATACTGCCTGGAGAAAAAGAAAGCACATTCTTTTACACTATAAGTTCATTATTTTGTATAACAAAAAGTAAAAACCTTTGCCTTTACATGTAGCAGTGAGAAATGTTGCACTTGTTACACTGGTGTCTGAACTTCAAATAATAAACACAGTGTCAATAAATTACAAACCAGCTTTCACTATTTCATTTGCCTACATAATGCATCAAATTAAAATGCCTGTATGTTATATTTGTCATCAATCATTAGCATAGACGTGCCAGAAACAAGTCTTGCATTTGAGAGAACAAAGACAGAAACTACCTGGCTTTGCATGGATGCTATATATGTATTAACTACTGTAGTATCTGACGATTTACACTTTGACTTAAGATTTGGTATAAGGAGATGCATGAACTTTACCCCACTTTTATTGGAAACATCTGGAAACTGTTAACATGAACAGAGGGCCCCCCCAAGACAGAAGAGTCCTTTTTTGGAGTTATGCCAGATAAAAGGCATTGATTGGTCAGTTCCCTACTCCAATCATATACTTACACATATCACGCCTTATGTTAATACAATGTACAGGATATATACTGGATTCACACAAAGAAAAAGCAGAGCGACAAATTTTGAAGATTGAAGATTGGGTCGGTCGTCTCTCCAGATGTCCATGGAGTCTGTAAATTGATGCTGTAATCTCCAATGTAATAAACCTTTTTATAATCAAGAACAGTGTCAACGAAGTTCCTTCTCCACACATCGGCAACGCAGTGCTGCAACTAAATATACAACACTACTCCTGCTGTGTTCACAGCAACACTGCCAATGCCACTTTTGTTGAGAGATATTCAGGCTTGTTTTTTCGAACTGAATGTTGCTTGAAAATATTGGCAGTCACAGGGTTTGTTTTACTGGGCTTGTTTTCAATATGTGTATGCTCTTCACAGCCTTGTTTTAGTTGACCTGCTTAATACACAAAAGATAAAACGGCAAGGCAATCTCAGATAAAATACCAGCTGTCAATCATTACCACCTGCTGCTCGACTCTAATACCTACACAAACTGTAAGACCTGTCTGCACAGAGCAACCTCTCCGAGTCTCTTTGTATTTGTCTGTCTGTAACATCCACTGCAGTACATTGAGGTGGGCCTGCAGGTTCTCCATTAACCAACCATTCTCAGCAAGGGGCAAAAGACCACACTACAGCAAAAGGTTTAAAAGCTTAGTTTATTGTTTCTTATAAAATATGCAACACATCCTCATACCTAAATTACAATATAGGTTGATTTCCAAAGACTCCCAAAACGACCGTTCTATTTACTGCCGCGCATTAACAGTTTAATCATGTGACTGTTCTATTTAACGTAACAGGCGCGGTTTTAAACTGGTAGTAAACGTGAATCTGAACTAGTTAAGTTTAGGCAACAAAACTAAAAACGTAGGGATAGGGTTTGTTGACGCATGGGGCACGAACCCCAGTCTGCTGAGTGAAAGTCCTGTGTTTGTCTAAAGACCCGGACACACAGAGCCGATAATCGGCCGTTGGACAGTCTGGCGAGGTCAGTAAATCGAGTCTGTTCGGTGTGTTCCGTGCCGTCGTCCGTCCGAGGGGCCGTCGTCCTTCATTTTGGCCGATATTTCATGTAATAGGCGGGGCGGGCACTGCCGGCAGTCGGACTCAAATGACCCATCTGATTGGTAGAGTGCTAACCCGGAAACGGAGAGCGGAATGAGTGTGACTAGAGTCTCTCAAAATCTTTTAAACTGACCTGTTGATCTGAAATGAAGACAGATTCAGCAACTGCATGGCCTATTTCTCGCTTAAAATGTTTTCAGAAACATGTTTTGGTGAACTATTTCAGTACAATATGAGATTGTATTCTGAACAAGCCGCCATGACAGTCTGTCTTTGAATTTCCGAAGAAACCAGACCCACGCTGGCGGTTTTCATTTTTGGGCGACAATACAGATTAGCACCGCCTGCTGTTATGGAGACGTATTACGGCTCGTCGCTTTGGTGTGTTCCGAGGCACTTTTTTGACCAATTTGGGGAGACTGATCAGCCCAACTGCCTTTTCTGCCGACGTTTGGCCGTCAGCTCTGTGTGTCTGGGCCTTAAAACGCTACGGTGCCAAAAAAGTATTCAATTGTTATTTTTGTAAAAAAAAAAAGTAAAAAGAGAGAGATACAGTGCTACATCCAGGCCTATTTATAAAACATTCAGGGCTGGAGCCGGGGGATGCCCAGGCCTAACGATGCCCATGAACACAACAACTCTTCTCCAAAATGGTTTTGTCACACTTCTACGAAACCTGACAATATTGGTATAATCTTTGATCATTTTTGGTAATGGATAATTAGTTTTTGTACATGAATGAACACAAATTACCAAAGAAGTCAATAAAGATACATTTTTGATAACATAACAGTTTTACCTCTTTGGGTGCTCCTGCCAAATAGACTAGGCCGCGCTACGTACTATAATAATCGCATTGGCCAGCCTGTCTCCTAAAAATCACAATAATAAACAACTAATTTGCATTGGCTAATATGTTTTATAGGAAACATAATGCCAGCCACATTACATTGACGACTTATGGATTCATGTTAATGAAGTCACTTAGCTGTTAGTTACCTTTAAAGGTACTCTAAGTGATGTTGGGTGAAGTATTTTCAAACAAAACAAGGCTAGCTCGCCCCTCCCTCCTCCTCATCCCATCCCCTCCCCCTCCCTTCCGTGCTTCCGTGCACTAAGCCCCCCCAACCCCCACCCCCAAATCCTTCTTGTTGGTTATTGGCTGGAACGCTGGAAGACTGTTTATGTTTCGTGGTGCAGGTTGGCACAGTTTATTTTTGTTGGCGTTAGTGGAGCCTGGGCTGTCTACAGAGACCGCGTTTTTTTTTACAGTGTGTTCAGGGGACAGGCAGCTCGCGGATAGTGAGGAGATGTTTGCTGTATGTGACAAAAAATGTTGTCGTCTAAAAAAGGCGTGACATCGCTTAGAGCACCTTTTAAAGACACTCCAACTATCAATTTGTTGTAATATTATAGGCTTGCCTAAGGTTGCCACCTGGTCAAAGATGGCGGGTTACTCTTTTAGAGAACAGAATTCATGTTACTTACAATGTGCTCTGATTGAGTTTTTTGCTGCACTATCAAAATGTCCAAATAAACTTCTCAAAGCACTCCAAACCAGCATAATTCACTTCCTGGCTGTCCATCTTTTTGCTCATTGAGTTATTGTAAGACTAACGTAAACTAGTCAACAAACAAACAATGATTCTCAGCTCATGCATACTTTGTTGTTTGTTGTCTCTAAATACCTCTTCTCATTCTCTCTGTTAGAGCATTCTAACAAGAAACAAATCACAGTGATAAACCCACCCATAGTTTATTATGAATGTCTGGCTGTTTGTGCCTTCTGTGTGTTCATCTGCTATACAAACAATCTCCTTTAGAGTGTCTATTCTCTAGAACTGGATGAGAGGTGTCAGGGAGGGGGGCTGGGATGATGAAGTATGTCAAGAAGTAACCAGGCTTTTATGTTAATTCATCAGCTGGCAATCATGGTAGAAAACAGCACCAGTTGCAAGGAGGTGGTGTGGCTGTGTGTGGTGTGAAGATCATGAAAGATGTGTAAAACGTTATGTATCTAAAATTATTATCACTTCACACTGATCATTATCAAACTTAAAATACCAAAGAAGTGACACTGGCATACCTTTACATGTGCTGAGGAGAGGATAGTTTCGATTTGCACAAGGAAATCATACATTTTAGAAGCAGAAAAACAGTACATTATACTGTAAATATTATTGTATTATTATAATATTTTTTCAGCAAATTTAAATTGTAATTGTATAGTTTCTCAAAAGGCAGGATAGAGGAAAAGGCAAACTCACTGATTTTGTGCATTATTTAGCAAACAGCTTGTTGGCGTCCAAAAAAGAGGTAGAGTATAGCATGTAGTCTCTGTTAGTCTACAGGTAGGTAGTCTCCTGGATAAAATAAGATTCTACATGTGATATTTGGGTGGATGGGTGGATAGGTAATGATATTTTAATTAACTTTTTGTTTTAGGTATTTCAATGTACAGGAGCCCTGAGGTGCAAAAATGATAAAAAC
Source organism: Sander vitreus (assembly GCF_031162955.1). Classification (NCBI taxonomy): domain Eukaryota; kingdom Metazoa; phylum Chordata; class Actinopteri; order Perciformes; family Percidae; genus Sander; species Sander vitreus. The sequence continues at coordinate 18,423,299 of NC_135855.1, read as the reverse complement.
AAACCAAAAAAACATATATTGTAGCATTTCAGTTCTAGTCTGTTTCATGTTCACACGCTTTTTAAAAACCATGAGCTGTAAACTTGAAGCTATACAGACTGACAGGTTACTCATTGATTGGACAGTTTTGGTAATGTCATCCTGAGTCATCAGGACCTGCATGGGGAAATGAAATTCTGGTGACGGACAGCAGTTTATACTGCAGTTTAATTCTTCTAATGTGTATATTTATGTTCTCTGGTGTCACAAAGAGCTCATGGAGAAATAACTGATTATTAGAGTTATTAGTATCGTTTGACTGCAAATCAACAGCATGTCATGAATAATGACAAACGGGTAAAGACGGGATGAAAAAGAGGCATCCTTTAAAGCAATATTCTAGGAGGGTTATAGTGGGATCACTATGTCCCACACTTTTGAATGGACTTAATGAACTGCCAAAGTCCATGGAGTAGGATACAAGCACAACAGAACGCTGATTTAACTGTCAAATTAATAAGGGAAAATCCCAGACTCGCGCTGACATGCATATGTGTTACCATGGTTACCAAATGATTTGCATAAATGTATACATTGCTTATACAGACGTCTTATTATAAATTAGCAGGATTTATTAGACCTCTGCAAATGGTCCAAAATGTGGCAGCATGTCTCCAGCCAAATACAGCTCATGTCACCCCACTTTTCATTACTATGCACTGGCTCCCTGTTCGGTTCAAGTCACTAATGCTTGCCTACAGAGTGGCCACTAGCACAACATCCACCTACCAGAATTCCCTCATTCAGGTTAATGAGCCTTCTCGAACACCACAATCTGCAAATGAACGACTAGTCCTATTACCAAACTCAATTCGGTTTTCAGAATCCCCTAGACCTGAACACTTCTGAGAGTACTTACTCACCTAAAAAGCTCTCTCTCTCTCTCTCTCTCTCTCTCTCTCTCTCTCTCTCTCTCGCAATCCTTCTCTAGTTAGTTTTAACTGGGGCTGTCAATCTATTTAAATATTTAATCACGATTAATCGCTTGGTTGTCCATAGTTAACTCTTTTACTCTAATAATTTTTTTGCTCTTGTCAACATCAGAGCAGACAAATACTCTTGCTTTACGCAAATGTTCATTACTATTGCAACAATCCAAAACAATGACAAATACTGTCTAGAATATTCTCCAGAATAACCTTAAAGGTACTGTATGCTAAAACAAATGCTCAAAACATAATATGGCAAACTCAAGCCCATCAAGCAACAACAGATGGGCATATTGACCTGAATGTAACATTACTTGGTAATAGTACTAACACAATTTAGAGCCCTGACAGGGTGATACAGGACCCCGACGCAAAATGCTGCATCGCTTCCTTCCCAAATCACAGCACGTGCGTGCATTAATCGCGCATTAAAAAAAGGAATTTGAGTTAACTCGTTATTATTGCGTTAATGTTGACAGCCCTAGTTTTAACCTAACCAAACAGGTTAGATGTAAAAGCACCCTTACAATCTCAGCCATTCTGTAGCAGTATGCTGAATGTAGGCGTGTCCTCACCACTGTACTTAAAACACCATCAGGAGTGCACTCCATTTGAACTTAATTAACGCTTGTAATGAGGCAAGGTGCTGCCACCACTAAGCAAACTAATTTACAGGCAGGTACACATCTGAACAAGCACCAGCCGTAAGTTGCATTCAGACACGGGTTTAGACAAGTATTGACCACCTGCCTAGTGTCCTGACTAAGTGCAACACCATGAGAAAAAAAATATCTGAGTCACTGCAGTTGAGTTTAAAGTTTTAACCTTTGCTTTTCTTGTTCAAATTAACTGTTGAGGTCTTTTGTGTGTGTCTTTTGAGTCCCCACACACCTCAATTGGCTTCAATATTTGTTGTACTATAGTTGAGTCAGCCACAGTGGCTTCTAGAAATGTTTCAAATGTTGAATATGCTCTTACCTATTTTGACTGTCAGACTTCCAGACATTTTTTTTCTTGCTTTAAGAATTAAGAAATTCCACATAAGGTTGGATATAATATCTTTGGCAGACAATGCCGTTGTAAATGCTGATGCCAGTTTGTCATCAGACTACTTAGGGAGGCAGACAGTTTTTAAAATGTCCAACTTGGTGATACTTTGAGTCCTCACTTAAACATTGTTTAAATTTGTTCTTGCAATATAATGTGACACCAATTTGCTCATTTATGGAGTTAAAATTCAACAATTAACATTAACGTCATTAAAGCAGCAGAGCTTTGATTTAAACTTTTACTTTGTCACAGTATTTATGTTTACTTTTGTAATTTTCATAATGCTAGACCAGGACTGCATTACTGTAAAATTCCCACAATTATTCATTTCCTTGTGGTTCTGCTCTTCAGTTGTGTTTGGTTTAGTACGTATTTCTGTCATATTGCCTGTTCAAGTGACAGCAAGTGTTCAGCAGCATGTGGTCCATTATTCATGAAACGCCTCCTAAAATAAATTATTGTTACTTGTAACTAAGCTACAGGCCTGACCGTGCTCTTAGCAGGCAAAGAAATAATTGAGCCTTTTGGGTAGAGGAATGCTTCTTGCTCAAGGCCCCCAAAAAGTTGAACGCCAGTCCTGTCTGGGAGCATTTATCATAAAAAAAACCCTCGCTGAGCTATGTTCAGTCACTCCAGGATTTTGGAGTCAAATCCTTCAATACATATTACCTTACCCCGAATGAAATATGACTTGCATCTATTGGACAGGAAGAGAGTGTGGTGTGATTGGGCACAGCATGTCTCTCCTCATTCGCCATGAAGCTAGGCTATTCAAAGTGGTTATAATGACAGCTCAAACAGGGAGCCTTCTCTGGGGATAAAGATAAGGCAGAGCGTGTGTGTATGTGTGTGTGTGTGTGTGTGTGTGTGTGTGTGTGTGTGTGTGTGTGTGTGTGTGTGTGTGTGTGTGTGTGTGTAAGGAGGGGTTACAGGAGAACAGGCAGGAAGGCAGAGAGAGATCACTGCAGCATACTTTAAAGCATGGCACCAATCACAATGTTTCTATTGCCCTTTTCCTTCATTAATTACACTTTTCTTTCATTCCATGTTCTTCCTGTTTCCTAATCATAAAAGCACTTTTATTGTCACAACAGTCTCACAATGTTTTCTCTACAGTACTGGTTATTGGTATTACAAACCAATAAACAATAAACCAATAAATAAATAAAAACCAAATAGATATAATAATAATAATAATAATAATAATAATAATAATAATAATAATAATAATAATAAGCATTATGCAGAACAGCCGTTTAAACAAAACGGGAAACCACATTTGCAGCAGTATCTGACACAACACATGCAGTGAAGACGTGGTGAGGTGAGTGGGGACACTGTGAGCCTAAAAATGTTGCATTTGTTGATTTGCAAATGGACTATAATAGATCAAAGCCCACTGTTATGTACTGGGTTGCCGTTCTTTGAGTTATGGTGGTTGTGGGAACAAATTGTGGTCTGTGGTGTGCTTACGGAACATTTAACTGAAGCTGTGTGTTTGGCCGGACAGATATAAAGCACATTATGAACAGTGATAGCAGAGTTGGAGATGGGTGGAGCAGTACAAAGGCAGAGCAGGTCAGGTAAGAAATATGGGACATAAAGTGTATACTAAACATTTACCACACGCTACATTTCGTAGCACATTCTGTTTGGTTTTGTAAAATTAGTAGTGACTGATTTATTAGGATCTCGCATTCAAATTAAAGGAATAACGTTGATATTTTCCAATTTGCTTTCTGGTGAGAATTAGATGAAGAAGATTTGAATTTTGAAGAAGATTGATTTTTCCCCTCTTTCCAATCTTAGTGCTAAGCTAAGCTAACTGGCTGCTTGCAGTATAATATTTAACAAATACTGAATGAGAGTGGTATCAATCCTCTTATCTCACTCTCCCACAGAATAAGCACCGGCTGTAGAAATGAATGGTGTTCAATAGGATGAGAAAATGTCATTAATATATAAACAATAGCCGATAGACAGTATGTGGGAATGTATTGGTAAGCTAAAACTTCTTTAACAACGCTTTCATTCTCCACACATTTTAATTGGACCCAATAGCATGCCAAAGATGCCAATAATCGGACATTACCATGACAATTTGGTAATCAGCAGTGAATTTTTTTCTTTCAGTGATTGATATGGATTGACATGGCAGATTTGCTGTCGGTGAACACTGGAATAATGTGAGCATGAATACTGCATGGTTCCTCTAAAATAGTACTAAACATATTTACAAATGAAGTATACTCATGTAACAGCAACATGACATTTTTTGACAGAGCAGTGATAATAATTATGTCAAAAACACTGCAAGACCTACCAGCATCACCTCGTCAACCAAGTGTTGGAGACCCTTTAACCTGAGTAGACATACAACTGAATATAAATGAAGTCTAACATCGGCGATTCTGCATGACAGTGGACTTACTCAATAAGAATACATAGTAAATGTTCCACCAGCTCTTCTATGATGCTCAGACTCACTTTGTATTCTTGAACCAAGTGTCTCGACTGGCCAGGACTTCATCCTTCAGTAGGCAGAGTTATACTATGGTGGAAAAGCTCCAGCTGGTCTCAGGCGAGGAGAAGCTGTGCGAGGCGGCCTGGTGCTGTTTGGTTAGGGCAGAGGCTAGGGCTGGACCTATACGTGGATGTTATAATTCATGCAGCTTTGCACACTGGCCAGGGATAAGCTCACCTCAAGGTCGGGGAGCTGTGAGTGGAATACTCATTGGGAAGTCTGGGCTTTTTTTCCACATCTCCGCACATCCCTCTCCATCTCCTCGCAAATGAGGAAAGATTCTGCGATGTGCGGCAGGGCCAGTGTTTTAGAGCAATTGCCAAGAATGTACTCTCTGGCAATAGAAACCCAATTGCTGTTTTAGTGGTGCTGTTTATCTTTTTCCATGTGGAAGGTGTGGTAAATTGGCAGAATAAACCACAATATATTTCCTAGTGAATGCAACCACTTCTGTTTAACTGCAAGTGAAAATATGTTGCAGTTGTTGTTTTACCCCTATAGTATACAAAAAATATTGTTGCTACAGCATAGAGATTTTAATGCAAATTTCATGTCAATTCAAGACTTTCTGTATAATTCTAAACAGAAAAAGTGTAAGTGTGGGAGTCTATCATGTAGATTTCATTCTACATGTATATTTAAAAGATATCATCATGTATACATAATGTACATACTGTGCTGTAAACCCACCACACCCATGCTTACCCATATGCACACAAAAGTAAAAAGAAAACAAATCCTACACGACTGCGCACACACACAAACACACACAAATGAAAGGAGATCCCAGGGAACACTGACAAGTGTGCTTACCATAGCCCGAGGTAAAACAGAAACACAACAGAAACAGTCTGCTCTCTTGCAGATCCATGACAATAACAAATTGAGGGAGTTTACGTCTCATATATTATTTATATTATTTGATAGGGTTGTAGGCGATCTACATGGGAGAGAAATTCTGGAGAGAATACAGAACATCTTGGAAGTTTGGTTAAAAGGAGCTGCTTCCTCCAAGCATTGTTGGATGTATGTTTTTTTATCTGTCACATTTAAATGTGAATAAGATACTTGTTCCTATTCTCTCCAGCGCTGCAGCACTCAACCAGACACACAAACATTATGAAACACTAAATCACTGATGTCAGTCAATGGAATAAGAAGTTGTAGCAAAGAAATATGTATTTTCTACTAACAAAATGTATCTGGATTGTTTGTATTCCACATGGTTAATTACAAGAAAAGAAAGTGCATTCTTGTGTTTGTGGTATATCAGAAGTGGATGTGATTTCTTTTTCAAATTTTTTATATGTCTGATACTCCTCTACTCTACCTGCAGGCTAGAGGATTGTGACTAATTCATTTGAATACTATATGTGTGGTATTTGTTGTCCACTGGAAATACCCTGTTTTTATTTGTGGTTTAGTTGCTGTGATCCACATGATACTGAGTAGATAAACATGCATACATATTACATAGTTGTGTTCTTTTCTTTAACTTGCCATTGATGGGAATGTCATTAGTTTTGCAGGTATTATGTCATAAACCAAAGTATTGGGGAAACATACAATTTGACCTGATGATGGCTCTATGAAAGGTCTAGGGATCACCAAAAGCATCCTTCGGGGACCAGGAATGTTTGTACAAAATTTCATTTGAGCAATTATTTATTTAGAAAATAGAAATTTGAGGAATGGATGGGGCACAATGATGTTTTCTTAATGTTTTATTTGTCTTGAGTTTTGTAAAACAAATTAGATGAATTTCATAACCTATAAGTCAGTACAAGACAGTGAAAGGAAAGGGAAAATTCAAACCGTAATTAATTATTATATCTATATATATATATATATATATAATATAGATGGAAAATGAAAAAATACACAGCATTCACCCATTCTCTACAGAAAGGAGAATTTTTTGAAGGATATGTATGTGATGCTGATAGCTGAGAGAGCATCAATGCTGGGATTAGTGGAAAGTACTAAAAATGCAGTAAAAAGGGAAAGTAGGGAATAAGAAAGCAAATTTTCTTAAAATGCTGTTAATGTATGCTTGTGGCTTTATAGGCTGTACATTCTACTGCAACATCCTCTCTTAGCATCTGCTTTTCTTCAGTGTAAATGTTTACACAATTTTTAAAGATAGGAAAATACAGCAATTTTAAAAATATGCATGCATAGAAAGAGTTGAGCCTTCAATCACAATGGTGGCAGATGGGGAAAGTGAGAGTGCTTTCCCAATCAATCAGAGCTGCAAAAGTCCAACTCTTGTGGGTTAGATTTTTAGAATTTCAGAGAGGAATGATCGTGTGAACATTTGTGTGAACACACAAATCAAAGAGCTAAATTACAATGATAAAGTACAAAGAGCTGTCATCTGTTTGGAGTTAGAATGTTTCTAGCTCAAAGTATAATGTGGTGCACAAAGTGAAAAAGCTCATACACAAACATGTAAAAACTGGATGAGTCATTAATAGATGGATGACTTGAAGTATTTGGTTTCTAAGGAAACCATCCATCTAAAGCCAAAATATCTGCTTTTAGTTTAGTGTTTAAAGATATAGCTGCATAAGTGAAAACATGGTCTTAAAATACTGACACATAAGCTAATGTTTTGATATAAAACAGGAAATTGGACATCTGAAAAGTTTCACGTAACATAATTTCCATATGAATTTCGTCACTTTATTATTTGCACATGAATGACTGTCCAGATGGCGAGCATGCAGTAGAACTATGTTATGTCCATGGTGCACTTAGAGAAAAATTATTATGCCATCAAAGTCTAATTTTTAGGACAATATCTGTAATTGTTGTAAAGACGATGTCCAATTAGCTTTGATTGGAGAAATATTTAGTGGAAACAACTTGACCTACGTAGATTGATGACATTGTAATGAGAGCTGAGAGACAGTAAGATCAAACTTAATTAGTAGTCAAGTGAGCTGCATCAGCTCTCAGAAAGAGAATAATTAGAGTTCAGATGAGCTGGATCAAAATATCCATCAGAATCATTATAATAAACATTCATTCTGACTCTACATTATCACTCATCTACATTACAGTTTCTGTATTACTGATTCTTCATGATTGCAACTACATACTAGTATTATACAATTCTAAAAATAAGCTCTTTCTTCAGTCAGACATACTGTATTTACAGGCACAGAACCATTTTCAGATATAATGTGACTAGAGCTTTCATCAACCATGCACTATCTACAGATTGACTTGCCTAATTTAAACAAATACACTCTAAACTGAATCTCACCCTAACACTGTAAATCAATCAATCAATCAAATTGTATTTAAAGTGTAAAATCACCATTAAACATGGTCTTAGTGCACTTTACAATTAAAGGAACACATAAATAACCGACAGCAACAAAACAATTGAACAGCATTAAAGCAGTAATAATAAGCAATACAAAACCAGCAACATAAGAGAATAAGTGAAAAAGGTTTGTTTGGTTGGCTGTATAATGAGTATAGGTGGTTTTTCAACCTAGATTTAAAAATGTCAACTGAGTGAGCTTCTACACATGTAGTAGGAGGCCTTTCCAAAGATGAGGGGCACGGTAGGAGAATGCTCCTTAACCAACTGTTTTTTTGTTTACCAGTGGACTGACCAGGAGACCAGCATCAAGCGAGCGAAGAGTGCGTGCCAGTGCATATGGGGTAATAAGCTCAGATAAATAAGGTGGTGTGAGTCCATGCAGGTCCTTATATGTTATAAGAAGAACCTTAAAATCAGCTCTAGCTTGCAGTGGTAGCCAGTGAAGAGAGGCCAGAACGGGTGTCAAGTGATCATATTTTCTAGTTTAGTTTTCAGGCTGCAGTGTTCTGAGCCAGTTGAAGGCCTCTAGTGGCACAAATTGGAAGACCAGAAAAAAACAGTAATTAAGTCGGGAAGACACAAATGCATGGATTACAGTTTCAGCATCACACAATGTCGTGAAGGTTTTTGATGCTCGAGCTTTCAGAGATAATACAACCATCAATATTAATACACAGATTCTTAAACAAGTGACCATGTTTGGCTGGTCTTAGTACTAATAGCTCTGTTTTATCAGCATTCAACAGCAGGAAGTTCATACCCATCCATCTGTTTATGTCTGATACACATGCCTCTAAATTTACGAGTTGGGAAAGGTTGTTTGACTGTACTGGTACATATAGCTGGGTATCATCAGTATAGCAGTGAGATTTAACATTGTATTTGCTAATAATGTCAGCAAGGGGGAGCATATAGATGGAAAAGAGCATTGGGCCAAGGACCAATCCCTGGGGAACACCAGATTTCACTCCAGAGGAGTCAGAATTGGTATTGTCATAGTTGACATGTTCAGTTATATTTGATAAATATGACTGAAACCATGAGAGGGCTGTCCCCTGTACACCAATATAATTCTCCAAACGGTGTAAGAGTATGCTGTGGTCCACAGTGTCAAAAGCTGCACTTAGGTCGAGGATCAGGAACGGAGATGTTGAGTCAGAGTCTGCAGTAATTAATAGATCATTTACTACTCTGGTCAAGGCAGTTTCAGTTGAGTGACAGGAACGGAAGCCAGATTAAAATTTATTAAAAAGATTGTAGTTGGATAAATGGGCAGTAAGTTGGCTCACAACAGCGCGTTCAAGAAGTTTTGACATTCAATTCAATTTCTATTTTATTTATAGTATCAAATCATAACAAGTTATCTCAATACACTTTACAGATAGAGTAGGTCTAGACCATACTCTATAATTTACAAAGACCCAACAATTCCAGTAATTCCCCCAAGAGCAAGCTTATAGTGCGACAGTGGCGAGGAAAAACTCCCTTTTTGGCAGAAACCTTGAGTGGTGAGGAAAACTTCCTTTTAGGGAGAAACAGACAGACCCAGGCTCTTGGTAGGCGGTGTCTGACGGTGCCGGTTGGGGGTGTGATGAACAGTGGCAATTATAGTCACAATAAAGATAATGGAACTATGACTAGAAATAGTAGTTGTAGTAGTTCATGGCGTACTCTTTGATATATCCTAAAACTCTCAGCCCAGGCTACGTGAGAAGTCGCATGTTTAGATTTGCGCCACCTGCGCTCAAATCTTTTGCAGTTCTGTTTGAGTGCATGAGTGTAATTGGTGAACCATGGTGGCGTTTTCATCTGTGCGTTTCCTGGTGTAAGAGGTGCGACAGAGTCAAGTGTGTTAAGCAAGGCACTGTTCAGGTTGTCTGTGATATTATCAATGGAAGCAAGAGTAGTATTGCAGGGAGTATGTCAGGTAAGCACTCAGCCAGTGTAGACTTAATGTTGCTGTCAATACTGCGATAGATACGGCGATATAGGAGAAAAAGTTTGAACGTGTAGTTGCAATACCACCCCCCTTTTTCCCTTCTCTAGCAGAGAATAGGAAGCTGTAGTCCAGAGGAGAAGCCTCACTAAGTATTGCTGAGGCACTGGATGAGAGCCAACATTCAGTGAGGAATAAGAACTGTAGTCCATACTGAGAAATAAAATCATTAATGTAGAAACTCTTTCTAGAGAGTGATCTAATATTTAATCATCATCAAATTTTAAATCACCAGGAGAGGACTTAAGAGAATGTAATGTGTCCGGTTGAGCTATTGTCTGTTGACGAGGAACAGCAGTTAGGGTTGATAATTGTGCAAACTAAGTTGAGTACATCCTGTTACCTCTCTCTAATCAGATCGGAAATTTTAAACATATCATCAGGGCTGCGTTCACATTGATAAGTGCTTTGTGATGGACAGTTCAAGGGATGAGTCAGGAGATTGTATTTAATTGCACAGCAAGCTCAATGCTCAAAGACAACAGTGTGAACCCTCTGTAGTTTGGGTGAAAGCAGTCATGTTTTAAAAGGTCAACTCTGTTAAGATCAATACAATCAACCAATACATACTTATACATTGACATCTGTTCTGTCGCAGTGTGTTGTGTAGCAACTAGTGGAATCATAATTAGGATTGCTGTCAGAGCCACCAACAGGTGAAGCAGTAATAAAGTAATGAATAAAAGTTTTAACCTTATTAATTTACAGTTTCCCAAGAGGTTTAGTTCATTACTGTATGATTTTATTTGAATCCATAGTAATTGAGAGCTTACCAATTAAGACGTTTAGAGTGTCTAGAAACCTCAGCAGCCACTGATTAATAGAAAGCAAGTGACATATGTATATCATTTTTGCTGATCTAATATTCAATAGGGGTGTCACGATTCTCCAAATCCTCGATTCGATTACATTTTCGATTCTAAGGTCACGGTTCGATTCTCGATTTTAACTTTTTTTTTAAAGCACAGGTTGCTATGCCATTTTTAGACCAGACTTGTATGTAATATAATATCTGACCTTTTTTCGCAATGTACCACATTACATTGTCAAATTTAAAACATTTATTAACAACATAATGTAACAATAACATGTCTTGGAGTCAATTGGAAACTTGACAATTTGTCGATAAAGTAAAAAGAAAAAAAAAGTTTGCCGACAATCCTGAGGGCAGAATAGGGTGACCAGATGTCCAAGCAGTTGTCCCGAATCCCGAATCCTGCCCTAATTGTCCTGAAAATTATAGCAATGTCTCAAGAGCAGACTCTCTAGTTGTTATAGTCTGATAGAACATTAAAAACTGTTAATGGTGATTGAGTCGTCCTGCAGCCAGCTAAAGGTCCGGCAGATGGTCCGCTCTGCCTGCGACCCGCTTCTAAAACGTTCCGAAAGTCCTCCTCGTCTCCAAAATAAAAGCCCCCATCCCCGTCGGGAGACAACGGGGTGGCATCACAGCTGAGGGACACCACAGTCTGGGGTTGAAATACTTAACCAAAGGTTAATTACAAAAAATACAACCTTTTTGTCCCCTTTTTATGTTATAGAGTAGATGAAGAGAGCGCTAGTTGCAGCCATGAGGCCAGGGAAAGTGCACGTGCAGGCAGCCAATAAAAATAATAAATCATTTTGGTGCAGAGTTTTGAAATCGATGATTTTGATTTTGACTGGCTCCAGCTAAGTTACAGGAGGTTGACTGACTCGCAGCACTTCAACACGTGTGTTTTTTTCCGCTTGACAAGACGACCGGACGTGACATGGGGGCGTGGCAGTATCGACAATTCCATTTTTTTATTCGATATTCAAGATTGTGACTTAATTTCGATCGTTTTCGATTTAAAATCGAAATCGTGACACCATTAATATTCAATAACCCAACTTGCGAGCCTTAATGATCTCAAGCAATTAATTATTTAACAAAAACACTTGTAAAAGATATCAGATCTGCGATGCAGCTACCTGGTACCATGATATCTTCACAGATAGACTCCTGCAGTACAATATACATTTGCTCATTACTTAAGCAGCATTCATGTCATTGTTCAGACCATAGCTATAAGAAGGAGAGTCGTGAAAACTGTCCTACTTCTCATTCCAAGTTGAAGATATCAGGAGTTGGTGAAAATAACAAACTGGCAGTTACATCGTCCCGTAAACAATGATTTTAGTTGACACAAAAGCTGCGGTAACGGTTGTTTACTTAATGTTTTTCACAAATATCGAAGAAATATGTCCCTGGCTGTCCAGTTGATGTAGCTGCGTTGCATTCTGATTGGTCATGGCTCTGTCACATCTTCATTGTTGTTCCATGGTTCACTGGAAGAATTAAAACAATGGAGCATCTTTAAGCCACAATTCTAATATTGTTCTAGCATAATTAAGATAGCAGAGCACAGCACTCACAGAGCACTCTTTTCTGTTGCTGCAAGACGCTTCGATAATGTGTCCAGTAGAGCTGGAACACGACACAGCAGCCTCCAGCAAACGTTGGTAAGAATTGTTATTTCTGGAAGCCATCTTACTACAACCTGTACTGCTGCGTTGATCTCATCCACACATGTTGCCATTTTTGTTTGGAATTGATTCTAGCTCTGGCACAGGATGAAATCTCCATTCTTAATCCTGCCAATGTTTTTCCCGAGCCACCAGTGAGCACAATATTAAACCTATTTGAACCTATTGCTGAAAATAAAATCAGACATGTGAGTGGCGATTCAGGGGTCTTTAGACCCCCTGTATCAGTGATATTAGAAATAATGTTAATCCTATACTTATACCATAGATAAGAGATAATGTTTTACCCTGGTCAACAGAGTAAAGTAGTTTCAATGCCATCAAACACTTCAGTTACTGTACATCATTTTTAGGTGAATACATTACCATTGAATGAGCAAAAATTGGATTGAATGTTTTATAAATTTAGTTTTTGTATGCAGCACTGTGATTTCATTCCCTTCTACTACAACCATACCTTTGTCGTCTGATTACATACTATGTCAACTCTCCTCAATCTCTAAATCCATTGAGGATATTATGCCTGGCCTCTTATTCTTTCATCATTCAGTTTTGATTTATACAGTGCAGGATGAACCATAAACACATGTCAAGTACTGAATGGCTGACAAATTCCACTGCAAAGTGAAATGTATTATACAGATAGACAACACATAGATGAAAATGTGCATGGGCTGCAATAAATTATGTGTCTTTATGTGGTGCGTGCACAGTATGTGCAGAGTTGATATGGCTCAGACTTGCTCTTCAACATCCCACTGACTAAAGGAGAAAATGACCCCAGATGTCCACTAGGGGACACTAGGTTTGCTCTGTTGAATTGAAGCTCAGCAAGTGACCCTCTCACAGTAAGGACATTCCCAAAAGCCCAAAAGGACTGGCTGTTTAGAAAATTCATATTAGATATGCATTACAAATCCATGCAGGCTGAGACTGCAAAAAAACACTAAATTGTAGCCATGACATTGTTTTCCAAATGCAGAGATAGAAGAAACAAAGACCAAGGCACTTGTTCTCTTTCCTTGTAAACACTCATGTATGCTTTTGTTGTACTTATTAGAAATGAAGTAGCATGATGTTGCGGGAACGCCACAACACCTTTTTAGGCAGTGGGTTGTTTGATGGTTGTATCAACAACGTTTGCGACTTTGACAATGGACACTGCTGTACCTATAGTCAGTTTTGGTTTCTTTTAACAACGATTTTTCCCTAATTCTAACCAAGTTCAGTTGCCTAATCATAACCAAAATTTAACCACAGCAGAGGCACATCCAGGGTTTTGAAGGGAAAAAATCGAGTTCTAAAATACCTTGAAAATAGCCCCTTTTTTTAACAAATTCCTGAAAAAGTCCTTAAAAAGTCCTTGAAGTAAGGGATAATGCCCGACGAGGTGTCCTTTATCAGGAATTACAACGGGGAGGCCAGAACCATCTGAAGCGCAGAAGAGTCCATTAATTCCTGATTATGGACACCTCGAAGGGCACAATCATGCTAGTCACTTGCCAAAGTGACAATTTATATTTTAATGCTTTTTGCAATCAAAATCTAAATAAATTCACAAGCCATAACTCAGTGTCCCTGGTAACGCCTGAGGGGTTTAACTAATACCTGGAACAATCATTACCATCTGTTAAGGTTCTTATGCAAAACGTTCACTAATGGGACATATGTATATACACATATATAGACATATTGTATAGATACAACTTGGCAACGGGAGATATTTTTAGTCCGCTCAGCTCAATGAACCCTTTTGCTAAAGTTATGTTAAGAAGATTCAAAGTCAATAACATTGTGTACGGTTGACAGTTTGACAGTTTGTTCGAAGACTAGCTAGCTATCCAGCCATGTCATTGTCCCTAAATCAATATCAAGATTTTCACGAATAAATGATTGTGTACTTTCGGCTGCAGCCCGAAGTAGCTCGTTGAATAGTGAACGGGATGTGAGCTCATCGCTTATGTGAGAGCGGCATAAAACCCCCGCAGGGTGTCATTCAGAGCATCGGCGGTGTTGTTGTCAAAGTTGTCCATTCTTTCGTGTGCAAGGAAGTCTTTCATTGTATTAACTGCCCATTTTGTTTCTTGTGTCGATCTCATCTTTTTGATTTAATTCTCCTGGTGCAGCCCATTCATTTAGAACACTGAACAGAACGTTTCACTGGAACTACTTAATAGTTTATTATTTTAATGGGGACCCTGCAGCCAATCAGAATAGAGTATTCACCCAGACTATGGTATATATTCAAATGAACCACATAATGCTGTCTTATATTTTGATCCAAGTTTTGGTCATCAAGTCATTAGGCTATAATTAAGAATCAGAAATCGCTTTTTTTCTTTTTAATTCTGACGTGTCACCGTCTCACTCTCCTTTCTTCCTTGCCTTGATGAGCCTGTTACCGAAAACTAAATATGCCAGGGAAGTGTAAATTTAATATAGCAAATTATTGTAAGCGTGCGGTAAACAATGCTGGTGGTGTGTGATGGATCTTATTTTTAACGTTGTTGGTCTATGTACTTTGTCGTCATACTTTGTCTAAATGTTATTAATAGATCTGGCTGGTGGAGGCACGGGCTTGCTAATGTAGTACTTGCTACTACGTTAACGTACTATTGCATTTCAAAAAGGAGATCTCCAAGTTTTACAAGCACTTACTCTCCGAACTATTTTGTCCGAAAGCAACGTTGACAAAACTATAGCTAATAATCTCTGTAAAGTGACTATGTGACTGTGAGGGACAATGTGTGTCACGATGACAACTTGAGAAGCATTTATTGTGGGGTTTTCAGCCATCAGCCTTGTCTGTCACATGATATTTCTGAGTTTGGTTGTGTGTATGTGTGTGTATTTCTGTCTGCACACTGTTGACCAATCAGCCTAATGTGTTTATGCATCAGAAGGTGCAGTGCAATTTTGTATTGTTTTTTTGCAAGACATTGTGCTTTGATTTCTTCCTGCTCAGACCATCTGTTAAAAACATTTGTCATGGTTTTATTTGGTGAAGACACACATACATACATCTCTAATGTACTTAAAGGAGAATTCCGGCCAATTTTTACGTTAATCCATCGCTATAGCTACGCGAGTACTTTCGATAGAAAAAACCCCGACCCGAATCAGTGCAGATAACACGGAGAAGCTGCAGCTATGTACTACAAGCGTCCCCTTAGCTAAAATGGCAGTGGTTGGGGCAAGTTTTAGAGTGCCTTTGTGCCTCTTAACAGACACAAAATGCAATTAATATGTCTGTGCCACATGAACAGGGCCCTTACGTGTCAATAAGATGCGTTTTCAACTCAGACATTGTTTAAATTCACCTACCCTGGTCCCTGTCTCAATCCTGCTGGTAGCTAGCTTGCCCTGCTAGCTGATAGCCATTAGCCGTTAGCTGCTAGCTGCTGTCCGGTGAGTGTATTCAGACAGGCTTCTGTGATAATCATCTCAATAAAAATCCATGGAGCGGTGGTGGTGTGGCTATGTCCTCCAGACAGTTCATGTCACATCTTGAAGTATATTCCCCCCTAAAATAAACAGTACTGCGGTAGTAGCTGTTAGCTGCTAGCTGCCCTCCGGTGAGTGTGTACAGCCAGATAGCCATTAGCCATTAGCCGTTAGCTGCTAGCTGCCGTCCGGTGAGTGTATTCAGCCAGGCTTTTGTGATAATCATCCCAATAATAATCCACGGAGCGGCGGTGGTGTGGCTATGTCCTCCAGTTACTGCGCTTGGAGTTTCCCCTCTGTCTGTCTCGTTCTTTCCAACTCTTGTGAGGCTAGTTCTTCGTCTGTATACTCGGGTTTGAATAAATAAGGACAACCATCAAACTCAAAAGGCTCATCCGTGTGTTGTACATCTGCTATATTCTCCATAGTTACGTTACTCCAAGCTTCTTCCCTTGTAAACAACTCTACTCTTCACTCTTCACACACTACGCTCCAATCTGCACACTGCTGTTTACCTTTTCCTGCTACAACTGAATTTCCAGGAGACAGCACAATGCTACAGCTAAGCTTCAGTAACGCTATTACTGTGAAAGACAGACATCGTTTATCCCGTTTCCATGTAGTTACATAGATATGGTCATAACCACTACAGTGCTCAATTACCTATTTTGAGGGGGAAATAATCTAAACCTTTCGCTGTGAAGGCATGATCTGTCCTATGCAGGACATCCACCAGACCACCGGGCGCTCCGTGGATTTTTATTGGGATGATTATCACAGAACACTGTCTGAATACACTCACCGGACAGCAGCTAGCAGCTAATGGCTAACGGCTATCAGCTAGCAGGGCAAGCTAGCTACCGGCAGGATCGAGACAGGGACCAGGGTAGGTGAATTTAAACAATGTCTGAGTTGAAAACGCATCTTGTTGACACGGAAGGGCCCTGTTCATGTGACACAGACATATTAATTGCATTTTGTGTCTGTTAAGAGGCACAAAGGCATTCTAAAACTTGCCCCGACCACTGCCGTTTTAGCTCAAGAGACGCTTGTAGGCTAGTACGTAGCTGCAGCTTCTCCATGTTACCTGCACTGATTCGGGTCGGGGGTTTTTCTATCGAAAGTACTCGCGTAGCTATAGCGATCAAGATTAATGTAAAAATTGGCCGGAATTCTCCTTTAATTGAATAATCCTCATCTGCCCACAACACAAAATCAGTAGTGTGTTCCTCTGCTCTGCAAATCTGCTGCTAATTCCTTGATCAGGCCTCATGCTCTTCTACCTCACCTGTTGCCTGTTGTCTCATTAGCTCTTGTATATTTAAACCCCTGTCTTGACTGTCACTGTTGTTGTCTTCTGTTTCCTCAAGTTCCTGACACTAATTTTGCTTGTATGCTTCACCCCCACTCTTTTCCCAGGTGTCACATTTGGGCCCTGATATCCAACTGTGACATGAATTTGCTTCATTGTACTGATTGTTTTTATCAATTAGGCTGATGTTTTTGAATACCAATATATTTGATTCAATGAGCCACCTGACAAGATGTATTACATTGTAGTGAAGGTAACATAATGGCATGCATTATCAATGGATTGTCTGTTGCCATTCAAGACTTTATTACTCAACAACAGACAAGGATAGTGAATAACAATGTGCTCAGAAATAAATTGCATCAATGTGCAATTCTTTTTTAAAAATCTGTTTAAATTGCCAATTGTATATCTCATTGGACATTTACATGCAGTGACTATACTATGGGTGATATATGCAAACTGGCAGCATATGTGTTTTATTTGGCTTGGTTTGGAAAATGGAAAAAACATGCAGTGCCACCATGGAGTCCAAAAAGTACAGGTGGGCAACGACAATAACTTTAATTTGTATGTCCATGCAAATGGATTAATTAAAGAACATTGCTAACATTTGCTAGGATGAGGATCACATTTGGAATATTAATTTACAATTAACACAGCATGCAAGCTTGAGGGAGAAAATACGCTTGTGCTGCTGTGATCAATGTGGAATAGAAAAATATCCCATCACTCATTAGCTTTTCACTTCTTTATAAAATCTTTCTGAAGAACTACAGGCATAAAGGAATAATAATGAAAAATGATTCATATGATCTGTTTTTAAGCAGATGCATTTTAATATTGGTAGCCACAGTTGTGCTCCAGCTATATTGTCCTGACGATGAATAAACTTAAATTGTGACGTCATTGTTTACACATGATGTCATTTGTAGTTTTTGGACCGCTCATGTCACAGGTAATAATGTGTTCCATTCACCTCGGAAAATTCTAGGAATGCAAGTTTTCACAGACAGTCTAGGCCACTCCTTGCCTGCACTTGGGTGCAGAGGCAGAGCAGCGAAAAACGAAGAGGGATTTTTTGAGTGCAGCCCAGTAAAATATCCACAAACATCTCTGGAACGTCAACGGAGTCATTAGGTTTCCATTAAGGGACCGTTCGGTATTTATGGAATGGACCACCGGAGGAAAATAGGGGAGGGTCATGTCTTTTTATTTTTTGTTGAGGGGAGGGTCATCCAACATTTTTTATTCATGAAAAGAGCAAAATTGTGGCTTGTTTGGAGCATATTTCTCCATGTAGCTCTCAGTCTCGGCCCCCTAGCAGATGGGTCTGACCGCATATGCAGAGTTTGCTGGGGGGGCAGGAGGAGCACTGCCCCCCTGGTGGCTCAAACAGGTAATTGCATTGTTTAAAAAATGAGTGGAATAATTACATCTGGCATGACCAGATATTTTATAAATATCTTAAATAACAAAAAACAACTAAATGGTGATAGGTAATACATCTGATTTCATATAATGCTTTAGTAAAAAAAAATATTACCTGGCTGACGATGGGAGCAGCAGGACGCAAAAAACGAAAGTTACTGTTGCACTAGTCTGGACATCTTGCCGTGCCAACCTTGCAATAAACAATAAATACACAGTGCTCACGGCGGATCATATTTCCCTGCACTACACCTTGAAAACACAGCACAGAGTTGTTTCCCCTCTACTCCTCTGGATAGAAACAAACTGTTATTGGTTTTGTGGTTCTATTCTATGTGAATTCTCAAGATATTGTGGGTCCTCGTGACTATAGCTGTCAGTCATGGCCGCAGCCGTGCAGCAACAAATCCGGACCTAGTGGGTATTGACGGACGGCGGAGCACGCAGCCGTTCCGCAGCGGAGCCGTTCCGCAGCGGAGCCAGTCCGCAGACGTTCCGCATCCAGTGGAAATTGCTGGTACGACAGAAGTGCTAATAAACTGTATGTTACTACAGCTTACACTACTGTTGATGCACGGAGCAGCCATGTTGGATTTTGAGTTCGGGGTACTGTGACCCCCAGAGTCTATTGGTTTCCATTAAAGTCAATGTGTGTATTTTCACTGACTGGCTGTGTTCCAACTCTGTCCCAGCCCCGGTGGTCCGCAGCCCCGGCGGTCCGCAGCCCTCCGGAGCAGATACGCAGAGCTTCTATTTTTGCCGGATGCCGGAGAGCTCCGCAGCAATTCAGCACAGGGCAGATAGTGCGGGACAGGAAGTCGAACACAGAAACAAAATAAAACATCCGGTTCATTTTCAAAATAAAATACACCATGCTCACGGCAGATCATATTTCCCTGCACTACACCTTGAAAACGTCATAATGGATGGAAACAAACTGTTGTTGGTTTTGTGGTTCTGTTTATAGAAACTACATCCTGTTATATCGCGCGATCATACGTGAATTCGCGATCTTGTGGGTCCTCGTGACTTCAGCTGTCAGTCATGGCTGCAGCCGTTGTGCAACAAATCCGGAGCTGGTGGGTATTGAAGGACGGCGGAGCATGGAGCCGACACGCAGTGGAGCCTATCCGCAGACGTTCTGCAGTTGATGGAAATCAGGAGTGAGGTTGTCAGACTTCCCAACTCGGAAATCCGACTTCAGGGGGCGTGTTTCCGAATTTGAACTCGGAAATTCCGACATTCAAGTACAAATGGAACGCACTATAAATATGTGTGGCTTTGATGTACAGTTCACTTGAGTCATTTGTGGTGTGTGCATGCGCGTATGTGTGTTGGACACATTTACAAGCTTCTCTTTAAGTACTTATCTTCATACATCCATTGCACTCTCGCTCTGTATCAGTTTTTCTGTAAATTGTGTAGAGCTTGTCAGTGGGGAAGCTGGGACGCTTTAGCATCAAATCTGACAAAGGAAATACCAGTAATTAGTAAAAAAATGTGAAAAGATGGACATGATCAAAGACTTGCCGAAGAATTTTACGCAGGTGAAAACATTTGTAAGTCAACAAAGCAAAAGTGTCCTTGCAGTTTCAAAAGGCTCATGTGCTGTTAAATGTTTATTTTGACAGTAAATTTAAAAACCGGAAAATACAACCTTTTTGATTACTTCTGATGTTTTCCCTCACAATGTGAAATGATTTAAGAAGTATAATAATTTATACTTAACCCAGTTTATGCAACAAAGGTATGGACTTTGACTGATATTTTTTATTGTTTGGGACATTCCAGGCGATGGCTAATTTAGAGCGATTATGAAATTTTGCAAAGCAGGAGAATAATCAAAATGAATTTCATACTTAACCAAATGTGGTATGCCATTAGTCTTCATTATTGTCTCATTTTGTTACATTAACTGAAAACATTTGTAGAAATGGATTGAACTCGATTTTAGCAGGCTCGTCTGGCACTGCACGCATTTTCATACTGGACAAACTAACCTATGTAGGTAAAATAGAATAGTCTGTTGAGCTTAAAAATAGGACTGAGATTTGATTGAAATTAACATAAATGACAAACAAAACATGCATATAAAGGGAAGGAATTAGCAAGGTGAATTATATAATTACAGTATTGAGCTGAATATACGGCCAAAACCCTCATTTGTTAATCCTGTGTTTAGAGTTGCGATTCAACGACGCCACTTTGATTTTCAAGGCCACATTTCCAGGGCCATTTATGTTGATTTGTCGCACAAGTGCCGCAATGAAGGGACGCCCTTCATTGGCAGGTTGACTTACATCCACTTAACTGCAGTATCTGCTCTTCTGTCGCCCCTCTGTTGCTTTAGATTTGTCAAAGCAAGGCCATCAGTGCCAGGGAAAAGGAAAGGGATAAGGGAACAAGACCTGTGAATTAAGAGTGTAATCGTCAATATCCAGGAGCACTACCTCACCCTGAGCTGCACAGCTATAGTGCATTCTCTCTGATGAATTTTATATGTACAATAAGCCATTGTTACCCTGGTGGGCACCCCTCATGTCTTTCTGACCAAGAATGACATAAAATAGCACCTATGGTTGTACATTGAAAAACACAGTTCCTATTTGCATAGAGTGGGCGAAACCTATTATTTTCATTTAAAGCCTGGATTTATCAGATGTTGTCAGAAGGTATTCTGTTATTACCTGGTTGGGAATGTGTTTGACTAAAAGTGTGAGCTGAGGAGTATGAAGTGATGAAGTACATACAGAGAAAAAAAAATAGATACCATACCATTTCAGCTTTCATAATGTAAACAATGTTGAATAAGTAAACTTGAGATCACAGTCAAAGTCCTCATGATGTAAATACCTCTCTACTGCTGTTTACCATTTCCCTTACTAATGCAACCCTGGAAGCCTCGTCAGCCCCTGTTGGGCAGCCTGCTGAGGTCAGCATCCACAACACGACAGGTGCTGCTGCCCATTTCCTTTTCGGGCACGGCATTACCATATAAACTTTGTTAATGACCTTGTCATTTACACAACTTAATTACCAGAGTTGTGTCCCCTGAATATCTTCCCATATGAATTATACATCAGGAAGGTGGCTTCAGATGAGAAGGTATGCAAGCTCGATGCATCACTCTGAGAAAGTCTCATGTGTTTACCAGTAGGAATAATGCAAAGTTGGTGTAGTTGCGCTATTGTGTTGGCGGATAGGTCAACCGAATTTTATTATTAAAGTAGTTGTGGCTTTTTATGTTAATCTAGTTGGGTACAGGCATTGATGTATCCAGGAAGCGGGTCAGTATGCTTCAAATTAAGTATTACATTGGAATTGGGCAGGCTGCATCTGGCAATTTTTGTAACTTTCTGACCCCCACTTCACGCAACATTAGCCAGGTGAGCGAAGGTGAGAAAGCATGAAGGGTTTGAACTTATTTTTCATACAACTACTTCTGTCACTTTTAATGTTTACAACTGAGTGCAACACTGTCAATGCCCTAGAGAAGTACACTACCTTCATTCTTCTTCATCTGTATTTGTATGATTTGTTGCGCCTCCGCTGACAGCAGGCGTTTTCCCCCCACCTTTGAGTGTGACCATTCAGAGCATAACAATTTTTTGGACAAAACTTTGTAGGAACTACTTTTTTTTTAAGCAGGCAAAGCCCTTCAGTCTCGCAAATGGTCCCAGTGGACGGTACTGTAAAAAGAAAAACTTTCCCTAACAACATTTTATTTTCCATTTAGCAGATGCTCTGCAATATGACAAATGTTGCAACACAAAGAGAGTGTTAGAAATAATGTCAAATGAAAAATCATTAATATTTTCTTAAATAAAATAAAGGTTCAAATGTTAATGTTATTTTGCTATCTGACAACGTTTTAGGCAAAACAATTTTTTTCACCACTACATGAAAGCCCTCATTGCTGAGAGGATTTTATTTCCTGTGATGTTGAGTTCTGCTCGGATTCATATGTCCATTATGTGGTGGCATCTCTGTCCCACCAAGTGTAAACAAATCTACTCTCCGTTGTTATATGGTATAGACTTGTGGCTCTCAAAAACAAGAAAAAACAAGAAGCCTTCAATAAGAGTCAGCTCTGACATTCTCAACAGTCTAATAATAGTCAGCTATCAATAAAACAGTTGAGCATAGTGTACAATGCATTTGGCATCGGTAAGTGCTGTCACAAGTCTCAAGCCCAAGGTCTCATGTTTTTGTTTAAATAATGAAATCACCTGATATAATGGTTTAAAGCAATGAGGAGCCAATCTGTTCTTTTAGTAAGCTAAATATATATCTAAACAGTAAGCCCTGAGAAGAATTAAAAGGTTCGGTGTTTTATTAAGTGATCACAGGGGCTGTTAATACTGTATGCTGTGGCATTCGCACGCACGCACGCACGCACACACAGGGATATTGAAAATTTTTCACCCACCAATTTTTTTATTCATGTCGTTATCTGCTCCAAAACTCCTACTCAACATGGACATTGTCTGTTGTTTTGCCCCCCCCCCCAACATCTGCATTCTAAAAGGCATCACTGGGAAACCTGTCTATAGTGAAGAGTTTGAAAGCCGGCTACATTTGTCTGTTTAAAACTGTGCTTTTCGCAGTAACTGTATTAAAACCATTACATAACTGGTTGATCTAGAGATACACTGCAAGAAAAGTCTTCCTTTCAGTCCATATGCTGGTCAGATCTTGTTGTCCTACTCAACACATAGGAGCTAAGCACAGTTGTAAATCTCCAGCAGAAAGCACACAAGTGTCATACAGCGTCAAAGCCAGCAGCTGAGGTGAACAATACACTTTCCTTGTGCATTACATACACTAATAATACGGTCTATTTTAAAGACAATTAAGATGTGAAAATGTTATTTTTTTATTTATTTTTTTAAGATTATTTTTTGGGGCATTTTCGGCATTTATCTTGACAGGACAGCTGAAGACATGAAAGGGGAGGGGGGGGGACAACATGCAGCAAAGGGCCGCAGGTCGGAGTCGAACCCGGGCGGCTCCACCAACTGAGCTATCCGGGCGCCCAAAAATTGGATTTTTAAAGAAATTGAAGAGAAATTCCAAAAAAGTGTGTTGTTGTCGTCACGGTACAGATCCATTTGTCCGACACGACTGAAGCGTGGTGTTGCAACGTCATACATCCATGGTTGATGCTCCACGCCCTTGACCGGCAGCTGATTGGACGAACGCCTGACGTGGGTTTGGCTTCTCGAGAATTTCAACAGTGTCATGGCGGCTCGTTGAGAATACGATCTAGTATTTTACGAAAATAGTTCACCGAAACGTGTTTCTGAAAACCTTTTAAGCGAGAAATAGGCCATACAGTTGCTGAATCTGTCTTTATTTCAGATCGACAAAGGTCAGTTTCAACGGATTCATTTGCATAAAGATGAGCATCAGCCAGCTTTTGGACGCGCAGCATTTTTTCAAATGCACGCCGCCTTCCCGGAATGCTTTGCGGACACATTGAAGTCGCTTGACGTCACCCATAGGAATAGAGTGGAGCGCGGCGTGACAAAAGCGTTGCACGGTCAAATGGATCTGTACCGTTAAGCGTGTTTTACACTAGACGCATCCAAGGTGGTGCGTGCCATCGTGACGTCAAAATGCCGTAATATCCTGCCGATTTATGATGCGCGAGCCGAGGTCGTGCACGGCTCTTTTTTTTTTAGCGGCGCGCGGAAAATGGGAGGCCTGAACGGGTTTGCCGACAAACAGTGATTGCAAGTCTCTCTTGTAAACTTACTAGGTTAAGATGAGTTCTTTTATGGTGAATGAAAGGCTTGATCCGACGAAGTAGGTCATCGAATCAAATCGAAGCATTGACGGCAATGCTGCTGCCAGTTCTGCCGTTGTTTACCTTTTTCTTCTTCTTCTAGTCCGTAGAAAGAGCAACGTCGGTAGCCTTTGCTCATTAGCGCCACCTCTGTTCAGGAGAAGACTGCAACTAGTGTCTTGAGCACCAGCGCGGGTATAAATAGTCACGGCGATCCCATGACATCACATTTGCACGCGCCAGCTGGGCTGCGTCTAGTGTATAAGACCCTTTACATGCTTCTTGCGTTCAGCACGGTCAGGGTTAGGGTTAGCCAATGGGTTAGGGTTAGCCAATCGTTGCAATGCGGTCTATGCGTCCACGTCGGCATTGTTACAAAATCTTGGAGGTGCTCGTCGATCAGACCCTCCGCAGACCCTCTTGCGCACAGTTGACCAGGCCGCGTTTACATCATATCGCCGTCCGCACCACGCCAACTGTGCAGAATGCAAGAGGCTTTGAACAGCACTCTGCAGAAAGCACTTCATTATAACAATGTGTGGACTTAAACTCAACAGTTTCACCATAACTATGTTATGGGCTCAGGAACAGAATTAATGAAGATAGACTGTCCTCAGCAGACCTGGAATTTCATCATTTAAGGGGCTTTGGCAATTTAACTTAAGGCTTAAGGATGATAAAATGTTTAATACATAGTATAACTATCAATTAAATAAAAAAGCTGTTTTAATATATGTATAAACTCTTAGAAGTTCACTCAGTCACAGCTTTACGGCATTGGCACATAAGGATGAGTTTGATTAAGTCTCCTGGGTCCATATGTATAAACGGAAACACTTGCGTTTCACAACCTTAACCATGTGTATATTATTGTAACGATGACGACGAAGGTCTCCTAACCTTAACAAAGAACTTATTTGAACCCAAATCATGGTTTTTCCCTATGTGACGAGCCCTGCTGTGTCCTGTGTTTGTGTGACTCACCTGTCCTCTGTCTGCTGACTCTGCAGGTGGATCGTTAGTGGAACCTGAAACACCTGAGTGTTCCCAGGTTATTTAAGCCTGGCTGCAGTGCAGCT
This sequence comes from Sander vitreus, assembly GCF_031162955.1. Taxonomy (NCBI): domain Eukaryota; kingdom Metazoa; phylum Chordata; class Actinopteri; order Perciformes; family Percidae; genus Sander; species Sander vitreus. The sequence continues at coordinate 18,397,862 of NC_135855.1, read as the reverse complement.
CGGATCTCTCTGCTTGCTTGGCAGTTGCTGCTGTTTCAGCGCTCCCTTCTAATCCGTTTGTTTGGTTATGTTGCTTTCTTTAGCTCTACCCTTTGTTTGCACCTTACAACACACACACACAAACACACACACACACCACTTGTGCACCCTCACACCGCTGACTATACTGACATCAGATCAGAAAATGCTTCTATGTGACATTCTAGAGGCGTTGGACGACCAACGTATTTTGTTGTTTTAATTTGGAGGACTTGATAGAAGATAGTGACATATTGAAGTTATTCAGCCTTTCTTTTACTGTGGGCTCACCTTTACTCAAATAAACAATGAATGAATAAACAGACAAAGAGACAAACAAACAACCTCAGGTGAAAATATAGTTCACTTACAGTCTCATTTTGCGTATTAGTGTTATCTGCAGTAAAGTCATCATAATTCCACGGATATAAAACCTTTAAACATTTCTGAGAGTGTCTGACAGTGCTCCCGCAGGTTTGAATGAAAGGTGGACTATTCACCAGACCTTAATGGTGAAAAGGTCATTCTGCTCTATACAGTCAATGTTGCTCAGCCCTTCCCATGATAGAACTGCTGATAACTCTCTAAAATGAAATCTATCAGTGCCTGTGATGCATTGCTGTTTCATCGCCATTGGCATTAATTCATTACAGAAGAACCAGGCGAGATTACAGCTTTGTATTTCTTGACAATGTCACGCGGGCCTGCTCCATCCAGATAATTATGATTCGAGAGCTGCGGCCTCAGAATGAGAAAGCTCTCTTAGCTCATCTCATTCTTCTGAATGGGCCTCTGCCAGACACTGACAATGAGTGACCTTGTGCTTGGAAAATCACACTGAATTAACCATGGAGCAGATATCACTTATAAACCCTGGCTGCATTCCTCTTGAGGGGCCTAGAGTCATCTTTCAAAAATGAATCAACTCAACTGCCTAAATTATGTTCCCCCTCCTGCTACACAACAGAGGCATGCTAATTCTTTTTTTTTTTTAATGCCATGACCTTTGGCTGCGTCTCTTAAAAGCTAAAATGGATGTGATTATCATTGTAGATAATTGATTCCTAAACTGTGGCACTTATTAGTCAGACTATATAGCACTTGTTCTAAATTCTTATAACTGAAATTGTACATGGCTTTACAAGATGGGCCTTATTCCTGCTGCCAACTCCTGATCAATTTGCAACATATTTCTCATTTGTTTTAGTTTTTTAGTTTTTTTGCAGTTTCAGTGCTGTCAACTGTGAATCGGGCAAAACAACAATACAAAAGAAAACCGTACTCTTGATTAATATCAATAAGTAAGAGAGATAAAACTCTGCAAGCACTGTTATTGGCTGGGGGTTACTATACATGTGGGGCCCCAACAGGTTCTCACTCCAATCTCGTAAAATATGGACGCTTGGTCAGGTGCCTTTGTCGTTCTTATTAGCTAAAAGTCTCCTTTAGCGTCACATAACGCACTTTAACTAAACGCGCTTGGTCGGGACTATTGGCGTCCCTTTTGATGCAGTTATGTTAAGGAAAAGGTCGTGGGTGGGCTTACGTTTCCGAGACACGCGGGAACGGTTGGGTTTAGGAAAAGGTCGTGGGAGGGCTTATGCTTCCGTGACACGCGGGAATAACAGGATGGTTAAAGAAAGAAAGCGACTATAAGAAACGTGACAAGTGGGACACGAACCCTGGTCTCCTGGGTGAAAGTCTTGTGTTTGACCCACCTGCCACCCCAACCAACCTCCCTACGCGGAATTTTGGCCTTACATACTACTCGCTAAACCCCATGTAGCTGCCTGGACGCTGAAGGACGCCTTTTTTGTTGCTTCAGACGTTGACAGCCACTGTCCAAACGTCCGTATTTTACGAGTTCGGAGTGAGAACGGGTTGGGGGCCCAAAGGTTGACACCCAGAAACGTCCCAAACACAGCAAAATAAAGAAAACAAGAAAATCCCAGCAGACGGCAGGGTCTCTGGAGATACAGACACCGCCACGCACTTCTAGTGGGTCATTGTTTAAGTCTATACATAGTTTCTTAGGAAAACCCTGCATAGTATATCTTTTTATGGCAGATAGTTTTTGATGAGGTTTTAAGGTATCCACCACTGAAACTTGAGCTGCAATTCCAGTACAACAAAGGTGAATGACATTTTGTTTGTGATGTTAAAAGCATCAAAAATGACATTTGTAAAACTGCAGAAACGGAGAAACTGGAGGCAGATACGAGGGGTATTTTGTCAAATGTATGTGGGTAAATTGACATGAATCCTGAAACACCTAAATGTTACTTTTGTTCTCTGTCACCTGTTTAATCCTCTTCTGCTCTTACTGATTGCTCACAGAATTTCTGGTCCAGACACAGAGAAAATCAACAACAAAAACCTAATTGTTTCTTCTGCTCCTTGTTGTGCAATTAGTGCAGTCCATCTTCCGCTCGCTGGCCGTGCATTCTCGCATTGTATAGCTGGCTGATTGAAGCTGTTGACTGAAACCTGCTTGGCCTCACTGGCTTCCTTGAGAGAGCAAGTAAAAGTACAAATTGAGATGTTGTTACTGATCAATTGAACACTCAATAAGACCTGTGGTCATTGTTAGTTCATTTATTTGTGTGTTCAGTTGTGTGTGATATTTTTGTTAGTGAAGAATTGACTCAGCAGATTTGAATAGCATTGCTTTCCTCTAATTTGTTTGTGTGGTATGTTTCATTAACAATTTGTAGAGGTGCACCCAGCCCAGTCTCATGGCAGTTCGTGAAATCGTTACGTTATTGAATCTATTGATTCGTGAACAGGACACGATTATGTTGTTTTTTCGTGTGGTGATTACAAATTTTTATTTAATGTATTTAAATGGGAAGCATGTTTCGTAATCACAGCACGACAACGGTAGGGAGTAGTATGAAAAGCAGAAAATCCGCGTAGGGTGGTTGGCCGGGGTGGTGGATGGGTCAAACAACACAGGACTTTCACCCCGGAGACCGGGGATTGCGCCCGGCGTGTTGCAGTTCCTTTCCGCGTTATTCTCTTCCTAACCACAACCGTACCGTTGTTGTCGGTGTGTCCTGCGTGTGACGGTACCTTTCCCAGTTCTTCTTTTCCTAACCTCAACCGTCCCGTTGTTGCGTGCCACAGAGGCCGCGGATCGTGTCCCTGAGCCCGGGGATTGCGTCCCCGTGTGGCAGTCTGTCCCGTTGTTGTCGCCGGCGTGTGGCGTTTAATTTCCCCGTTGTGGCCGTGTGTGTATGGAGTTATATTCCTATCTTTATTCAAGAGCGCATTCTTTCAATTTGAGACCATTTCTCACTCATATTACGTTCAGATTTTGTAATAATTTCCCTCAAAACCTTGCTCTCACACTCAAATAGTCACTGCTCGCGCTTGGATTTGCTCTGCTTGTGCTCAAACTTTGTGCTTGGACTCAGATATGTTGTTCTGTGGACAGATTTCCTGCTCTCAGCTTTGACCCTTCTACTCGCACTCAGGCTGATTCTGCGCACTTACAAATCTTCTCCTCTTGGATTTCTCCTGTGCGCTCAGATTTTTCAGTGTTACAAACCCCAAAATCAATCAACAAAATCAAAATTTCCCAACCAATAGAATGCCAGGTGTAGTGTTGACCATTGAAATGATCCCTGCCCCGTGCGTTTGTTTTACGTTAGAACGTCTGTTGCGGACAACTGTAACTAACCGTCGTCAACAATGTGCACAGAATGGTCAACGCTCTTTCACCTGCACCCATCAGGAAACGGTAAAAAGCTTTGAAGTTGGACATATCAAGTTAGATCCACAACTACAAGGGTGAGTAACATAAATTAAGCATGTAGCATATGACACTAGCATATAGCCTAGCTTGATGTCCATAAACAAATAGATTTTCTTTATAGTTTAGCTAGATTGAACGACATTATGACTGACAGTATGTGTGAATTTAATGACCCCACTTTGTATTTTTTCCTCGTTTGGTTAACTGTGTTCCTGGGGATTTGGCTAATTTCATGTTAGAGCCAATAGTAAAACCTTAACTGTAATATAACTGAAAGAACACAAGAAACTGGATTGTTTGTATCAGTTTTTGCATCACTGTAGTGTGTTGTTCATCAGAATTTAGTCTTTATTCCTTAATATAACATTAGTCTGAAAATGATAGATTCAAATCAGTCTGTATAAAACGTTGTAGTGTTAAGAAAATTGAACAGAAAAAACAAGTACTTTGTTTTACTTTCTTTTCTTCCAGTTGAGCCTGAAGGGCTCAACCACTGTTTAGCTGCTGCATCATAGCAGCACAGTGTCTTATCACCAAACCATGAAAGCTAGAAGTCACCCTGCTGCTCCAGATCTACCTACTGTATGGCTGGCTACAGACTACAACCATCTGCTCCAGATCTACCTACTGTATGACAACCATCTGCAAGTTTTGTTTGTAGTGAACATCATCAACAGCTGCACTTAACGTCTCTTGGAGTAGCCTGAGTGCGAGGAGAAGGGCCAAAGCTGAGAGCAGGAAATCTGTCCACAGAACAACATATCTGAGTCCAAGCACAACGTTTGAGCACAAGCAGAGCAAATCCAAGCGCGAGCAGTGACTATTTGAGTGTTAGAGCAAGGTTTTGAGGGAAATTATTAAAAAATCTGAACGTAACATCAGTGAGAAATGCTCTCAAATTGAAAGAATGCGCTCTTGAATAAAGATAGGAATATAACTCCATACGTGTGGCGTCCGTCCTGTTGTTGTAGCCGGCGTGTGTCGTTTCCCCGTTGTGGCGTTTAATTTCCCCGTTGTTGCGTCCCCCAGAGCAGCCCAGTGTCATGGCAGTTCGTGAAATGGTAACGTTCGAAAATCGTGACCTGTACGCGAATTAATAAATCAAAATAACGTGACTATTTACGAACTGGCGTGAGACCGGATTGGTGCACCACACAATCTCCCACAACAGTGTAGGTACAAGTTTATTCACTTTTATTCTGTTTATATATTGATAAAAAATACAAAATACAACATGTGAGCTAAATGTTTTGACCACTCAGCCTTTAACTTAAGAAACCAATCCAAAAAGTGACAAGTGTCGACATCCACATGGCTCTGTAACCAGAGACACAACAACATACTGTGCAGTTTGCAAATTTAAGATGAAAGTTAATTTATTTCAAGTACATCCCTCCCCATTCTTTCTTTCCCAGATACACATGTAGGTCTAAACTAGCAGAGGTGTGTGTGTGTGTGTGTGTGTGTGCCTGTGTGAGAGAGTTTTATTTAGGCATAAATTCACCAACTTTACAGTATGTCATTATCAATATGAAACATACTGTAAACTTCTCAAGGAAGGATTTACAGAAAGGGCTGTTACACTGGATTGCATTAGACTAAACGGGTATACACAATAAACTGAAACTCAGTTTAACTTAGTAGTAACACTTAGTGTAGTCACTGGCTCAACAGAAACTTTTCAGTCTAAACTGACTAAACGGACGCCAGAGTAAAAAGTTAAAAGAAAATGAGCCACATCTGCATCTCCTCTCAGTCCTTTCTCGTTTTGGAGTGCTTTTTCATCTTTGAAAGGGAATGCAGATGTTCATTCAAGTTTTGGCTCAGTGGCAGTCTCTTTGTAGCAGGAATGCCTTCCTCTCAGCAATTCATTTTCTCTTTTTCTCAGATTTTCTGTTAGTTTATTTTTGGCATACTGTAGGAATGGGCGGATCAATACAGTGCAATCAGTACTTCGATACTTACAAGCTACGTATTTGGTATTGATGCCTTTAAAAACATCCCTAAATACACTTAAAATACAGGTATATAATTTATGTGACCTTCCCTGTTAGATGCACTCATTTCTAGTGAATTAGATAATTAGCGATGTCTGCTCTGTTGGTTTCGAGGTAGTGATGTAAGTGTCTTTTCTAAAAGCTGAATAGCAGATTGCAGCTGTGTGCCCACTTGAGATCAACTCATCTCTTCAGGTATGATGCATTGAGATTGAGCAGGTAAGAAGCATGGCTCAGATGGCTCACTTCCTGTCATTTCTGCATCTCTGGCCCAATCACCCTCAGCCCTGCTGTCTAGCATGGTAATGTAAATTTACATATCAGTGCCTGGAACACACTCCTACACTTGAGATGAAAACATCTAATCAGATGGTAATCCATAATCAATACGTAAGCATCCTCGCGCACATTCAACAGATGAGAAACAGACAATAGGATTTAGACAAATACACCATTCACACACTTTGTGCTATGTGATCTGATTTTACCTGCTTTCAACAGGCAATATTCATCTGGTTCTGTCACTGCACCACCACCATCCCCGCAACTCTTCTCTCACTTGCTTGTTTCTGTCAGATAAAAGTTAGGTAACCGGTTGGCATTAGCCAGTCCTTCCAGAAAAATGCGTTGGTTTTTTTTGTGATTGTTGCGGGCAAAAATCCTTGATTATGCGGCACATTTTCTTAAAAAATGCAATGGAATATGCAGGATATTTATGCAATTTTATGCAAAAACTGCGGTTTCATCATGGCTTCATCGCGGGGTTTGCAGCTTTTCATAAAGTTCCCATGGCAACAGGGGAAAATAGCTGCTCTTGTGTGAAGTAAACGCAACATTTTTCAACTTTCTGCTAAGATATGTGACTTTTTTGCAACGAAAATGCGGGGATTATGAAATCATGCAAGCCCCGCATATTTTGCGGGGAAATCGGCAATTTATGCGGCGAAAGTGCGGCATATTTGAAAAAATGCGGCCCCCGCATAAATATGCGGACTTTGGCTGATTATGCATTGAATTATGCGATCGCATAATTTTTCTGGAGGGACTGATTAGCTGCATAAAGGTGCTGACACACCAAGGAGTTGATGGCTGAAGGTCCAAGTTGAGCTGATGGTGAGTTTTAAATTAGTAAAATGTAAGACTAAATGTTTTTTTCACACACTCTTGTCACGTAGGAAACCATATTGCCATTGCCAGATGAGTGACAATTTAGTTTGGCTTATTTTCTGTAACCAGTGTATGATGAAGTCATGTACTGTAAGGTGGAAAAAGCAGCTGTCGACACGGTGGGGAGTGAAGCAGATGGACGTAGGCTCTGTACTGCTGCTGGCTGATTCGGGTAAACACTGTTTTGTTGTATGTATCAACAGTTTATATCCGTTTTCCCTTTTTCAATGACAATTAGATTACCGCCATCTGCTGGCATGGAGAGTTATTTCCTTTCACACAGGCACAGAACATATGTACTAGTTGGCCGTCAGCTATAGTCTTTGCTGTGTGTTGATGTGCAACTTTTTGGCCACGGTCTTACTAGTCCTGGTGTGTCAGCCGGGTGTGAATTGTTAAAATTGAGAAGATGCAATGAAGCCTGATGACATGGACCTGTGTTTCTCAGCTGTTTGACTATTCCTATTTTACTACATTTTATGCATCCCCGCACACACTGAGCAGTCTGCTGCTTTCTGCTTTTGTAGCTTAAGAACTGAACTGAACATTCATTACAGGAGACTCTTGAGATACATGTCATATTACAATACTGAAAATTCACTGTTCCTGTGTGTTGCATAGATTTACAGTATGCATTTACTTTAAAATCAGTGCAGCAGCTGGAATGATATTCTATCATTTCACTCTCATTTTACCCACCAAAACACTCATCAAAAATAAGTTTTAGCAATGCAATGATTCCAGCCTAGACTGATAAACAATAAACAAACAAATAAATTCACAGATATATAAATGAGAAGCTTGCATTCCCCTCTGGTAACAGGAGCAAACTAATCCACCTATGACTTCATTAAAATAACAAGTCAGAGTTGTACCCTCTATATGATTGTGATTTTGTGTCTTAAAGGAACACGCCGACTTATTGGTAACCGGCTCCATCTATCCTACTGCTCCCAATAAGGGACAAGATAACGCCAACATTTTCCTATTTACATGTTGTGATTTGTATAGTCACAGCATGTACAAATAACAAGGTCACATGAGACACAGCCATCTTCTAACTGTATACATACTGGGAACTATATTCTCAGAAAGGCGAAGCACTGCTACTTCTGCTACTTGGGTGGAGTGATTTGCTAGCAGCAACTGAGCAAACTCCAGGCGACCCCAGTATGTATACGGTTAGAAGATGGCGGTCTCACGTGACGTTGTTATTATTATTATGTTGTACACGTTGTGACTATACAAATCACAACATGTAAATAGGAAAATGTTGGCATTATTTTGTCACTTATTGGGAACAGTAGGCTAGATGGAGCCGGTTACCTCCAGGATCTGTGCTAAGCTAGGCTAGCGGTGGGTGCCTCTGACAGTTACGACACACACGGAGATGAGAAGGGTATGTATGGAGTTATCTAACTCTGGGGGATACAGTGAATAAGTTAAAGTCCCAATAAGTCAGCGTGTTCCTTTAACCATAGTCAAATAGCATGTCTAGACTACTTATGTGTGAACTTAAAGCCCAAATTCTGAAATAGACTGTGTGTATGCTTTTATTATACTGTTATAGTTTTTCCTTATTTCCTTGATCACATTTGTCCATTCAGAAGTTACATTTTTTTTTAAAGTTCACACAGGCCTAGACTGAAGGTTGATGACAGAAATGACACATTTGTTTGCAAAATGCTCTAACACTCATCAAACATTAACAACATGCATCAAAAGCAAATATTCCAATCAACCAACACAACTTGTGGTCAAATTAATATATGCTCTTAATCAATCATTTACACAATCGACAACAAAATGCAAAATACAACTGTTAATACAGTATGAACCGGTTCAACCTTAATTAGTGCTGTATGCCTGTGCCATTTGTTAGTACTTATAGTATCTGTGCTAGGGTTTGGTACCGCTCACAACGGTACCTTTTTTCGGTACTTTCTTTCTGCAATAACAAAAATTAACAACCTACAACCTCAACTTCAGCGAGTACCCAAAAAAGTACCGGATTCGGTACCCAACCAAAAAGACGAGCAAGCATATCATAGCATGAATTGTATTCTTTTCTCCAAATATTGTTTTACTATAGATAAAGTTCTGCTGCACTCTGCCCCTTTTACACTTTTTTAGATGCCCTGTCAAAATACTGTAAAAAAGAAATAGAAATGTTCTACTAAAGTTTTCTTCATTCATTTTTGTTTTTGTGTGTTGGTCTTTCTCTGCATATAGACTTTCATTGACATGTAAGACCTACAGTATGCACCTAGACTATACACATTTGGACATTCATAATGGTACAGCTTATGTACTACATTCTTTCTTCACCAAAGAACCAATAAAGAATTTCACCCAAACTCAGAAATACGCAGAAACATTTTATTTATTTATTTTTTACCATTTAAGATTTGTCCATGTCATTCTTTTTAGCTGGGCCACAACAGCCATATACAGTACTAGGTTTTAACCTAGTCTACGACTGATTGCTTATTGAAGAGTTGTGCAAAAGAGTTTTACACAGGTGGATTTGAGATTCTTAATATGCAGATAATTCAGCTGCTAATAGATGTTTTCCTGTTGTATGACACAGTAAAACCAATAGAGATTTGAGTCCTTCATATGAGGTCTGTGTTAACTGTTGTTGAAAAAGGTGTAAATAAATGTGTAAAACAAATGAAAGTGTGAACACATTTGCAAGAGAAGACTTCTGCTGTGCTAAGAAGGTGACAATGAAGATCAAGTAGATCCCAGTTTAATCAAGAAAAACTTATATAGGGATATAGACATATATCAATAAGGGAACCAAATGTGAATGTTTTATATGATCATTTACACGTGTAGTTGTGCCCAGGTGTTAGCGTCTGCTATGTAAGGTAAAAAAAAATATTGGTTGCACTCTATGGAATACGTCAATACATCTTCTAGATACACCCCTCGCTTCCTCACTTTCTGCTTTGTTGACTGCCTAACCAAACAGCTGATGTGAAATCAAGTAGTGCATTCTTGTCAAAGCACTGCTGCTAAATGGCCAAGCTGAGCCTTGGAAACAGCCAGATCTGCTTACAATGAAGGGTGAAAACACCCATTGTAAAAAATATATTTTCTAATGTTCTTTTTTTTCTTCAAATCTATTAACAAAGAACTGTTAAAGTTGAAAAGTGAATGCAGTAGATGAAAGGAGTTGCCTTTTTTCATCCTGATCGGCATTTTTACAGGCTGGTGGGTTCCTGTCAGAGTGCAGCATATATCTATAGTGCATTAATATTCAGCATTAATAAGATAACAAGTCTTAGCTTGTTATCAAAGTCAATTAATAAGTTCAGGATGTCAGACGGCTTTCTGTAAACTAAGACGTTCAGTGAAACTGAGCACTGAGGGGATTTCAAAAAGCCAGAGACAAGGCCAAGCAAGGAGTTCTTGTCTGAATGAAAAATGGGATTGCTTTGTGTTTGTCCCTTGTGTACCAATAACTTCAAAACATAAGAGATACGGTAAATATAGCTGCTCCACAAACTGCCTTCTTTGAGTAACCAAAAAGGGAAAACCACAATAAAACACAGGAGCAAACATGCCGTGAGATGTTTTATTCATTCATTAAAGCCATCAGCAGCTTAGTGCTGAGACAACATCAAAGATGCATACAAACATACAATATATGAAACGGAATCCAAAGTTGTTTGGTGGTGGCCTGGTAGATTGCACAAACATTGCATCTGCCCATCAAGATATTTCAGTGGAGGCTGTGCTGTGAATGACATATTTTTCTTTCTATCTTTCTCTTGAAACCACTAGTCACCCCTGGCAAAACTGCAGGCGTGATCCTCAGTAGCTGTGAACAGAGTGTTGCTGGAATCACACCCTACTGTGGCTGCAAACATTACACCGGGTTTCACGCCCCCCGTTTTGCAGCTGCATGCTGCTCTCACTTTGATGTTTTACATTAACAGCACTTGTTTCCTGAATAAGAAACACTTCATCCTTGCACATGAATAAAAAACAAAACATTGCGCATGTTGTACATCGTCTCCAGTTTAATAATTACTGTGTTGTTTCTGCAGAGGGTAATTAAAAAAAACAACAAAAAAAAACTTAAAATGCGACTTGGACAGTATAGCTGCTTTATTCATTGTTCAGCACACTCTGTTGTAGACAGGGCAAACAGGTCTTGGCCTATTCAGATCAGTGATGCTTCATGCTTAATATTTTACACATAAAGGCAGTTGCTTAGAAAACCTTTATACAGTAGAGGTGATTAAATGGGTAACAAAGGTACCCAGTTCTTACCACTAGTAGCGCTGTGGAACAATGTTTTCATCCATGCTGCTTGTTTGTCACGTGTAGTGACATTTTAACAAACGCAAGGAAAAAAGGACTCGGCAAGCTAGCAAACATGTATGCAAACAATGAATGCTTTAAAATGTTAAAATCTGCTTTGCAAGTGTTTTATGAATAAGAAAATGCATTTGACATGTTTGTGAGGCCTCAGGGCTACACGCAGGGTGCGATTTGCCGGGGGGATGCGTGGGATTTCCCCCTTTCTGGTCTATATATCCCTGCCTCTGCAGAATCATTTTTATCCCCAGTGGGGAGAAAATGTATCCACACTGAAGCCACTAATGGTACTTTACTTTCTGAAGAGCATGCCACTCATACAGTTTCTTTTAAGTGTGCACAAAATAAATGGCTGGAGGTTAATGTATATGAATAAAAGAGGTCAATTGCGTAACAGTAACATTTTATTATGGAGGCTCAGTCTTTTGTAATATCATCAATAAAAGGAAATCAGAAAAGGAAATTGGTGCCTACTGATATATTATTAGATAGATTGCAGTATACTATTAGAAGTGATTACTATATAATGTACAGCACACTTATTATGCTGACTGTATGCATACAGTAATATTCTATAGCCTCATGTAAAAGAGCAGTTAGTGTGTTTGTGAGCGTGGTTTCAAAGGGCCTCTGCTCTCCGTCTGTATCATCGACATTAACATTACATGCACTTTCTGGCTTTTAGTGTGAGGTAGAAGAAGAGAGCTTTAGGGTACGTAGGTTAATTTAGTTTCCTTACAAAATGTGAGTGCCTTAGTCTTTAACATTTAATCCAAAGGGAGGCATATTTCAAGAAGCCAAATGGGTGTGTGAAGGGTAATAAATCCCCAGCTTGACTCTCCGGAGCCTTGCAGAGGTTTTAACACATGCTAAAAACCTGGGCCCTGGGCTATGTTGTGAGAGACATAGTGGGTATAATACTCACCTGAATAATGCACAAGGTTAAAAGGTCATGATGGAATTCCATTTCTATAAAATGTAAGAGAGAGGCAAGGTGGGAAAAAGGTCCAATGCAATTACTTTCATTCATAACTACGCAACCATGCTAATTACTTGATGTATTAATAACTGCCCTTGCTGCTGTAACTCAAGGCCTCTACTGCCTTTCCATCTTTAAAATTCAAATTAGTTTTTCCACCTGTACAGAGCATCTCAATGGTAATCATGGTGTTTCAAACTTGCAAGTTGAATTCACCTCTTTCAAGTCAGTAGCTGTGAGGGTGTGTCCTCCACTAGATATGATGCTTTTGTTCCATGGTTTTACAAACACACCACCTCTCTTGCAATGGTAGTGGTCCCCAGACTCCAGAAAGGCTACAGGGGTCATGTACAAAATATTTAATCTTATTTAACTTTTTTCTTGTTTTTCAAAGATTTCTGAATAATGTGTTTGCACTAGCTTTCCATTATGAGTCACTTATGATAAAGGGTTCTAGTCAGATCATGTGCATAACAATCCATGCAATCCCAATATGAAGTGCAGTGAGGTAACCACATAAACACTAGGGGTGTGCATCTCTCTCCTTTAAGACGATCCGATACGTATCTAGATACATGGGCGACGATGCAGTTCAGGGACAATACATTTTAATACGATTCAGTTCACTTCGATGTTGAATCGATTCTGTGCAATTGGAAATCGATACGTTTCAATCTAATAGATACAATTAATATTTGTTTAATATAAAAAAATATTTTCCATTACAGACTAAAATAAGCCAATTCTATAAAAGAAGCATTGCCTACCTTCGAACAAATATATATTTCGTAAAAGGGACCAGGAAATTGCAAAGCTAGGACATGCTAATACTATAACTTTAACTTAATTAGCTAGCCACTCATAACCAAATAACATACACACCAGCTCTATATTAAATCAAACAGCCTTCTTGTCCATGTTACACAGCCATTGTGAACACTCTGATAATAATCATATACAGTATTATGTGAGTATGATACATGTGTTCATATGAACACAATAATAATGTTGCATGCGTTAGCATGCAGCTAGCTGACTTTTATGCTTATGTAGTATATTCTAACTGAAAATCTGAGAACATATAAACGTCAATATAAACTCAACACACTGAAATACATATCTTTATATATTTATACCAGCCTACTTACATGTTTATAAACGCACACATGGATGGATGACTCACAGACCGCAGCTAGTACAATTCACAATATCCATTCCTCTCAGCCGCTTTCACCGCTAACTCCAAAAATGAAACCTTGTCGGCAAATGGGTGTTTTTTCTGCAAACCCAAACAAGGGCGCTGATTGGCTGATCCCTGCCACCCGGAACATGAATGAACACATGACCACACACCGCAGCAGCTTCATTGAATTGACAGCAAAGCTTCAGTCAACCGATTCGTAACGTCAGAATCATCAGGCCATCGGCCCATTCTTGGTCCATTTAGATCGATCCCCGGGTCTATGAATCAGTGTAGTCGTATCTGTAATAATACAACCAGATACCGATTCACATTGGTACATCTTTACACCCCTAATAAACACCCATTATAGTGTTACACAGAGTGAAGACTGTGCTCCAGGTGAGTAATACCCCTTAAGTATAACTGTAGTATGGTGGTAAGGTGCATATTAACATAAATTATCTAAGTGAATACTATCCTCTGCCTCCGTCCCTGAGTCCCTGTGGGACGTTCAAAGTGTGGGACAGCTACAGAAAACATGGCACAAGGGAGATGTTTCACATGTTCTTTCAAGCTTTGAATGATGTATCAGGTTGTGTGACAAGAGCAATATGAATATCTGGTACAAAGACAGCAAGACATCCGACTCTCTTGAGTGTTCTTCAGTGTTGTTATTATGTAAGATGTGCTGCCAGAAAAGGTGTTGTACTGTATGGATAGGTCCAGTAATTTTAATGACACCTTTGGTGTGGATTCATTGCTTTGGCTGACTGTAGAATTTGGTGCACATACGAAAATAGAAAACTGATGCATTTAATGAATACAGAGATAACAAGTTCAAGGAGATGTTGTTGATAAAATATATTAATTATTCAAATGATGATATTCCTCCCCAACATGTTTTCTCACTAAGCCACCGCTGCCTCTTCAAGCGGTTTTCAGCTCACGTAGACGCATATCAGACATTTTCTGAAGTTTATTATATTATCAGGACACACAGTCTGACCTTGAGGTTTCCTTGGAACATTTAACCAACCCCAAGGTGGCTATTATTGTGATGAATATTCTGCACTGCTGACAGCACCATGGCTTATTTATTTACGCAGCAAGAGGTAGCTCGCTACCTCGCCATGACCTCACGCTGTGTCTTCCTCCCTCATTTGTCAACTCGCACCTCCTCTGGTGGCCATGCAGCTCCAACAAAGTGAGGGGCGTGGACACAACATTCAACTGAGAAAGGTAGGTGAAATGTAAACAAACAAACAAAGGGAGAAAGCTGATGCAGCAAATTAACCTCACACATCTTAATCTTGTTTAGTTTTTCTTTGCCAGCCTGTGGTGTTGAAAGATTTAGTTCCTTGTGTTTGGATGTCGCTACATTTAGAACGGCTTAAACATAGCAGACTGCTAAGTCCACAAACTGATGTTGGAAACAATTTAGTTGTGTAGTCTATGGATGGTATACTTAAAAAGGTAGATATTCAAAAGGTATTGATTGCTTGATTGGTTAGTATCTAAAGGCTACTTTTACAAATCTGAGTGTCCCCTGAAACTAAGGGCGTTTTCACACCTGTAGTTCGTTTGCTTTGGTCCGAATCAGTTGGTGAGTTTGTAAACTTGGAGCGATTTGCCCTCGTTTGGTTTGGATTGGTTTCACACCTGGAAAAATCCAAGCATACCAAAATGCGCCATTACAAATCACGCAAGAACGTCCACTCCTCTTATTCTTCGGATGTGTCTGGGGGCGGGAGCAAGAAAGTATATACAGGAAGAAGGTCCTGTGTTCTGGACTAGTGCATATTTCTTGCATCTCCATAGTCAAACCAGCTGATTTCATTAAAATTATCAGACATTGTTTCGTGAGAGACTACGTCTGCACTGGTTACCGAGACTTTGCTCTGCTGTGCGGTGTCTCCAATTTTAGCGGCAGCTGGTTTAACCACAGAGATGCGAGTGATGGACGGCAAGCTTGACCGCAGTCTATTTCTGTGATAGAAACACTGCAAGCTACTACAGTTTGCTGTTCTGCTGCATCGCAGATTGCTAAATACACCTGACTACAGGAGACATTAGCTCAGACTTGCGGAGTAGGTACAGTTGGTGCAGTTCACCGAGACCACCTCTTCAAGCAGGTCTTGGTACACTTGTTTGGTCCGCTTTTGGTGCGCACCCGAGTGCGAATGCCGTGCTCTCACCTCCCCTGACGAACCGCACCAGCGGGATAAACGAACTCTAGTGCGATTCAACCGAACTAAACAAAGGTGTGAAAGCGCCTACGTTAACGTGGCTATGAGGAACTTTCAGTTTGTGTTGAGTGGCCCTTTTGGACCAAAGCGGAAGTGTTTTCACCACATCTGCTGTTGTGAAGATCTTTCAGAGTTAGCGTTACCTGGGAGGTCATATAGTTGCGATGAATGTTTTGCTCAGACATAAAATCATTAATTTACAATAAGATAATGTTACCGAAGCAGCATTCCAAGTGCTGCATATGGTAATTTAGCCTGGATGTATCATGAGCTAAACAGGGTGTCAATGTAGTCTATATCGATGGCGTTTAATTTCATAGTTCCAGATAGTCCCGGTGTCCCCGGGGGTTCCGCTAGATGTCCCTCATTTTCCGACGGTTGTCCCTCACCTTCAGCTTTCTTTGTGTTGGCATTCTAAACTCCGGTCAAGTTGGGAAATATCCTCAGAGCTAGAACCGGCAATGTAATTATTCTTATCTTTTTTTTGAGTAACATTCTCATCACACACTAAACAGCCATTTTAATTCCAAAGCTCTCCTCCCTACGTGCACGTTCCACCAAAACAAGTTCCTTCCCGAGGCTATTTTGCAGAGGCACCGTTGCTGCGTCCGGCGCTTAGGGCCTACCATAACTATTGTGATTGGTTTAAAGAAATGCCGATAAACCAGAGCACTTTTTTTCTCCCATCCAGGAATGTTGTGTGGCCTAGCCAGACCCTCATCCACAGCGCTGACGAGATAGGTCTGGCAATGCGAGACTACTGTCAGTGTCATGAGACCATGCATTAGCAAAAGTTTGTTGTACCAAGGTAATAATAATAATTAATTAGATTTATTTAGCACCGTTCATGAAACCCAAGGACGCTTTACATGGGGACAAAAAGAAAATAGTAGGCTAAGACAAACACGGACTGAAATTAAATAAAACTGGGCGCTTAATGGAAGGAGGATGACATATTACATACCTGTCTAGGAGGAGGAGGGCTAATTAGGGGTGAGTTTTGAATCCTTTACAATCCCATAATTGTCTACATCTGTTGAAAGCCCGACTGACTCGGGTTTTCACACGTCGTCTGTCACTTTCCCTTTTAGCTTTTAGTTGTTCTTCTTTTAATTTCCTTCTTTGCTGTGATGGCCCGGCCACAGTATCAGCCATAACTACAGCAGATAACTTCTAAAATAAAATGAAAATACAAATAGGCCTAAATAAATCTCCTGCTTCTTTGTTATGACATGAAGAATACACAATTTTAATGTCCTGGCACACTTTGTTAAAAGATCAAAACGTAGCACATTTTCAGAGAACATAACACTGATGGTTTTCTCTGTCCTCTGAAGATGTGCTAGGTTTATTGTTTTTTGCAAGTCTCCCGTTAGTTAATTAAGCAGAGAAGCTCCTTATTGATTTTTCTGGCTTTTTTTTCAAGCTTTGAAGCTCTTTGCTTTTGCACATTTCTATTTCTATTCCAAGATTTATAAATGAAACATGTAATGCAGTTTAAAAAAAAGGCGAAACGGTCTCTATTACGATGTAATGCCCCCACAGGGTTACACTTTATAGCAATAATAACAATGTAATACATGGTTTATACCACACTATAATGCAACTGTAAGCACATATAAGTGGGTTTGTCAAAAAACTATAACTTAACCTCTGGGCACCCATATGTGGAGGATGGTATATAAACTATGTTATTTAATTTTTTAATATTAAAATATTATATTCATATTTATTAATAAATAATAGGCATTCTTCACAAATGATGTACCTTAACAAATACTTTAAATATCCTTGTATCAGCTCTTACAACGACATGATGTGAGAGTGTGTTATAAACCCATTTATTGCATGTTAACAATGTTGTAGTTGAGTCACCAACTGTTGAGTCTGAGTCCAGTCTCGAGTCCCCAGTGCTCAAGTCCAAGTCACTAAAGAAGAGTCTAAGGCTGAATCCCATTTCTCTGTCTTACCCCTACCCCTTCATCTTACCCCTAGCCCTTGTCCCTCGAAACCAAGTGGTAAGGGCTAGGGGTGAAAACATACCCCTATGAAATGAGACGCCACTTGGTTACATCATCATACATACTTAGGTCTGTTTGCAATAAATATTTGTATACACACTGCATGGTGTGTTATATATCTGTTTCAGTTATCACTGTTTTGAAAGTCATTGATGTTCAGAATGTCATTGATGTTCAGAAACACTTTCTTTGTTAACAAAAAGCTGTCTTTATTGCCCAATAAAGTAAACATTATTACAACTATTGTATTGAACCATAACTTACATGTCACACACATATAAAAAAAGGCACTCAAATGTATAAAACTAAAAAAAAGACACACAAGACCACAAACAAACAAAAAAACTACAGCTATTCTAAAATGCCAGACCACAGTCTGATGCCTGTTGGCCAGTAACCTTTCCCCTCATACCCCATTTCTTCCATTAGTGTCCTGTATCATAACCAACGACAATGTACAGGTGCATGAACAGGAGTGAATTACACATGATTACAATAATACAGTACCAATACAATAATGAATGGCTACAACATGAACGCAGAAACTTCTGCTCGTTTTCAGCCCGAAAGTGGATCAGCTGCGGGTTTCCTCAGGCGTCCCTGTGTGATACAGGACGGTAAATATGAAGCACGTAACGATGTCTCCAAAGCAAGTAGTGTTATGCACTGATATCAAACGAAATTCGCTGCTAATGGAGTTTAGTTAACACTGTAGACATGCATGGAGTCCATTCAAGGCAGACAAATGCGGGACTGTTATGCAAATAAGCAATGTAACGTTAACGTTAGCGTTAGCATAGCAAGCTAGCGATTTTTTAAAACATTTCAATTACAAATATGGTTGCAAATATATATGTACAGGACTGGGTAGAGTCGTAATTTTTAAATCAATTCTTTAAGCCGAATATACTTACATTTATGGGTCTCTCTGGTCGAATTGGCAGCCATTGTTCCTTGTTGCGCAATGTATTGGATACCCCTTGCTTTCAAGTAATGCCGCATTCTATTTACCTCGGAACTCGGATTTTCCAAGGTCAAAGTCGGAAACACACCCCCCTGACCTCAGATTTCCGAGCTCGGAACTCGGACAACCTCACAGTAGCCCGAGTTTAAAATCCAACATGGCTGCCCCCTGTATCAACAGTTGTGAAAGCTGCAGTAACATAAAGTTATAAGCACTTCTGTCTTATTTGTGTAACTGTGTGTTGTTCACACAGGCATGGTCAACTTCTATCTGTGGACATGTTGTTATGCTGTTTGCATGCACAAAAAACGGCGTAATGCGTTGTTATCAACTGGTATTGCTAACAATAGCTAACCGGGCTAGAGCTAATGAAAACAATGAAAATCCGACTTTCAAACACATTCAACTCGGGTATGACGTCATCCCCAGCTCCGGCTTCCGAGTTCCAAGGTAAATAGAACGCGGCATAAGCTTGTGTCCTTCCTTGGTTTTAAGGGGTATCTAGCCCTTCCCCTTAGTCCTACCCCTCGCTCAAAATGAGTATTGGGACAGCCCTTACTCTCACGTGAACGCGCAAAACTAAGGTGAAGGGGTAAGGGTAAGGGATAAGACAGAGAAATGAGACGCAGCCTAAAGGTGCTTACACACCAACCAGAAGGCCGACCATCAGCAGAAAAGGCAGTCGGACTGATCAGTCGGGTCCCCGAGGTCCAAAAAAATGCCTCAAAACACACTGAGGCGACGCTGACTTGAGTGTATGCTCTGCGAGTAATACGTCTCCATAACAGCAGGCAGCACTTTTCTGTATTGTTTCCCAGAAAATGAAAACCGGCAGCTGATAGGACGAACGCGTCACATGGGTCTTTTTTCTCCGGAAATTCACAGCCAGACTGTCATGGCGGCTTGTTCAGAATACAATCTCATATTGTACTAAAATAGTTCACCGAAACGTGTTTCTGAAAACATTTTAAGCGAGAAATAGGCCATGCAGTTGCTGAATCTGTCTTCATTTCAGATCGACAAAGGTCAGTTTAAAAGATTTTCGTCAGATTTTGAGAGGCTCATCCGCTCGCCATTTCCGAGTGAGAGACAGGGCAGTTGGGTCGGCCAAAATAAAGGCCGACAGCTCCTCCGACGGACGACAGCACGGAACACACCGAACAGACTCGAGTCACCGACCTCGCCAGACTGTCTGACGGCTGATAATCGTCTCCATGTGTCAGCACCTTCAATCCAGTCTGAGTCCAGTCTCGAGTCTCCAGTGTTCGAGTCCAAGTCCGAGTCACTGAAAAAGAGTCCGCATCCCTCTGCATCTTTCTAATGTGAACATGTAGTAAGAGGTAGTTTGTTTATTGCTAAGGCCATATGGTTAAATTGAAATTATTTATTTAAATTTTAAACTTATAACAATAACTGATTCCACCAGTTGTTGTTAAACGACAAAAAGAACCACTAGATGGCAAAAGGGTATTTTACAATAACTTTGAATGCAGTCCGAGTCCAAATCCAAGTCATAACTAGACTAGATTAGAGATTAGCGTCTCGAGTCGGACTCGAGTCCGAGTCCAGGACTCAAGTACTCCATCACTGCATATTAAAGGACAATTCCAGCACAAAATGAACCTAGGGGTCGGAGCGTTCATGTATAGATGCGGGTGCCATCTTGGAAAACAGTCATGACCAGTCGAACCATGAATGCTGTGTTTGAGCTATGTTACTGGTTACTGGTTGCATGGCGTTCGTCGTTTGACTGGTCATGACTGTTTTCCAAGATGGCGCCTGCATCCAAACATGAACGCTTCTGTCTTTATAATCTGTCTTTTCAATAAACTGTCTGTACACTTACAAAGTTCTCAATTCTTCGCTTTAGATGTAGGGACCCTCATTATGCTACCGTTGAAGTGTGGTGCTATTTTGAGCCTTGTTAGTGGTGTAGAAATAGTGATTTACCCTCTGCCCCAAAAGGTAGAGTTAGCAGCTAATCACCGGTGTGTGCTAGCTTGTTTCAAGCTAGAGACACATTCGATTAGCATGAAAACAGATCCCAGGGAACGGTCGACTCGGTACACGTTATTAACCCCTAGGTTCATTTTGCGCCGGAATTGTCCTTTAATATAGCACTTATAAATGCTTTAAGTAAAGTGTTACCAGATACAGCAACCTGTCTCCTATAATAATGGAATATTTCACTTTCATTAGTCATATAAACAGCTTAGTCGAAATATCGTCTTTTTTGGAATAAGGGCAAAAATCGGAATATTATGTGCATGTAAACGTAGTGAGTGACATGAAGTGTGAGGCAAGAAATGTGTACTTTATTAAGATGTAATCTTCCCCTAAGCTTAACCAAAGTGCTTTTGTTGCCTAAACCTAACGACAGGTGGGATTTAGTATGCAAACTCAGGTCTCATGTGCCAAAGTCCTGCACTTCCAAAGCCTACAGTACCATCCACGCAGGCATCTTAGGGATTGTTCGGTATTTATGGAATGGACCACAGGAGGAAAATAGGGGAGGGTCATGTCTTTTTATTCTTGGTTGAGGGGAGAGTCATCCGATTTTTTTTAGTCTAGAGGGGAGGGTCACCCAACTTTTGTATTCGTGAGAACAGCAACATTTCAAAGTGGCTTGTTTGGTGCATATTTATCCATGTAGCTCCATGTAGCTCTCTCAGTCCCCAAACTGAATAAATCCCGCTCGCACATATAAACACAAAACTGCTTTGCTAGCTCCATTGTGTTGTAACTAAGACATCTGATGAAAAAATAATTTTATTCATTAGCATGATTGCCATACTGTTTAGTTCAAAAACATCAAAAACACCGTATGAAAACATAATGGACCCGATGGAAGCTTTTATTTTGAAAAGTCAAAGGTTGCGGACTGCACCGAGCCGGGTGGGCATGAGTCGGGAGGTATTTAAAGTAATGCAGGAAGTGTGCATTTAGTTTCCATGCTTTTGTGTTTCCACAACAATGTTAGTGAGTAAATCTACTGAAATGGCCACCACACCATAACAGAGGAGTATGGTGTATAAGATGAGAATGCAGAGGTTTAGTCACATATGTCATGGCTGTAAAAAAATCCAATGTCCATCTGTATGTCTTTACCAAGTGCAAACCAGTACAGAAGGCATCAATAAATTGTTGGGGTCATTCCTTTTTTCCATATAATTTTGGAGGGTCATTCAAAATGTGTTGCTGGTGAAGGGAGGGTCAGGTCTAATTTTACTGAAGGTCCCAAAACTCCTCCGGTGGCCTCTGAAATAAATAACAAACAGTCCCTTATTTATGATTTGTGTGAAGAAAAAACGTCTAGCAACACTTCTTTCACTGAAAGAAATTGCTGCCACTGAACATTGGCATCACAAATTAATGTTAATTAAATTTTTATGAGACAGAGGTGCGTTGAGAATACCGTATATGATCACAGTATGTGCTATTGTCCGCTTAAGACTTTTCTAGCTTTATTACCAAAACTCCTCTGTGTGGGCTCAGTCTTACTACTTCTAGTCTGTCTAATACTCAGTAATTCAAACTCTAAAATCACTTACTGTACATTATTATCAGCACAACACCACAACCATAAATGGAAAACCACTGAATAATTGCAAAAGAAATGGTTGCTGTTCTCAAAGGGCTTGAAGTTGAAGCACAAACAAGTACTACAATACAGAAACCTAAAAGGTGCAAATTGCAGATACTACCAAGTAGTTGGCAAGTTAAAAGGTTTAGTGTAAAAGAATTAGCTGCAAGCACTTGTACAATCTTGTACATCTCAAAGGAGAAGCTGTATTTCTGAAGACATCCACCCTCGCTTTGACCTCTTTATGATTAGAGAGAACACATACACAGTGTCGACCCAGCATGGTGCATTGCATTTCAATTTTTTCTCCAAATAGATACAATAAGGTATGACTTTCCCTTTTAAAACTATTTTTATGCTCTACCTTTCAGAGAAAAGTGTTGCCTCTTTATTCTCTGAGAATGTATATAGCGCTTCATCCCAGATACATTTCTTAAACGGAACTCCTTCATTTTAGCCACTGACCTCTCAAATTTGTGGAGCATTTTAATTACACACAAAAGAAACCTTAGTCCTATTCTGCACGTCAAAGACGACCCTAAATCTTAATGCTGGACGGAAATGTTAAAGTCGGAGAGTGCATTCACATGAAAGAGAGAAAGATCTGAAGGATGCCATAAGCTGGGCTCTAGGGCCTGAACAGAGAGACCCTGAAGACATGCTGCGAATATTAGAGAATGATTGATACTCACAGCTGGGGAATAGAGGAGAGCAAAGGAATGTTGAGATTTAATCTTTCTCACTTCCTTTGAAATATGGTTTACAATCCTCTGCTCATCCTCCTTTCCTCTAAGAACCTATAGATTACAACACAAGACGGCCAAATGTCTCCCCTTATTCTTATGAAAAGACACATGATATGCACACATGCCTGTCTACTCTGAACCCTGCAAACCAACTCAGCAGACATGCTGTCTCTCTCAAATACTTTATCTTTCTGTGTGTATCTCTCTAATTAAATCAGATCTACACCATGTATAGCTTTAACTTTAAAATAAAGTTAACTTTATTTATTTATAACTAGATTTTTTAGAAACTGGATTTCTAGAAACTATATGGTACCATATGAAAATAAAATAAATGTAACTGAGGGACAGAGCTGGCAGGCATGAGGAGTCACAAGTAGATTGAAAAAAAGTTTTATTTTCCCAAAGCACAAAAATCAATTTACAAATATTAAATACAACAAGTTCTGGGTCCACAAAAGAGGTAATGTTATCATAATTAAACTCAAACTGTAGCAAGGTAATAGACCAAACTGACCAGACAAACTAAACACAAAGTAGTACTGTACATAATGGCCGACTAGCCCATTCCAGAAACAAAGGGGGTAAGGTAGTGAGGGGCACTTAAAACTAAACTACTTAAATTGATTACAAAGGACATGTTGTCATCTTACAATCAGCTTACAGTATTAAACAATTAACTAAAACAAAAGTACCATAACCAAAAAAGCACGATATTCTTAAGAAACTAATAAAATCTCTCCCCCCCATGATGTGGCGGTCCTTAGTACAGTCTGATTGGCCACTTTATTTAATTACCAGCGCTGCTTCAAGAGATGCATCTTTTGCTCAGGCCTGACAATATAGTACATCTCTTGAGCATCAAGAGTATCAACCAGCACTTAGCACTGGTAACTCAAGAAAAAGCAGTAAGCTCATCATAAAGCAACTAAGCACTACAGATAAAGAGTTGATTAGCATTCATTTGGAGGCATGTTTGTATTGCTCTGGCTACTGTAAGCAATATTGACTCCTCCTTACTCTGGTTTGCTATCTACCAACTCCCGAGGAAAATATCTGGCTCCCTTAGTCCCTAACTTTGTCTGTGTGTCGTTTGGTGCTAGGAAGCTAACATACAGGTTCATGATCCCTGGTTTAGTTTAGTTTACTATTTTGTTTTGTAGGGTCACTTCTCATGTGTCATGTCTTGTGTGTTTTCCCACCTTTGTGATTCTCTGCCCCATCCTGATGTGTTTTAACTGTTCATCAGCCCTCATGTTACCTGTCTCTCATTACCACCCTCATTCCCTTGTATATTTAGCAGCTGCCTGCTTGCTCTGTAAACAACGTTGTTGAGAGCAGCGATGGTGAATCTAAATCACTAATGTTGCAGGACAGAATACCCCAACTGAAAAATGCTATAGTATTATAGTGTGGCTATATAAAATCAGCAATAATAATTAAGTTAGAAAATGGATAAAATAAAAGATTTACAATTAATCGATAGCAGATTTGTTTGGCAGGCTGTTTGACTGACCTTTGTAACGTTGAGGTGATCTCCTCTCACTGAGGTACTCATTCATGATCAATAAGCAATCAGGGAACTTGTCTCTGCATGCTTTGGCCATCGAAAGTGTTTACGAAGCAAGCAATCACTTTTGCAAATCACTGTTTTATTTGCTGTCATATAACCTTACCTTCACCCATATCAAGCTATCGGCCTGCTGGCGTAATATCTGTTTGCTAATGCAGTAATTAACCTTACATCACATGATGCGTTTTCATTGGAATGAGGGAGGTTCATTATTTTGCTTCAACACATGCTGCACCTGTAATTCGCCAGACAGAGGTATTGTTTGTAGACAGACCGGGGGTTCAGAGCACTGTAACAGCGGCACACTTAAAACAGGTCTTTTATGAACATCATTCTGCATGTCAGCAGCAGAATCTCAGAGGACACAGCCCCACAAAGACCTGTCAGGCAATCTTATAATGATGAACCCCATTGTATGTGTTTTAATATTTGGCTTTCACATAAGAATTCAGCAGCAGATGACATTCTGCTCTAATCTTGCTGCTGCAGTGTAGGATTCGTGGTTTGCTAAATCAAAAAGTATCTGAGGTGAATCCAGGCTCAAAATGTCATGTTCCTGCAATGGAAAGACCTTATAAAGGGATTTGGTGTACTTCTAGGCTTTAGATAGTTTTACGAGTTTCCAAAACTTCTATGTTTTATGGTATTCCCTTGTATTCTATGTCAATTACTGTATGGTTTAAAATATCAGTAGCAAAGGAAAAATAAGTGGAGCATCAGTGATGTGGCTGATTTGACTTTGGACCTTGGAAGTTAACGTTTTAGAAGTGAAGAAAAAAAACAACCTTATTTTAATGGCTGGTATTAGAAAATGTCAAAATAAAAACAATGCTTATTTATATTACTGGACTTTAAATGTATTTTTTTAGAATATATCTGGCCAGCACACAGAGTGAAAGCAAAATACTTTGTCATCGACATGGAAGGGTGTGCAGAAGTAGTCCAATAGCAAACCAGCCAACTCACGGGCCAAACCTATTTAAATATTAACCAGCCCCCTGTTGAGTCTGTCAATTGATTCTTCTTTATAAGTTTAAATTTCAAGCCAACAGAGACCAGTGCTTTCTGCTTTAATCCATTTAAAAGCTGCAAATCAGCTGACCTGCATCATGTTCAACACAGTTCATGGATTCTGTCTTTAGGATTAGGGCACAGAACAATAACCGGGAATAAACAGAGTATAACAGAAACAACAACAACAACAACAACAACAACAACAACAACAAAATCAGTAAACCTGTGACATTTCAGTAGTTAGTTTAGCTTTGTTTTTATTACAAATTAAAAACACTGTTCTTAAAATGATATTCCATTTTCAAGCAAAATGTCCTCAATACTTTATTATTATGGTTAAATAGTCTCAATCTCTTCTGCAAAACCGACTTTTTTCAAGTTTGTAAACATATGTTTTATTGTTAAGGCATTAAAAACAAGGTTCAGCTGATGTAAGGTTGTTTGTTTGACTCTCAAATATGTTTTAAGGTTCTCAACTGAACTTATTCTGTTTAATGTGTTTTAGGTTGAAGTTTCCTCTCAATCACGATGACCTAAATATTCTGTTTATTTATGTGTATAGAGCATATGAATGAGGTTTGCTCATCCTGCATAACTCTAACCAACAAGTATTCACGTTTAATGAGTTAATTGAATCTAAAGTGATCAAATTCCCAATCATAACTGTGTCAGACCCTAGATGAAGAGACAACGCTGTCAACACCTTCAAAAATCTGTCACCATTAAATAACAAATGAAAGGATGTAGTTCAGGTTCAGCCCTGTGATTGACTGGTGACTTGTCCAGGGTGTGACCCACATCTCACCCAATGTCAGCTGGGATTGGCTCCAGCCCCTCCATTACACTCAAGGATGAGCGAGTATAGCTAATGGATGGATGGATGGATGGATATATTTTCTCAAATGGTATGACGCCCTTCTCATTTTTTTGATAACAGTTCAATGTGACTTGCTCCATTTATTAGAAACTCTTTACCAAGCTGCAAAAACTCAATAAATTATTCTGTCAGATTGCAGCATTTGAATTGCAGCTCTTTCTTCTCTCCCCCTACGGTTTCTACTCTCACTGCTGAGCTTTCACTCTCACCACTCGTTCTCTCACCCCCTCCTACTTACCCTCACATTCACTCATTTTCCCTGCTTCACACAAACACCTATTTCTCATGGTAGGTAGCAGGTAATATCCAGGGGTACTTCAACATAGTTTGATAGTTTATGTGGCCAATAGAGAAGGTAGGACTGCAAAATAAAATAGCATCAAAAAACCTTAGTAATCATAGGTAGAGGCAGTCACGATGCCTAATGCCATTTCAAATTGAGCCAGTGTGGCAACTTATTGGCAAACACATTACTTTAAGTTTCTCTTTCTCAATCAATTCACTGGAAAGCTAAAAACCAATCTGGAGCACGGCAGCTCCCACGAGGCCTGATTGATGAGTCTGAGTGGGAATGTGCATATCCAAGCAAGGTTTGGTTTATGTGTCCTCAAATTCTATTGGGTGGAAAATGTGGATTGAGTGAGGCCATCATGGATTTGGCATCACTAACTTTGGGGCAGATTGCGAAGAGTGGATTGATGCTCAGTGGAGGGGATGTGACAGTTCATCTGAAGGAAGAATGGGAGTGAGAAGGGAAAACAAACAGGCAGATACATATAGAGATTGACAGCGGCATGAGGCTTAGCGTGTAAGAGCACAAAGTAGATATAAAGTATCCTAGACAGAATAATTAGAAACTGGCATGGTTGCTAAATTACTAATTAATTTCACTAATAACCATTTCCTGATTTACTCAATAGCTGTCAGCTAAAACAGATCTTCCCTGCTGCACTTAAACCTGTTCTCCATCATGTTCCAACATTTTGCAGTGGTGCTGCTTGTGTCATAACCTGACTCCGCCAGATGGATTGCTTTGCATTTGCACGGCATATCCATCTGGGAACTTTCCGTAGGAGAACTTTTGGGGAAGGGGCGAAAATACTGGTTAGCTGATTGGATAAACCATCTGTCTATCACCACCTATGTTGGTGATAGACGGGCCAAATGAAGTCGGGAGAAGAGCAAAAACATCTTTTCCTCTGAGAAAAGCCTCCAGTGCCGTTTTTTGCTCTTCTTTCAATGAAGGAATACTTTCTAATTCGGATAAAACTTGTGCGATAGCTACGCTCATCTCATCCGTGGAAGCCGCCATGTTTAGACTGAACAGTCGCTTCTCGTTATGTCACACCTAAACCCGCCTCAAAACCAACACTGATTGGTCGGTCGTTCGGCGAATGGCTCCAAATTTTCTCAAGATGCCAGACTGATCTGCGAGTGGAAAACTGGAGCTCGCGAGATCAGGACGGTCTCACGAGGCTATTTGTGTCAGTCCTTTCCAATCCAAACAATGCTTTAGTTGTCTTTGAATGAGGATGGAAAACATGTTAATAAGAAAGATCAAGGAATAAAGTCACGGCCATTCAGGAATCAATCCTGCAATTAAACCACAGAGAGTAAAAAAGGGTATAATTGCTTCAGTTTCCTATTTGCCAGCGCTCTAAAGGCTAAAAATATCTATGTCAGGAGTTGGGTTACAAATAACATGAAGGCGTCAGGGAATTATTTGTGTTTTAACATAAAATTAAGCTTAGCGTTAGTTCATGCACATCACATCAAGGTGGTCCTTTTAAATGTGACTCCCTCCTCACTGGTCCCTGCTCCACTTCAATGTCTTTCTTTTGGCTCACTCTTTTTTTACCCAGGGGGGTTTCTGCATGGTGCTCCCTGTTTCAGCTTAGCATGCTGCTTGGCTGGTCCAGGGAGCATTATCAA
The DNA here is from genome assembly GCF_031162955.1 of Sander vitreus. Classification (NCBI taxonomy): domain Eukaryota; kingdom Metazoa; phylum Chordata; class Actinopteri; order Perciformes; family Percidae; genus Sander; species Sander vitreus. Next base: position 18,369,473 of record NC_135855.1, on the reverse strand, counting down.
GAGCGGAGTCATCAGCTCCAAGCATAACTGCATTTCCATTTGTTGCAATAAATGGTTAAATCTATGATAAGAGTGTTCCTGACTGAACAGTTGTTATTGCACAAAACACTGTAGTGGTACAGACTTGAATCAGTTTTAACAGCAGAAATGGAAAGCACGGGTTTGTAGTAATTGTTTATATATTGGATATTTGGATATATGGATATATGGATCTTGTCTTGAATATGAGCCATGTTTGTTTTGGAACCTTGCTGCTCTAGAAACCTTGCAGATTACCAGTGTTAACTGGGACCAGCACCTGTGTTTGTACATCAGTATCTGGGCTTACAGCTGGCCCATGTCTTAGCATTGTGCCGACAGTGCCAGTGGTGCTGCTACAGTGCTCACCAGTGAAAGCCTGCCAAGTATTATGGGTGGCTGGCAGACTGGCAGATGTGGTCACAGAGAAAAAGGAACATGTCTTCTTGTGTTAACTACTGTATCTATCCAAGCGGTGTAGGTATAATAGAGGAGCAGTAAGGTTTGCTGAGCCACTTATAGAAGACAAATGGAGCTGGACAGGAACATGATTTTATGTGCTGACAATTTAGCAGCTGTAGAAAAGAGGAGAAGAGGAGTTTCAGGCCCAGTGGAAGTTAGACAGGTAGCTTAATTAAGATGGTAAATGTTAAACCCACAATGATTTTCTCCACATCTAATTCATGAAGGATTTATGCAAACACACTTATTAAATTTATTTATTTAAAGGGAACATAACGTTATTCTAGAGGAACCTTTTGAGAGCCTATTTATGGATTAAGGTGACAGGCTATCAATGAAATTTTAATGAGCTTATAGTGTGTTTTTTTGTGTTTAAGTGTAGTTTCCAATTGCAGTTTTAGATTTAAGGTTCTGTTTTTTTAATTTAATGTTGCATGTTTTATGCCTGTCTTTTAATATATTGGGACAATGTTGGAAATAAGTGCACTAACTTTAAAATGTTATCCCTTAGATTGGTACATTTAATAGATTATCATAGATATATCAGAATAAAAATGTACTCAAAATACATGCTGTGTCATATTGGATGAATCATATTGAAAATATTGAAAGTTGTAATCAAATGCATAGTCAGAACAATTGACCCTTCGCTAAGCCCCACCCTCCTTAGTTACTGTTGCTACGCCTGACAAGCTTTCATGCCTGGCACGTCGATTACAGTATGTATGCAGACATTCCCAAGGAGATAATTAATCATTTTTGGCGAACAAGTGAAATATCTGAGAGAGCAAGACAAAAGGGACTGCAGTATGCATTCGAGGGATAAATCCACAACATAATATGCAACCGATTAGAGAATAATTTCATCAAAATTGAAGCTAAAGCCTATAGGTCCCAGCGCAAGCAGCAGCTGCCTCATATGCTGACCATTCAAATGGGAAACACACACATTGAGCTATGTTCATGCACAGCAGGGTAAGTGAAAGTTGAAAATAATCTTATAATTATAAATCAAACAGCTTATCCATAAGTCTTTTGGAATAAACACAAGACATTAGGCAAGGCAAGGCAATTGTATTTGTATAGCACAGTTCAGCAGCAATGCAATTCAAAGTGCTTTACATAAGACATTAAAACACAGTCAAAAATGAATACACATTGATAACAAATAGAAAGCAGTTAATATGAAAATAGAAAAAAAATAGAAAAAAACAATTAAAAACAATTAAAACTAGATTGAATACAGGAGTAAATTCACAATGGAGTGCAATGAATTAAGAAAAGGCAGTGTTAAAAAGAAAGGTCTTCATTCTTGATTTAATGTTATGGGCAGCTTTCTCTCTCTGCCCTGTTTTGGGTGTTTTTGTTCTCTGTTTGTCTGTGTGTATCTGTGTTTTTCTCAGTTTACTCAAGTTGTGTCCATGTTGCTTTGTGCACCCTAGCTTTTGTCATTGTTCTCCTTAGCTCATACTTACCCTGTGTTTCTGTCCAGTGACCGCTCTGACCTGCTGCCTCCTCCGCTGTGCCTACAAGCTTCCAGCCTCACCGTCCAGCCTTATCCTCCACCTGTGGTAACTACTGTGAACTCTTCCCTGCCTGTCCACCTCGAGTCTCGTACGACCTGGATCCATCCCCCCTCGACTCGCCTAGGTACTCGGACAAGCCAGGAGATTCCCCGCTCAGACAAAACCCACACTGTATCTCTGAGTACTATTTTGTTCATTAAAACCTTTACAAACTGCTTTCATTGTCTGTGTGTGAAATCTCTGCGTTGTGGGTCAGAACAAGCCCCTAACATTTAAGAGCTGAGATTAGGTGCCGACCTACAGTTTACAGGTAGTTTGTTCCAGATGTGCGGACCATAGAAGCTGAACGCAGCCTCTCCCTTTTTTGTTCCGACTCCGGGGATGGCAAGCAGACCTGTCCCTGATGATCTCAAAGATCTCTGCGGCTCATAGTGTAGTAGCAGATTCGAAAGGTAAATTGGTCCTAAACTGTTTAGTGATTTATAAACTAGCATGAGTATTTTGAAATCTATTCTTTGGTGCAGAGGAAGCCAGTGTAAGGACTTCAGAACTGGAGTGATGTGATCTACTTTCTTGGTGTTGGTAAGGACTCGTGCAGACTAGACTTTTTAGGAATACCTGTAAAGATACCATTGCAGTAGTCAAGTCTACTGACGACAAAAGCATGGATATGTTTTTCCAAATCCTGTTGGCACATAAGTCCTTTTACCCTTGCTATATTTTTGAGGTGATAATAGTCAGATTTTGTTACTGACTTAATTAACGTGGCTGTTAAAATTCAGGTCAGAGTCCATAATAATCCAAGATTTCTGGCTTTGTCTGTTGTTTTTACCATTGTTGATTGAAGATGAGCGTTGACTTTTAATCGTTCATTTTTTGGTCCAAAAATGATCACCTCCGTTTTATCTTCATTTAATTTTAGGAAATTTTGGCACATCCAATCGTTGATTTGTTGAATGCACCTGTCCAGTTGTTGTATTGGACTGTAGTCCCTGGGTCCATCCATCCATCTTCATCCGCTTATCCGGGGTCGGGTCGCGGGGGTAGCAGCTCCAGCAGGGGACCCCAAACTTCTCTTTCCCGGGCCACATTAACCAGCTCCGACTGGGGGATCCCGAGGCGTTCCCAGGCCAGGTTAGAGATATAATCCCTCCACCTAGTCCTGGGTCTCCCCCGAGGCCTCCTCCCAGCTGGACGTGCCTGGAACACCTCCCTAGGGAGGCGCCCAGGGGGCATCCTTACCAGATGCCCGAACCACCTCAACTGGCTTTCGACGCAAAGAAGCAGCGGCTCTACTCCGAGCTCCTCACGGATAACTGAGCTTCTCACCCTATCTCTAAGGGAGACGCCAGCTACCCTCCTGAGGAAACCCATTTCGGCCGCTTGTACCCTGGATCTTGTTCTTTCGGTCATGACCCAGCCTTCATGACCATAGGTGAGGGTAGGAACAAAAACTGACCGGTAGATTGAGAGCTTTGCCTTCTGGCTCAGCTCTCTTTTCGTCACAACGGTGCGATAAATTGAATGTAATACCGCACCTGCTGTGCCGATTCTCCGACCAATCTCCCGCTCCATTGTCCCCTCACTCGCGAACAAGACCCCAAGGTACTTGAACTCCTTCACTTGGGGTAAGGACTCATTCCCTACCTGGAGAAGGCACTCCATCGGTTTCCTGCTGAGAACCATGGCCTCCGATTTAGAGGTGCTGATCCTCTAGATCCAGGTGCTGCGAACCGATCCAGTGAGTGCTGAAGGTCACAGGCTGATGATGCCATCAGGACCACATCATCTGCAAAAAGCAGCGATGAGATCCCCAGCCCACCGAACTGCAACCCTCGATATCCTGTCCATAAATACTACAAACAGGATTGGTGACAAAGCGCAGCCCTGGCGGAGGCCAACTCTCACCTGAAACGAGTCCGACTTACTGCCGAGAACCCGGACACAGCTCTCGCTTTGGTCGTACAGAGATTGGATGGCCCTGAGAAGGGACCCCCTCACCCCGTACTCCCGCAGCACCTCCCACAGTATTTCCTGGGGCACCCGGTCATACGCCTTCTCCAGATCCACAAAACACATGTAGACTGGTTGGGCATACTCCCAGGCTCCCTCCAGGATCCTTGCGAGAGTAAAGATCTGGTCCGTTGTTCCACGACCAGGACGGAATCCGCATTGTTCCTCTTCAACCTGAGATTCGACTATCGACCGAACCCTCCTTTCCAGCACCTTGGAGTAGACTTTATTGGGGTCTGTCGGACAGGGGCCTCCTCCAGACGTTCCCAATTTACCCGCACTACCCGTTTGGGCTTACCAGGTCTGTCCAGAGTCTTCCCCCACCCCCTGACCCAACTCACCACCAGATGGTGATCGGTTGACAGCTCAGCCCCTCTCTTCACCCGAGTGTCCAAAACATACGGCCTCAGATCAGATGAAACGATTATAAAATCGATCATTGACCTTTGGCCTAGGGTGCTCTGGTACCAAGTACACTTATGAGCATCCCTATGTTTAAACATGGTGTTCGATATAGACAATCCATGACTAGCACAGAAGTCCAACAACAAACAACCACTCCGGTTTAGATCAGGGAGGCCGTTCCTTCCAATCACGCCTCTCCATGTGTCTCCATCATTACCCACGTGCGCGTTGAAGTCCCCCAGCAGAACTATGGAGTCCCCGACTGGAGCCCCATGCAGGACTCCACTCAAGGTCTCCAAGAAGGCCGAATACTCCGAACTCTTGTTTGGTGCATATGCACAAACAACAGTCAGAGTTTTCCCCCCCACAACCCGCAGGCATAGGGAGGCGACCCTCTCGTCCAACGGGTTAAACACTTGTGAGTATCCCCACACCCGCCCGGCGCCTCACACCCTGGGCAACTCCGGAGAAGAAAAGAGTCCAACCCCTATCCAGAAGTATGGTTCCAGAACCAAGACTGTGCGTAGAGGTAAGCCCCACCAGATCTAACAGGTAGCGCTCCACCTCCCGCACAAGTTCCGGCTCCTTCCCCCACAGAGAGGTGACATTCCACGTCCCCAGAGCCAGCCTCTGCTGCCCGGGTCTGGTCCGTTGAGGCCCCTGACCTTCACTGCCACCCATGTGGCAGCGCACCCGACCCCAGCGGTTCCTCCCACAGGTGGTGGGCCCATGGGATGGAGAGATGTCCGCCACGTAGCTTTTTCGGGCTGTGCCCGGCCGGGCTCCGTGGCAAACCCGGCCACCAGACGCTCGCTGACGAGCCCTCCATCTGGGCCTGGCTCCAGACGGGGGCCCCGGGCTTCCTCCGGGCAGGGTCACTTCATCCCTTCCTCGATGTTTCATAGGATTTTTGAACCATTCTTTGTCTGGCCCCTCACCTGAGACCACTTGCCTTGGGAGACCCTACCAGGAGCACAAAGCTCCAGACAACACAGCCCTCAGGTTCATAGAGACACACAAACCTCTCCACCACGATAAGGTGATGGTTCCCGGAGAAGTGTTGGAAAAACAACACAGACGGTGCGTTCAATGAAACTGGTAAACTACAGCCTTGTGGTGCATTTGAAGTTATTGTAAATGTCCTTTTCCCATCTGGTGGTTGTTTTTGTCGTTCAACAGCAATTTACTAGTGAAATAAGTTATTGTTATAGTTATACATTATTATTAAATCATTTCATTTTGACCATATGGCCTTAGCAATAAACAAGCCATTCTTTAATGTCACCAACTGTTGTTTAGTACCCTTTTTTTTCTTTTCTTTTTTTTACTTTCTTAAAAAGTATCGGTTCAGGCACCGTTAATTATGTATGCGATTAATTTCGATTAATTAATCTCAGAGTATGTAATTAATTAGATTACATTTTTTAATCTTCAGACAGGGAGGCAATTTGTATCTGACCACTGGTGACCTTAAGAGAGAAATGGCGGCGCGCATAGTCGCAGCGGCTCAGTGCTCCCTAAAACAATGCTGTATGTGGCTGCTGTTTGTATTACTCTTTGTTGTTAAGACAAGCCAGAGTGCACCAAATATCTTCTACAACAGAGAGAAATTTCGGGAGAACATGCGAAGCCCCTATAACAAGTGACTTCCAACACTCGCACAGCATTCCACTGGGAATAGTCAGAGCACCGGCGTCGCCATGGATTGCTTCACCGAGGTGCAAGCGCCGGAGACGGAGGAGGCATCTTAAACAAAAGCGGGGCTGCAGGTCGGGCGCCTTGGCTAGGCTAAAGAGGGCTCCTAACAGACCAACACTGCTAGCAGTTAAGTGTAGACCTTTCTAATTGCCACGTGAATTTTCTGTTACCGTGGTAACAGCAGTCTACATTCCACCAGACGCCAATGCTAATCTAGCACTTGGCCATGTACTAGCAGCTATAGACAAACAGCAAAACAATTACTCAGAGGGCATTTTTATCGTGGCTGGTGATTTTAACCATGTTAATCTTAAAACTGTGCTACCCAGCTTTGATCAGTATGTCAAGTGTGCATGTCTTTGCAGACATCTTCAATATGTCTTTGGCCACAGCGACTGTACCGACCTGCTTTAAAACAGCAACCATCATTCCAGTGCCCAAGCAAAGCCACATTAGCACTCTGAACGACTACAGACCTGTGGCGCTCACCCCCATCGTTGCCAAGTGCTTTGAGAGGCTGGTGATGAAGCATGTTAAATCTGCCCTCCCCCTCAACCTGGACCAGCATCAGTATGCCTACAGGGAAAACAGGTCCACAGAGGATGCTATCGTTACTGCCCTCCATAAAGTGCTGACACACCTTGACAAGGGGAAGACATATGTGAGACTGCTCTTCATAGATTACAGCTCAGCGTTTAATACCATCATTCCTAACCAGCTGGTCACAAAACTCCTTGACCTGGGCCTCAGCAGCAGCCTGTGTATGTGGATACACATACACCGACAGATCGGCCACAGACAGTGAGACTGGGCCCATACCAATCCTCGAGCCTGTCCCTCTGCATTGGAGCACCGCAAGGCTGCGTGTTGAGCCCGTTGCTCTATTCCATCTACACGTATGACTGCATCTCCACCCACCCCTCGAATACAATGATAAAATTCGCAGATGACACAACTGTGGTGGGAGAAATCTCTAACAGTGACTTTTTTATCGTAAATATTAAACAAACAATATATACTGTGTTAATAAATGAGCTTTAGAGGTGTTGGTAGGTGTCTTACCTTTGGATATAGCCAGAATAGCTGTATCCCCTTGATTACAGTCTTTACGCAAAGCTAAGCTAACCAGCTGCTAGCTGTAGTATCATATATAGCGAACATTCAGCGAACTCTCTTCAAGACAGTGAATAAGCTTATTTCCCAAAATGTCAAACTATTTCTTTAAACGAAAAACAAAGATTTTTGGCATCAATATACTTATCCTATAAGCAAATTGATAGGAGAGTCACCCCTATTTTCCACCAGGCGCGTTGCGCTGCGTTCCGGAGGACATCCAGTAAAAAAGACACCCCCCAATATCGTATATGTCTCCTCTACAACACCATGAAAGTACTTGTAGAGACAATAAAATCTGCGAGTCGGGCAGCAAGATGCTTCGCTTCTGAGACGCTCCCGGTGTGGTGTGGCGCATGGCGAAGCACGGAACAAATTCGCGGTGCAGCCGGAACGCAGCACAGACACGCCCAGTGGAGAATCTGAGTCACTTTGATACATTGTGTCAGTATTGTCTTTCATTATTTCAGTGTTGCAAAGTATTTCAAATGATACCCAGCCCTATCTATGAGATTTCCTGTGATTTCAGTGGTCTGATGTACCTTGTGGTATTGCATGTAGTGTCACTGCATAGTAGATCATGCTACCTTTCTTATTTTCTTTTATAGAGTAGTACATAGTGTGACAACAACCTCAGTGCAATAAATAATAATAAAAAAAGAAAAAGAATGTGGACAGGTGAGCTGCTGGTGGAGAGGGGGGGGGGGGATGACTGCACTAATCAGTAGGCTGCCCTAAGGGATCATTCTGCAGAGGCAAGGACTCCTGAATGAGAGAAAGCCAGAGAAAAAGAGGGCAGACTGGAGGGAGAGGAGAAGGAAGGAAGAAAGCACTAATGCAAAACATTAAAGAAAGACCAAAAAAAATGCCTGCATGAAAACCTAAATAATGAAATGATAGTGCAAGCGAGGGACGGGGACAAGTACAGAGACAGAGGGAGATAGTAAAATAGAAAGACAAAGGATGCACAATTCAAGTATTGCATCTTAAGTGAGAAGTGAGAGCATGAGGACTGAATAATGAAACAAAGATTAGGTATTAGGTATGCCAGGTAGGTCTTTGTTGGAGAGCTCTTGGAAATATTTAAAAAGGTTAGTGTATTAATAAATATAGCTTATCAAGGTCCTTTTACACTGGGAAAAGAAAGATCCTAATGAATAATAAAGAGCTGATGTGACAGGAGAGGCAGCCCCCCACACACACACACACACACACACACACACCCCTGTAATGCAGTAATGGAACGTTTCCTACAGGACTTTTTACCACAAAGGACAAAGGCATAGTCATTAAAATGGGGGAGCAGGGAGGAGTCAATATTGCAAAGAGCTGTTGTTATTCATTGTGCAGGCTACAGATGGACTGTATATTAGGAGCATGGTGTTCTCATTAGAGATTCAACTGACACATGTTCACACAGCCTTATTCAACTGCTCCCAAGGTCTCTGTTACAGTTATGTCACACACATGTAGGACACTGGAACAGAGATAGAGATAGGGATATAAAGTCTCTGCTGACACTGGGAAGTGGTTCTTGCATAATTTTTAATGCGCCATAGTTCGTATAATGAAATAGATTGTGACATACATGTTAACTGTTCACTGTTGCACTGTACAGTAAAACAAAAGTTCCTAGGCTTCCTATGAGGTAGGTGTGTGTGCTGGGCGACTGTTCGTTCAACGCAACAATGGCGGCTCCTAAAGAGGTTAGCGTAGATGCAGCAATTGCATCAGTTATATCAGAACTTCTCCCGACTGGCTTTGGAAAGAGTTTGATAGACAGATGGTTCATCCAATTCACCTTTTTTAAATGCGCCTGCCCTTTTCAGTTTTCAATGATGGCTTCTCAGATAGTTCTGTGTAACAAACCATCTGACGCAACAGCTTAGCTCAACACATCTGTTTAACACAAATACATAAGTAACAAAAAAATCTAAAATAAATCGTAATTAATTTGTCTACTGCCCTATCTGTATCAGCATTCTTAAACCCTCAGCATCACCAGCATCCCTTTTGTAAAAGAAATGTGCAAAAAAAGATCTTCATTTCCTTATTTCCAACTAATCTCTAACTACTTGCTGCGAGTAAAACTAGTCACCCTGCTGTCTGAAATTGGTGTGAACAGCAAGACTGGAATAACAGAGAATGTATCTGTAGGGGTTTCTCTTTTTTGACCTGGCTACATTTGGATAAGGTATTGTGCCTTTAACACATTCATAAGATGTTACATGTACCATTTAAGCCAGCCAGTTGACATGATGTGGCCTGCCTATTGAAAGGTGGCTAAGTGCCACAGCTAAAGCCATCTGAAGCAATAGGGGATGCCAGGTTTAAAGTCATCTCTTGGTTCTGTGCAGTCTGTGAATCTCTCACGGGCTGGAGAGTGATCTTTCTGTAAGTGTGGTTGTTTATCTATCACAACTCTGAGTGCCAGAGGTGCCCTTAATGCTTGTTCAAACGCTTGTGCAATATTTCCTCAGCCTCTCACCTGGTCGGAGTGTTAACCTCAGGGCTGCCAACTCTCACGCATTGGCCGTGAGACGCATGCATTTGATTGGTTTCACACGCTTACACGCCACACCCCCGATTTTTCACGCTGAAGTGTCAACCCGGTAGGTCAAATGCCTGAAAGATGAGTTTATCTATAGATCTACCTGTTGAGCCACTCGTGATCGACTAGTTATGCTTTCAGAGACGGTGAGGGGGTTCAAGAGCGCTCCCTGCCTGTGGAATTTTCAAAATGTTCTCACATTTGCGATGCTAATTCACAAGCCATCCCAGGCGCATTTCCCCCCGCATTTCTCCGGCTTCAGGTATGTATGCTTTGAGTATATACAGTCAGTTAATTCTAGTGGACTTGCTATGCTGTGGGCACTGACGCGTTGCATTTGTGCTCTACCTCCGATGAAGAGCAGTGTGCAGCCACTTCTCCAAACATTGTCAGAGACCAGAGACCCAAATGGGCCTCTGTGTCTGTCAGATGGTCTGAATGAGATACTACCATATCAGGGGAGCAATAACATGCAGCAGACTTTTATTACAACTCCAAATCTCGGAGAACACAGATGGGAGGAGTTAAATTTTGAATGTTCACAAAGTTGTAAACATGAGCAGAAATTTTGCTGAAACACATCTGAGCTATAAGTCCAGGGGTTTATAAATTAATTAAAATGACTGAATGTATGATTCACATGAATAAGCGCCACATGCACATTTAAAGATGTCACTTCCCCAACAAAAGACGCAAAAAAGGAGGGAAGAGTAAATTAGGCTTACATGTGTGTTGACTCAGCAGAGATAACGTTAATTCAATCAGGAGAGACTTCGTTTGCAGATATGCAAAAAAGATTTATTGTACAACTGCATAATAAAATGTACAGAGTCTTTGGAGATTAGACTCCATCGTATTAATAATATTTTAAAAGGGGTAGAGAAACAGGACATAACCCCCGATGGAGTCTAGAGACTGGTGGCGGCGGAGAAGGAGTCCGGAGACCAGACCGACAAGGCAACTGAGCAGTCAGCCGGAAGAAAAACAATGACCGGAGGCGGCAGCAGAGGTGGAGGGTTGAGCGCTTTGCCTGAAATGACAGCACAGGGAGAAAACAGATTTAAAGCAGAGTTGTAATGCTGTGATTGGTCCTTGAATTTCATGGCCAAGTCTGATTGGTTTAACCAAAAGTAGCGCCTCTAAACAGCTGATTTGATTTAAGAAGAAAAAGTAGTGATTGGGTTATTGACGTCTTCCTGAAAGAATTTGTGCTGAGCTTTATATTAGAAAAAGTTGATCTACAAGAGAATAGTTGAAAGTAATACAGAATGCCTGAGGTCCTAATTTTTCTATATTTTATATATATTTTCTTGCTCCATTAGTGGTGAAGGAGTTGGCTAAGGCTAACGCTAGCGATGTTAATGCTAAATATAAGCCAATAGTTGTTGTCGGTCTCCCCTTTTGTTGCACATGCGCATGACATACGTCACGATCAAACGTTAGCGATTGGTTATGGCAGATCCAGAGTGGCTCTGGGCAGATCCAATAGTTTTAAACTTCAACAGAGTACCCGCCTTCAAGGAAGTTAACACTTGTCAATGGAGAGTGGCCAGACAGAGTCTGGTAGGACCAGGCTACAAAATTATGTCTCCTCAAAAACAAAACCTATGCCATTGGGTTGCCAGGCCATGCAGCTGTGACTGGTCCAGATGTTTGTGTCAGCTCACCAGGGGGGCAGATACTGGGCAACTTTGGGCCACTATTGTGCTTCTCTAACCTCTGTGCATCTCTAAATGTAACTGTAAATAATTCATTAAATGTTTCATAAAATGAACAAACAGTCTCTCTTTTCCAAAAACAATACGTAAGTGGGGCACAGAGGATGAGAGCCAAACATTACTGGGCCTTGGCACAAAGTTTGAGAAAGGCTGTGATATAACACATGCACAAAATGAGCCATGCTGTGTCTTTTGTCTTGCTGTTGGTATTTGTTTAGTCTATTTTCTGCTGGACCTTGTGGTGGGGAAAGGCCTTGAATGAAGAATTAATTTCCCTCACTGCCTAACCTAATGAGGTTTGGTCTTTGGCCACCAGTCCCCCTGGTGTCCAAAAAATGGTTATTTCTATTTATTTAGTTTTGAAGAATTAGAATTTATGTAAATCAGGGGTCAAAATGACCCGTACGGTGTAAATACACTCAAAACAGTCAAAGAATCAGGTAAAACCAATAAGAAGTCTATTTTACATTATATGAACATTTAGAAAGGAGAAATGCAAATCATTTTTAATTCCAAAACTATATTTAGCAATTATTTTGTGAACGTTTTTTCCTCATCAAAACATTTTTTTTCATGGAACTTGTCCCATTTTCCCAAAATATTCTCTTCACATTTCCATTATTCTCCACATGATGTGCAGAATGTGTGCTTTCTGCAGATGTAACTCTTGCATTTCACACAAGGTACTTGTTTTACACTTGCATATTCCATGCATAGCTAGATTTGGCATCATAGGATTTCCATATTTTGATGCCATACTTGCAGGCTTGTTGGGCATGTACTGTCGGAAGGGACAGCGCCCCCTGAATTGAACAAGGCTTTCATCTGCAGCAGGGGTGTCAAACTCATTTTCACTAAGGGCCACACTAGAAAAAGAGAATCACACCGAGGGCCAGACATGGAGAGTTTATGACGTGCTTTTGTTACTGCATGTCACTTCTTTTTTTACATTTTGGTAGCTTTTTTCCTCATTTTTGTTGTTTTCTTTCCAACTTTTTTGTGGCTTTCTCAGACATTTGTCACCTTTTTGTAAATTTTGTAAAGTTACTTTTTCCGACATTTTTTGTATGCTTTTTGTCGCATTTTTGTTCACATGAAAACAAAATGACAAAAGTCATCAAAAGAGTTCCTTAGCCATAGAATTACGAAATCAAGCAAAACAATGATCATTTTTTTCATGTGTTTCGCAGCCTGAATATGAAAACTCTCTGCTTCTGGGGGAATTTCTGAGTCTCAAAGTCGGCAAATCTGCCATATGTCTGCTTTGAATGTCAGGTAATTGCAGTGTAAAAAACACTTTCCTGTGTTTTTGGTTTGCTGCACAACTAGGCGGGCCAAAATTTATTGTGAACCCAAATTGACATACGGGCCGGTTCTAAATCTGCAAGGGGCCGGATTTGGCCCGCAGGCCTTGAGTTTGACACATGTGGTCTACAATGACATGGGGACCAGGATTGTACAAGACAGGCAAAATTCCGACCCATTTATCCCATACATCTCTGATTGCAGCTAGTTTGTCTCTTTCACGTCAACCAGCTCTGGTGTTGTGGAACAGCCGAGATATCACATGAAATGACTCCAGAGACATTGTTGCTCGAAAGATCCGGATCGTTGATTGTCTTCGGTCTCTGACTCTGAAACCTCTTCCTCTACATCACTATTACCATCAAAAATCTGTGCTAAAACTTCTTCAGTTGCAAATCTTCCAGAGCTCATTTTGTAGTGTGCGTGTCAAAGAGATGACATTACAACAGTGAACAGGACAAGCGTGAGAAAGCTCCTCCTACTTTACATACTCACCTGGTTCTAAATGGGTGTTGAAAGCCAGTCAAATTGTAAATTTAACTACTAAAATTAACTACCTACCCACATCAAAGTCTCTGGGTCAAAATGACCCGCAACATCATCTTTGTATACAAACTCTGAACAGACATTCCATTACACATCAGTGTGTTCTGATTTAACAGACAAGTTCATGACCCTAAATGAGGAAATGTCATAAAATTTCATGAAGAAAAAGATAGGTTAACCAGTATTTTGGTCAACACAAAAACGGAAATGGGTCAAATTCACCCCTAACATAATACAAGGGTTAACTTAACTTTTTTTGTTTGTTTTAGTGTATGGTAATGATGCTGAATGAGCCAAAAAAAATTGCTTTGTACGCGGCGAAATTTTGGTTGGCCCCACCAAATCTAACTCCAAGGTTTTTTGAAAAGTTGGCAGCCCTGTAACCTTTCAACACACAGAGGGACAGAGGGTGTTGTGGGCAGGGCCTGAAGTTAACATTTTTTGACCACCAGCCACTGTGGCAGGTGGATTTAAAAAAAAGGATTTAAAAATCCACCTATCCATTTAAAAATCCACCTGCCACAGTGACTTTTTACCAGCCAGTTTTTTTGCCTCATAAAGGTGAAAAACAGGAATTGCTGTGTCTCTATGATCCTATCCTGTCCTATTGATGGTAGTCTACTCTTGGACATTGCGCCGTCATCACGTGCTGTAGTAGGGTGGCCTAATACTTCTCTGTTTCACGAGTTTATTCACTCTCGCAACTCCATGCATTTCCCAGAAGCCCCAATATGAAAAAAAAAAAATTAGCTATTTGCGTGATCACTGATAGAGGTAGCGATAGAGCCGGAACCGGCACAACAGAGCCAGGGCAGGAATGCGTTTCTATCCTGGAAAAAAACAGCATTTCACATTAAAGAAGAGAAGGGAGAACGAAATATAACTGTGCAGTGCAACCTCTGCTTGCCAACAACCAACCTCCTTTCAGCGTCCAAATTACTCCACCTCCAACTTGAAGAAGCATCTTAAAGTAAGTTATTTTGTTTAATTAGCCAAGGGTAGTCGTCTGCTCTACTTTTACTGGTCACCTTGCTATTTTATAGTTGACGTGCAACGTTACATTCTCCTACGTGCTGATTTACTAGCTCCAGAGCCGTTGAAAGACTGACTAGCACCGTTTGACATGCTAGCTAATGTTAGCTAATGTTAGCTAAAATTAGCCCGCGGTAGCTTCAAGACTGCGGTTAGATTTTTGTAGTATGCAGTTCGGGACTACAAAAGTACAAAAATTTGTACAAAATACAAAAATCTATCTGCTTGTTTAGGTATACATTCAGCCAGTTGGAACAGAAGAGCACACCAGAATAGGCCTGTTTAGTAAGCTGTATGTGATGGCCGCATTCCTACTTATAAAATGCAATTCAATGTGGAAGTAATCCAAGTATTCAGAATACGTTACTCAGATTGAGTAACGTAACGGAATACATTAGAAATGACATTTTTGGGCATGTATTCTGTATTCTGTAACGGAATACGTTTTGAAAGTATCCTTCCCAACACTGCACGTGGGACTAAGCAACCGCGTACCCTGCTTACGGATAGTTACGCGTCTGAATCACTTAATTCTCATTGGCTACCTGCCAATGTGGCAGGTAGATTGACAGTGTTACCCGCCAATTGCAAAATTCACCCACATTTGGTGGGTGGTCGGGTGTTAATTTCATGCCCTGATTGTGGGTGAAACTGGGATGTTTAAAACACAAAAGCAATGACGTCTGAAATGTGGGTGGATCGATTTTATGAAAGTGGAAAATATGATAAATATGTATTTTGTCTGAATGTCTGACATGCATGGCTACCAACTTCAATTTAGTTCGAGTAAGATTTGGTATCTGTGAATCCACAGCAGGGGTCAGGTACATCACTTCTCAACCCCCAAGAATTTTGTTTTAAATCATTCAGCAGCCAAATTCACAATTTTAACTCTCAGAGGTTTTAAGAGGATTTTTAGATATCTTCTTGAATTCTCCTTTTAAGGGTTTTTGCATATAACTGATCCCTATGTGTTTCATATCAAAATGTTCAGAACAAACTCAGCTTTCTGAACAGGGACGCCCACAATTGTTCCAGAGCAATGTGTAAAGAGACAATTTGGCCCTAAAGCAAAGATATTTCTCAAATCTCTGGTAAAAAAAACCCCCAAACTTACACCCAATTGTTTTGGTGCTTGAAATGAGTTTACAAAAGTTTTGGGTTCAAAAAAGTAGCGTAAATAAATGAAATAGTACATAAATGTCTAATATGAAATTATGTAATATCGGTGCGTCTTTTGTCCTCAGAGGGTTAAAGCATTAATCGATAAAAAGCCGTATCAATAACCATGGTCAATGATAAATAAGTGTGGTTGATCTGTACATATGCCAACCTTCAGACATCATAGCCTAAATGATGCTGATTAATCACCCTGAGTTCACTTAAAAAGTTGAAGTTGTTTGCTGGTTTATGATGCTATTCGATCATTTCTATTTGGTAATATGTGTAATTCACTTAATTGCTGTGACAGCCATCTGAAGGCAGCAGGTATCTGTTCCATCTGCAGTCTCTAACTTGAGTGAATGTGATGATGTCACTGTCAAGCCACACTTACGTACGGCAGATCCGCTGGCAACATTTTGTGCAACTAGTATCAGACTGTTGCAAAATACCCCGGATGGATGACGTGCTGAGGTACAGTGTGAGGCCAGTGACTGAGCATGCCTCCCAGTCTCTCAGTGTTGTTATGTGCCTCTCTGTCACAAATCTCAGTCCCTCCTGCAACCACTTGGATTTCATGCAAATGTTTGACGTAATTCCACGTCAAGAAAGTTTGATTATTACTATTTGAAGTGAGATAAAAGGCTGTGGATAAAATTGTCCAAGAACTAGTCAAAAAGTAGTGCTTATATCAAATTTAGTCTGGAGCTGATTTAATCGCAAACAAAATATAAATTACATTCAGCATATATTCATTAGAATCAGTTTTATTGTTCGAGTTCTACATATTTAAGACACATTACTGTATGTTGATGAGAGTATTTTGTAGTGTTCCTCACATGTATTGAACAAAGAAACCACAGAGTAAATAAAGAGTAATTTGTTTAGAGCAAGTGTGTCACTGTGGGGAAGTCAGTGAAGTGTGCTGGAGCTGGGTTTTGGTACAGTAGGGGTGCTGGTAATGCTGGTGCTTCTGTATGTGAGCAGGTGAGGGGGAGGCTGGTGTGCATGTTTTAGTGTGTGTGAGTGCATTATACTTTAATGAAGTGTGGGTGTGTGGGCACATGTTTATGTGTTTTTTAGGTTGACAGTAGTGATGTGATTTGGAGAGCCCATTTTCATACTGAGTAAGCAAAATGAAATGTGTTTGATGTCGCGCACAGTTTAATTATGTCCTATGCCAAGATGAGAATGCTCTTCAGTTGGCAGTGAATTAAATACCATTTCATGGGTGACCTTGCAGGGAATTTTGAAAAAGATGCCACTGTGGTACAATTTTAAGAGAGAGTAAACGTCTATGTGTTCAGGATGTTTTGATGCCCCAAGTGTTTCCCCACTCTCCTTATTTACAATAAAAACAAACTAAATTAATTCTTGAAGACTGAGAGCTAAAGTATGCCTGCAGCAGAATTTGCAAAGGGACAGAAACTGTATTACACACAAAAACAGACATTTCAATCCCTCATTAAAATTAAAGTTTAATACCTGACAGACATATTCATTAGTGTAAACTGTAAATAAAACGAGACCTGCTTTTGAAAAGAGTTGGCTGTTTGCTATCCATCAGTTAAAGGTACTCTGTGGAGTTTTTGACCACTAGTAGCGCTATGGAGTGAGCGGGTCCCTGTTTTGACACACATGCATGAGTATGGAGGGAGATACCTATTCCTGCTACTCCACTGATTGACAGTTGGTGATGCAAATGTTCCAAAGCTCTGAAATATAAAAAGAAATAGCTGTTCAAATGTTTGTCAGACCTCAGGGATACACACAAATATGTTCTGGTGAAAAACAGTTTACGTAAATACTTAAACACCACAGGGTATCTTAAAGTTCTCATTTGTAGATGTATGCATGCACGTTCATTATATGTAACAGAGTATCTGATACCTGATTAAACCAGCAGGCATAATATTGCATAGTTTCACAGTGATGTTTCATACAGAGACACAACAGTCCACCTACAATTTTGTACAAAAAAGATGCATTTGTTACTTTCTCTTTTTCCTGTTTGACTGAGCAATAATAATAACTTGCATTTATTACCAGGATAAACCCTGACAGGTAATGGTGTTCCTGTGCTTACTATTCACTTCCTTTCTGAAAGGCAACTGTACAGAAGACCACACAAATTGAAGAAAAGCTTTTATTGAACTTCATGTAAGGGCCTTTTCAAATTGAAAACAGCAGGAGAGCAATGGCAACACCACAAGCTGCGAAAACGCTTTTCCTTATTTTTACAGTGTTTATTTATTTATTTCTCAACTACAGCAACAACGTAGGTCATTATCGCATAGAATATGGCACACTATTTTACCACCTTACAAATACATGGACAATGAATGAGGTAATCACCAAAGTGTTCTCGACTGTTCAGCAACAACCGCATGGAAAATACTTACAGTGTACCCGTATTGTATGTGATGTGTTTTAAATGGATAATCCTTCCAAATGTTTTATTTTTGAAGTTTCAATGTAGTGCTATTTTAGAAAACAGCTTAGAAAACAGTTTTTTTTTTAACTTGTTGAACTTAGTAGAGAAGCAGTGAGACTTGCTTGGTTTCTCAGATAAAATACAGAGATAAAAAAGAATGAGGGAAGAAAAGAGCATTAGTTGTTCTATTGCTTCTTGTTCGCTCTGGGAATTCTGCCGTCTTATTATTGTGTTTGCTAATTTAACATTAGCGAGGTCAATCGTTTCACTTTGTTCCCCTTCCCAGTAGGTCTGCTCCTCTGCTTGGCTGATACATTGACTTTGCAAAAACACCATTTGACTTGTAGAGATTTCAATAGATAATGTATCTTCTCACAGAAGACTTGGAAGCGTCATCATTTTCATTGAATAATGGGCAGAAGTAGTTGAAACCAAGAGATATCTTTTTTTTTTCTAGTCTATAAATCTAGTGTTCTCCAGACAAATAATAGCCAAACAAAATTTAATACAAAAAAACAGAAACATTTCCGCCTGATGCATGTATATCCAGTGGATTTATGAGGACTATGGTTAACTGCTCCTCAGATCTCTGCAGGGTCAATCCAGACAGCTAGCTAGACTATCTGTCCAATCTGAGTTTTCACTCCCACAACAATGTTACAGCGGCTCTATGCAGAGTTAAGCGTCGCCCATGACGATTGTGATTGGTTTAAAACAAATGCCAATAAACCAGAGCACGTTTTTCTCCCCCAGAATGCTGTGTGGAGTAGCCAGACCCTCCTCCGCTCCGCAGCGTGTGGATGGTCTGGCAAAGCGAGACAAGGCTAGACCACACAACATTCCTGGATAGGAGACAAATGTGACTCTGGTTTATTGGCATTTCTTTAAATCAATCACAATCGTCTTGGCAACGGTGCCGCTGCAAAATAGCCTCGGGAAGAAACTTGTTTTGGTGGAACATGTGCACATAGAGAGGCAAGCTCTGTAATTAAAATAGCTGTCGAGTGTGTGATGAGAATGTTACTCAAAAAAAAGATTAACATAATTTGATTGTCGGATGGAGGATATTTCCCGAATCAACCCAGAGTTTAGAATACCAACACAAAGAAATCGAAAGGTGAGAGACATCTGGCCTAAAACAAGTGGAACCTCCGAGGGCACCGGAACTACAAAAACTTAGCCTACTCACCACAATTAAAGTCCATAATGAAAGTGCAAAAATGTAAAATATATCCAGCATCTGTGTATTCCTGATGAACTAACAGTTACTCGCTGTTGCTATAGTCATAATTTATTATCCTCATTTTGCACTCATGGTTAGCATTCAAAAAATTCCGCTGCTTTACTGCCTTGCAATGTAGTGTCTTAAGTCACACAGAACTATGACTTGTTTACCCAGGGCTCCAGACTAACTTTTTGCCTTGGTCACACTGGTGCGCCTAACTTTTTTTTATTTAGGTGCACCAGCACAAAATTTAGGTGCACCCAAATTTTTCCTTGCGTCGCCATTAACGCCACAATTTCAAGGTCACCTTTTTATCATGCTCCATATACATTCATATGTATATTATGTCAATTATTTTAAACAAGAATAAGGAGTTACAATAAGGAGGACATTGTTATTTTTTTTATTTGAAGCACAATTATACTGTACTCAAAGTCTTGCTGTCAAATGCCCCTCAGATGGCCAACACCTGTAATTTGGCCTTCTTCCCCTTTGGCCTTGGCTAAACCAGCTTGCCACACTCCCTAGCATCAAAATTCTCCAAACTGGGCCCCTCGACACTGATTCTTATTAGATCTTCCACTAGTCCAGGACTAAAAATCATATCTCTGTATTTTTCGGCTGAATGGCGATACACAATATATATCTCTATCTCTAATATATATTTTTTTACAAAGTGGGCTAAATGTTCAGTTTTAAGTCAAAGACACTTTTCACAAGCTCTTTTATTAAAACAGATGTGATTAAAATAAAATGCAAAGACAGGGTTTCGTTCCCAATTTGAAAATATACAGCTGCAACACATGTAAATTATCTGAAATAAATAGCCTGGGATATATTTAAAAAATATATATCTCTGAGAAAGCTCCTTCACTTGTTTTCAACAACAATAACAGATAGCCCAGTAGCTCATATAGGGAGAGAGGGGTAGTGCGATGGACTGAAGCCTATGCTAGCTACTCACAGAGTGACGGCTGACTCATTATGAATGGGTCCAGCACGGGTCGAATGCACTTTGGCGGGTCAGCGGCGTTACACACGTCTTGTGTAGGCTATGAAATGTCTGTATCGTCACTGCGCTGCATTTTTATGAACTATGATATTCTGGCCATGGGTCACATCTCTCGCCCAGGTCCAGCAGGCTCCATCTCACACGCTATGAGCCTACTCAACGAACTGAAGTTAGTTGCATTTATTAACTTCTAATGTGTTTTTCGCCGTGGCGGCCGCAATAACAGAGAGTTACCAGCAGAAACACTGGTACCAATACAGGTTTCCCTCTCATACTTAACAATATACAGCTGTGTTAATAACAATTAAAACTGTAGACAAATGTCAGCATGTGGACCGGCGGCGCTGTGTCTCTCCATGTTGCAGGGGAGCGTGTGTGAGTGAATGGGAGGGGGGGGGCTGTGCAGAGGAGAGATCCAAACACAGGCACGGCTTTACAGAAGGAATGGGTCATGTAACGCAACATTAAACCATATCGATATAAACGACATCGCTTCGTTCGTGGAGAGGCAGCGGATGCGAGGACGTTAGGTGCACCGAAAAATCTTAGTCGCACCCTTACAAATTTTGCTCACATATGCGATCAAATTGGTCGCACTCTAGAGCCCTGTTACCCACACCGCCCCCTGCTGCATATCTTGCATAATTACATGCATATCTGATACATTGTCACTACTTCATTACCGCACCATGTTAAAACCACAGATGTACGAATATTCAACAATAACGTGCCACATCGATTAGTAGTTTTAATGGTTGAATATTCAAATAGTCGACTATTCTGTGAAACTCCCACTTGACATAGAAAATAAGTAAGCGCTGATAGGGGTTCTGACTGAGAAGCTAATTTGCGTATTTATTCCACAGTAGTCAATTAATTCATACATTTTATTGATCCCCAGTAGGGAAATTACAATTCACACTCTGTTTGTTCAAAGTCACTACACACAGGCCTGAAATACTCTCTCACACACACACACACACACACACACACACACACACACACACACACACACGACCTATTCATTCATAGCGATGCCAGAGTATGTGGTCTGCTGGACCAGCACCCTGGGCAGTTGGGGGAGTACCGTGCCTTGCTCAAGAACACCTTGGCAATGCCCAGGAGGTGAACTGGCATCTCTGCAGCTACCAAGCCACTTTGGTCCGTACGGGGATTTGATCC
This sequence comes from Sander vitreus, assembly GCF_031162955.1. Lineage (NCBI taxonomy): Eukaryota > Metazoa > Chordata > Actinopteri > Perciformes > Percidae > Sander > Sander vitreus. The sequence goes on along the minus strand of NC_135855.1, from coordinate 18,348,072 downwards.
AGCAACCTTCCGGTTCCCAATCCAACTCCCTACGGACTGAGCTACTGCCACCCCAAATTTATGCCATAGAGGTGACTGTACTTTGTGGCAGTGTTCCGAAACAAACAAACAATACAACCTGAGTTTAATATGTAATTCCTGATAACACCTTTAACAGCACAGCTAACTGATCACATTAGTTCATAATTAGTGTGGTTAAAAAGTAAGAGGGGGTAATGAAGAGCTGGTAGCTGTCAGGAAGTTACTGTGATTTGACAGTGAATTTGAATATGAAAAGGAAGGGTGCTATATGCATACAAGTGAAAATATATTTTATCAGGAAATGAGATGAATACAATGCAAACAACATAAAACATCTTGAAAAGTAGAGTTTAGTCTATTAACAAGCCAATTTAATAACAAAACAGCTATGTGCCTTTTACTGTAAAAACAACCCTTTTCTATTAAATCCAACCTAATCTCATGAAGAAAACGGGAAAATATTGGATGTAGGAAGTTAACTCACTCTATTAACTGTAAAATCCTCAGATTTAGAACAATGGTATAAAATCTGTCAAGTTTTCATGGTGCTCAAATACATGAATAGAGGAAAACTGAGAGCACATGTCAAAAACACAAACAACAAAACAATGGTCATTAACAAAAATTGCTATCCTGTCTGTTGGAACATTGTGTCAAATTACATTTAAAGGTGAAACAATTGGGGATGAGAATTCAGACTATATACAGCACAATAAAACCTTGATATAGCATCAACAGAGGTTAAATGACTCTTTTAGTGCCAGCACTTCCATCAGTAGTGAGCTGTGGGAACTGTGACCATATGGCGATGATAGGTCACAGTAGACAGAGGTCCAGAGAGAGCGCCTGAACAAACCCATGCTGGCAGTTAAAATTAAAAACACCCTGTCAAAATGCAAACACAATTAACTGCCTGCTTTTATCCCAAGGGATGCACCCTTGCAGGTACATATCTGTCTGCGTTTTGGCCTCTGGCCCTGGACTGGCAGAGGAGCGGAGCATAAGGTAAATGAAATGGAGAACATGGTCAGGCCTGGTGGGTGGCAGGCACAGGGCAGAGGGGTGCCAGCCTGCCAGTCTCCTCCTTAAAAAGAGAGGGTTAGGGGTCAATAGAGACAGTGTCTGAGCTGGATGAAACACTCCTGGACATCAAACAGCGTGAGGTCTTACAAGGCTCATTAGGAACGAGGCTGCAAGTCTTTTAGCGTCCTCTTTATTGTGTTAAATAGACACACATGTGTTCCCATGGTGAACTATACTGCTCACCTTCAGGATGTGGGAACATAAGCCGTTCCAATACAATAGCCCTGTGATAAATGCTACTTTATTGGAGCTCAAAATGTTTTATTTGTGCTCCCAGAGCAGTGTTGATTCACCTCTGTGGTATTTTCTATGGCCATCATGCTGGTGTATTTGGTCACCTTATATTAAAAGGTGTACCAAAAAGGTTGTTCTTATTACTCTATTTTGCATATACATTGTAGAAAAATTACAAAACGATAACTAATTTTGAGTTACTGTCTAAAACAAGAATTCTACATGTAGCAGATGTCTGCATAGCAAAACAGCAGTAATATGAGCAGTCTAATATTGTGCAGGGGTAGACTCAAATTATTGAAAACACCTCTACCACAGAGGTGTGTCATACTAGGTTTGATGCCAATTAGCACATTTGTCAGGTATAAAAGAACAGCGGTATCAGATTAGCTGTGCCACCAAAACAGGAGAAACTGTCAATAAAAAACTTGCAATACATATGTCAGGGGATTAGAGGAAGAAGCTGAAACTATCTAACACGGACATGATGGATACATAAAAGGAGTTAACAAATTCTGCTAACTGGCATCTAGCCTAATATGACCCACATTTGTAGCTGTGGTGATGTAGGTACTTAAAAGTTCTTTTTCATGAATAGTTTACAACATTTGTTGTTATGCTGTCTTCTCTGTAAGTCAAAGTGTCTGCGATTCTTTAGACACAGGACGTATGGGAATTATGGCACATTTACACCAAGCAGTGAACTCTTCTCTTTTTTCTTTTCTTTAGGAAAAGAAATCTTGACAATTTAGTTCGGCTTGATTTGTCAAATGAGGACAGTGGCAGCCAGTATGTGCCGTATAATCACAAAACACCGTCTTTGTTCACGTTTTTGTACCAATTTTTTTTTTCTTCATATTTTCCGGGATAAAGACCAGAGATGGTAAATTATAGCAAATGTACTGGCAGATGCGCTAACTCAGTTTCGATTTACTCGCCATAACATTTTACATTTAAAGCATAATAGACTGTGTTCCTGTAAACTAATCCATGTAACTTCTGTTTACAGGCCTTGGTTTGCTTGTCAATGAGCAGTGCAAGTCTAAATAGAGGAGGGACATGTACCTCAAGGAGAACTTTCCACTGAGGCCAAAGAACATGAGCTGCAGGTAAAATGAACCCCATAATTAGGCTACATTAATATCTGCAGTTTATGGTAAAAAGTTTATAAATGAGGTGGTTGTGTTTGCACAACAGACGTCCACAGTGCCAACTGTTATTGTATACCAACCTATTTAGGGAGAGTATATATTCAAACTTACCAGCTTGCTGTCTACCTACAAAACTGGACATGAGGATCCAACTTTTCTACTTCTTAAGCCCTATTTGCACGGGGTTAGTATTACCTGGTGACCTTTAGTTATTTGTAATAATTACAGAGGTTGTCTGTGATCTTAATCCCGTGCGAAGCGGCCATGTCTGTAATTTGTAAAGTAAAAATTCCCCCGCAAATGTCCTACCATATTTCGCCCAACACTGAGGTCCTGTGATAATATTAGTCCTGTGTAAATCAACATGCCTGTGATTTGGCGGGGTTGTATATCATTTTTCAAGGTTTTTGTTTCCTGTGCGCCTTTTATCCTTCTTTCGCAATGACGGATATGGTGCGGTGCAGCAGCCTAGCCCTGGTCGTATTTGAGTAAAATCACAGGCTTCGTATATCCTGTTCGAATGCACCACACGAAACTCAGATGTGGGGGGTGATTTCTAAATCACACGAGGGTTTAGGATGATACTAATCCCGTGCGAATAGGGCTTTAGAGTTAAAGGTGCAATGTGTAATACTGACAGTTTAAAGTAGTTACTGCAGTCCAAATTCAAAATATTGGAGAGAGTCATCTCCCCCGCCCCCTCCTCCCCGGACCCGAAGTTCACGGGGTTGCCAGGTTGAGAACGCAGCATCCAACAATGTTGCTAGACGCTTGTCTCACATAGCCATTACTCCACAGCGCAGTAGCTAACGTTAGATGCTGGCTATATTGATAGTCATAAAAGCCCATGCTCACGCGGAGCTCTGTACCCGACTGACAGCCAGCCTATCTCGGCATAAAATTACTGCAACAACCGCTAAAACATCATGACCTCGCTGTCCTCTCTACCCTACTGACAGACACACTTTCTCGGCTTCAAATTACGCCAACAACCGCTAAAAAACACCACAAACTCACGGTCCTCTCTACCTGACAATTTCTTGGCTTAAAATTACTCACGTCCGCTGAACAGGCTACACAGTTGTTTTGCCAAAGTTAAATTGCATGTTTCAGTGTGAGTACACAAATGTTGAAATGACTGAAAATGCCCGTTCCTAGTAGCCGTGATACATTAGCCTGAAGCTTAATGCTTACCTGTTCAAGAGGAAATTGGCCAACTCTGCATCCTTTTGGGCTCTAAACTGTCTATTTTTCAAATACATCTCCAATATTTACCCGGGGTTTGTTAAGTCTGTGGTCATCCAACTGTTTGGAAACATGTCAAGGTTTTTTAGGTCGGGTAGAATCTATCTCCGTTGATCCCGTTCGTTTGTTTGCTGCTTCCATGGCTGTAGCGCGCTGGGTTTGCATTTTTACAGATAATGTGTGAGTGTCAGTTTGAAGACTGGTTTAAAGGCAAAGTGAATTGCTTTTCCGGTCTTACATGACATTTGCATAACTATTAAAATGGCTCCCTGCCCAAACTTTCATTAGCACCATCTTCCCTGTGGATAGTGTCATCAGTATGAGAAAATGGCCTAAAATCTTTTGACATTTTGGCATTTTCAAACTGCTGATTGCTGATTGCTGTCACACAGAGATATTGTTTTATAATAACATTCCTTTGGTATCACTGTTCTGTGGACTCTACATTTAAAGTGGAGTTTTGAAATTGAATATAGGCTACATTGTGTTGTGGCAGATAGGAATGCAGATTCTCTGAAAACCTTATTGTTCATTCACAAATGGCAAGTAATAATTATATTACTGTAAGTAATACCAAAAATTATCACGGTCCTATTATTGTAGTTGAAAATAGCCTGCCACATTTATTATCAGACAGGATGCTGCTTTCTATTAAAGTAGCTACAAGGAACTTTTAAATGTTTCTGAAGCTCAATATTCCATCTGATGATAATAAATGACCTGTAACAGCAAACGAGACTAACGTGAAAAGAACGTTATTTTTATAAAGTTTTTATTGATGCCTTTTCCCGGGTCCAATTTTCCCTGCAAAGTCACAAAATGATTTACAGCAGGCAGACCGGCTCTACAGTAACACATTCAGATGGGTCACAGATTTCAGTGTAAAACCGGAAAAGCCAGCCAGGTAAAAGAAGATTTCTTTATATAGGCCTAATTGTATTTTAATTTCATTTTAGAAGTTATCTGTTGTAGTTATGACTGATACTGGGGTAGGGCCATCACAGAAAAAAAGGAAAGTAAATGAAGAACAACTAAAAGCTAAAAGGTAGATTGACAGGCGATGGGTAAAAACCTGAGTCAACTTCGGTCGGGCTTTCAACAGATGGAGACAATTACAAGATCGTAAATGATTCTAAACCGACCCTGAATTGACCCTCTTCCTCCTAGACAAGCAGTGGCGCAAAAAGTGGATATGCGCTATAAGCGCTGCATAGGGGCGCAGCACCATGGGGGCGCCAAAGCGATGGTAAAAAATAATAATAATAAAAAAAATTCTATATGTAGCTGCTGTTGTGTGTTTCTAAATCATTTCTGCATTTCCTCAATGTTATATAACATTTTAGAGGACTAACAGACTAGAGTAGGCGCCCTATCTCATAAGATTCCATCATAGGTTGTTGACATAGAAGAGGGGGCGGGTGGGCGCCATGAGCGCTGAGCGAGCAGGTACGAGTAGTGAGTTGTCATTTATGGAAAAAGACGGATAAAGCAAAAAAGCTGTCGGGGGCTAAAAATAGAAAAAGGGAAAAGAAGATGGCATGTCAAGGGATGCGACAGCAGTTAAATAAGTGGATGGTGAAAGGCAACAGGTAGGATTTAAAGTGTGACGTCTGTGCTTGGAGGCTTGTAAATATGCATGTAAACAGACTAGCTAGCATTTGCTAACACTGGGAATGTAGTAGCCAAATGGGGGTTTACAGCTAGCTTAGAATATGCAAAACCGAGGTTGCTGAGCTGAAAACTGGTAAATATAAGGTAGCATGTACAATAAATGACAAGAATCTGGAAAACATAACTAATGCAATAACTCTGGTTTACCATGGAATCATGTAAAGATTTGCTACCAAACTTGGAGGCTTGCAAATATTCATGTTAACAGACTGTTCTCAGACTAGCTAGTGTTTGCTAACATTAGCAGCTAAAGTAGGTTTTACAGCTAGCTTAATGCAAACCATTGTTGCTGACAGCTACATTTAGATTTTGGTTAATCCCTATGGTACCAGTCCCATGCATGACATATCTCATATTAAGGTAAAATAACAACTGGTAAATATAAGGTAGCATGCACAATTAATGATAAAAAGCTGGAAAACATAACTTATGCAATAACCGTGGTTTACCATTAGCTGTTTATGTTAGCTATGCTGTCAGACATACAGGCTATAGTTACATCTGTTGGGTGACATGGAAGCTGTAGTTACAGGGTCACATCATTCTCTTTAAAGGTATGTGGCTCTCCATAGTTGTACTTTTTAAAATCCAAAATATGAATGTAATTTCAACAGCAGCACAACCTTACTGCATCATAGTTGTCTTATCAGATGCCATCACTAGGCTAATTTAAGAATTGAATTTAGGCTGCTATATTTAACAGTGAGTTCATTTCATTCAGGTGTGAGGATGGTGGATCAGGAAAGACAAGAGAAGGCAACAGGTAAGTCTAACATTAGGTGGAAGTGTAGGGGGAGCCACTTGATACCAACAGATTAATTTCTTAATATATTTAATATAGAAAAACTAATATGGAAAATCTATTACATAATGTTTGTTTGACAATATGTCTTAGTGGAGAAGAACACAGGTAAGGAGTGAATGAGACAGACATGAGGTCGGTGATGGCATCAAGTAAAGATGAGACCAGTGATGAGATCAGGTAGGAGTTCTGTTAGTTAGACCACACAAAACTAAATGTCCAGTATGGTTTGAGGTTCTGTTGACCAACCTATTCACTGTGTCCTTTTTGGGGGAAAAATTGTGCAGACAGAGATGGAAAGCTATTCACTACTCAAATCACATCAACCAGGGGTGACGATTAGGTTGCCACTTGTCACAATTTGGTTGCTAAGAGCAACCGGGCAACCGTTAATGTTGAGCCCTGATATATGTATAAAATTGTTGCTGTATACCCCTCTGACACTGGGTAGTTGCGCCCCTTAGACAGGTATGTAATTTGTCTAAATAAATCAATTATACTGAAAAGCTTCACAAATGCATGTCATCGGTTGAGGGCTTAGCTGAATCTGCTGCCACCAGTCAGGAAATCTAAGATCCACCACTTCTAGAAAGCTTGGTCAATATCTGAAAATAATGGCACCAAATGGAGACAATTTTTAATAAAGTATAGTGATTAGCAGACCTGTCAACAAGGGACACTGTTAGACATGGTTCTAGCCTAGAAAACATCTCCAGTATATCTCCAGTATATTGGAGTTTGGGTGCCTGAATTGTTGCGCATTCTCTGCACCTTTTGCTGCGGCTACTCTCCCTCTGGCTGCTGCCTCAGACCCTATCGCTGCTTGTAATCCACTTTTCCAGACTTTTTGTTGTTTTGCGTCAGTTTCTGCCACAGATCCAGTGTGCAAGTCTAATTCTTTCTCTTTCTCTTTGTTTCCCTCGTCGTCTTGTTTTTCTCCCTGGTCTGGCTCAGCAGTGTCTTCAGCACCCATGCTAACATCAGCGCTGCAGCTGCTAACGTTAATATTAGCTGAAGCAGCACACTCTTTTTGTTTGGAAAATAAATCACTTCATTTAGCATATTTTTACCCGAAGCCAACAGTGCTTTCTTTGTTTTTCTCTCTCTTTTTCTCGGCTTCCCCCTTTGGTCGTTTCGTGCCGCGATTCATTTTCCTTAAGCTTGGTGGTGGTCAGTGATAATGTATTTGCCGCAAAAAAAACATTTTTAACTATCATAGGCTTCTATATTAGATGCTTGCTCTTGCCGTAAGCATTGTAAGCATTTCCATGGCAACAGGAAGTTGTAGACATCACTGTTATGCCTCGGATTGTGGGTAGTGTAGTTTTTCTCCATAAGATCGCAAATAAAAATAACTTTTTGAAAAATAACAAAAGACAAATTATTGTTATTATTTTATAATTATTATATTCTTTTTTATAATATAATTCATCCACACATTTAATATTAAATTACAAAACATTCAAGAAACATTTTAGGCAAGTACTTATTCAAAAACAATTTATACATATTTGTCTGTGTGACATTTGATGTGTTTTTTGTTACACCATGACACACACTAGTGTTACAACAAATATGCTTTGTCGGCTGCCTTCCAGTATGAAAAAACTGCGTCAAGATGACGCTGCAACATCATGCTGTGCTGACCCTACAACACTGACCCCGCTCGCTGGCCTGATTTAATCATAAACGAAAATAACTATGCAGCATTTGTGAGTGCGAGTGTGCATCTTACTTCTACAGGGCACAGCTAACCCTGTGACACATACCATTCTTCTTAATAGACATGCATCCTTTAATACTGTTAGCTAAACACCACTATAGCTCTGATAAACGCTACTGTACCACAGCAATAGACCCCTATTTGTCACTATTTGCCACTGCTTAAGATGACAGGTCTCTCTTAGCATCAAGGTTATTTAGCTCTTATTTTTCAAATACTGCACCATTCATCATCATCTGTTGACATAGTTCTCATTTCTTTCATTTATGTAACAATAATAATAAAACAATAATTTCTTTTTTTTGCCAAGTACATTTTTACATATACGAGGAATGTATTCTCTGAATTTAACCATGGGAGCAGTGGGCAGTCTGGCGCCCGTAGACCAGCTCCAGTTGTAATGCCAAAACCTACATCAAGGGCAATGGCAGGAGTTACCTAGCATGCATGTCTTTATGTAGGGAGGAACCAAAGGTTATGCTATTATAACCCTAGTTCTATAAGCACCGGCAGAGCCCTCTACTGGACTCTATGGGTAATACTCCTCCCCGAACCGAGCATGCATTCACACACTGAAATTTGCATAAACGAAGCCGGCCAATCAGGATGTGCCTACCTAGAACTGTGCAGCTGCACAGCATAAAAGGCAACGTGCCCGCTGTCTGACATCCTAGGCCCTCTTCAGTGACAGCATAGGAGCGACAGGGCCCCTAGATAGAGGGCTCCGCCTGTGCTTATAGAACTAGGGTTATCTTAGCATAACCTTCGTTCTATCTTACACAGGCTCCGTCCTCTACTGGACTGTATGGGTACAGTGGATGGAGCCCGATTTATAAATCCCTGTCGCAACATAACACCAACCCAACCACACTGATACTGACTGACTAAAGGCTAGTGGCCGCAGCAAGCCTTCTTCTGAAAACCACGCCGCCATAGTGGAAAAGTAAGGCACCCCTGCTCACCAATGTAGTACCCGACTGAGCTGGGTAGAGCCACGGCCTAACCTTGCAGGGGTCAAAATACAAGCAAGGACACCCCGCACATCATATCCCCAGAGTCATCAAGGAGCAGGGAAGCATATAGATGTTTCACACCCAGAGGGGGGTGAGATTTGACACAACTGGCACACACCCATCCCATACCAGTCCTGTGTTGTTCCAGCGAGCACAGACTCCGAAAAGGAGCCTGACATGTACAAGAGGCAGAACCGTATGAACAGACCAGGCATAGACCACGACGCTGCCGTACATATGTCCTCGACACTCATCCCACCGAACAAGGCCGCCGACACAAACCAGAGCAGGAGGGTCTCTTACAGCCTGCCTGTGGGCTGTGGAGATGGGTTAGCTCCCTAAGTTCTGGGGAACAAAGGAGAGATTTGGTCTGAGAGTAGCCGCGCTGTGGCCACCGTGTTAATTTGTTGTTGTGAAGGCAGAAAGATCTAATGTGTTTTCCACACTTAATTATTTTACCAGCAGAGTATAATCATATTTGGAGTAATGCCCTGGGACATTATTAATTTGGTCCTGGTATACTGGGAAAAAACCAATGCTAGTTAAATTATCAACATTTTCCGGCGTATGAAATTAATTTGCTGTTTAATAGAAAATAAAAATACTGGCTGCTTTCTCTTGGGTATAATTTCCCATTTGTGAAAATTAAATGGAAATTTGAAACAAAGATATAGAAGATCACTAAAGGTCAATTGTCTGCTAACAAGCCCTCTCTTCCATGTAAACAAATACATTGTATCTTTTAAAATGGCTTATTTTAAACTGGTAAATGAACTGGAGAAATAAGTGCTAAAACAATTAAATAATTCTTCATTTTACCATGTGACGTGTGGTGGTTGCCTAACATAAAGTATGTTGGAGGATAAAGCATAAAGGGACATGCTGCTGCAAACAAGCTTTTGGGCTTTCTTTAACTGTTCATTAGCTACCAATCTCCCCTGGCAAAGAAGCAGTGTAGTGACATGAATATCTTTAACACAAAAAAATAACAGTTTACTTCAGTGTGTCTGCTTCACACAGCTATCCCCTGCTGATGTGCCTCCTGATGGGTATGCCATCATGGAAAGTAATTGTCATTTCCCCTTTTCCAATGAATTATTGGCTATTCATTTCTATTTGAAATCTACATTCTAATTAACAGGTTTGAAACTACATCAACAGTGGTGATAACCACTGTTTTATTAATAGAACATGCCTGTCGCAGAGTCTCCAACAAAGCCAAGGCAAAGATGGATGTCTTGGCTTTAATTAACCAGAATTATTTACTGACTAGGGCTGGCTTATGGGAGCATCACTCATGTAATGGATATATTAGCAAAAGACTGAAGGGATTAGCTTCTGTGGAATTAACAGACTGTGGGCAGTTAATTATATGGAGTGAAGGTACTATACAATATTTATACTATATTTATAAACCAATACCATAGTGAGTGCTGTATGTGCATATATGCTTGTGTATGTAAACGCACATGTTTTATTGTTTTCAAGCAAAAAACACTTGCATCCTTGACAAGATGGATAACAGAATGATGCCATCTGTCGTTCATTATGCAGCCCATGTCTAGTGTGTTTTCCTAAATCCTAAATCAATTTTATATACTATTCACTGGAGTTGCACATCCAATGGGACTAAACTGCTGTCGGCTTTCAAAACTTTCTCATAATTCGTGTCTTCTTTTCATTATTGTCACAAAGTTTATGATCATGGAACAGCAATCTGAGCCACAGTTAAGGACTTTCCCTTTTAGCTGCCAAGCAAGTCAACAGCTACATAATAAGTTCCAGTGATGTCCTCTGATCTGCAGCTCTTCCAGGGCTACTCCCCTTCTCACTGTGCCTCTCAGTATTTCAACTCTTTGGCCCTCAATCCCAGCACTAGATCAGAATATAAACTTCCTGTTGTGTACATAATGGGTTGCTTTAATTTGTTTCCCAGCATGGTAATATTGAGTACTGTATGTACTGTATTTGACAAAATCTATGGATATTTTCAATGCTTTGTTCTTCACATGGAATATACTTTCCCAGCATAACAGTGGCCGTCTCAAATTACTTTTTATTTTTCAACTGATCTCCATGGTTAAGACGTTTTTCCATTACATCTTTTGAAAAACCTTTTATAAAAGCTTGCACCTTTTTGTAAAAAAGTATCATTATGTACTGAGGCAATGCTATTGATTACTCAGGTTCAGAGAGCAGGCAGCAAACTTTAGCTTTTCTTTCAAATGTTCAGTGACAGTGAATAAACATGCTTTACCATATATAAAACCACTATGTGCTGATTGTTGGCATGGTTCTACCTGACACCTTTTTTTTCTTCATTTCTTTTTATCTGTAAGGGGACTAGCTGGTCCTTCTAATGTTTTTATATGAGCTGTATTTACCATCATCAGCCAGTCAATGTTAGATACTAACATAATATTTTCTTAAAGTGGAGGTAATTTTGAGGGACCCTAGCCTTGGTTAACTTAATCTCACTGTAGTTTTTTTGTTGTGAGAAAAACACCCCCTGAAGAAATGTATGAACATAGCGTAACACACACACATGCGCACACACACACACACACACACACACAGACACGCACACGCACACACACACACACACACACACACACACACACACACACACACATATGCTCCCCTTTAAACGCCTGATGTAATATCTTCCAATAACCTGTGTTCTTGAATGTCAAGATAAATAGAGTCACATTTGGATTCAGAATTGAATTCCAATCAATAGTTGTGTTCATCTGAAACAAAAGCAATCTATAATGTCTATAATACGTGTGAATGCAATTAATGGTCTGACATTCCGCACTGAAAGCTGTAGAGCAGTCGTTCTCAATTTATGCTTACTTAGATCAGCCTCTGCCTCCATTCCTAGTGGCCCTCCGTTCAGTTATGTGGTCTGGTGTGGTCATATTTTAACTTGTGGTAAATGTCAGATGTTATTGCTATGATTCATGTGGAATGCTAACGGCTAGAAATGGTAAACAGAAAATGGTAAAATCAGCAGAAGATTGGTCTGTGTTTGCAGTGCTGGTCACCAGTGGGTCCTGCTTGGCGTTTATTTAACATGACACATTTCAACAGCACCTGGGGAGCAAGGTCATGGCTGCACACTAACACAAAAACACACACATGTATTTGTACACACACACACACACACACACACACACACACACACACACACACACACACACACACACACACACACACACACACACACACACACACACAGACAGACAGACAGACACATACATTCTCAGAATCATTCATTTCATATTGGACATCTCTGCTGCCACATTTTTTTCAAATCCTGAAGGGCCACATGTTTTTAATTATTGACATTCAGGTGAGGATTAGCATTTCATGCTGTCTGACCCTGCAGAAATAAGTGGCAGTGGGCTGGGTAGGGAGGACAGGAGGCTGGGGACTGGTGATTTTCAGGGACGAAGAGGAGGCAGAGGAATGGGCTGGGGAGGTGGAGGTGTAGTGATTCACATGCAGCGCAGGAGGCCTTTCAGTATCACCCCGCACCCCTCCCCCAAATCTCAAGAGGGCAGGGGGGAATTGATGAAACGAGCAGGAAGGCCTAATTAAAGGCTCTCAGCTCAAACGCATTGATGTATTACATCTATTATGCCACAGTTCGATAGGTCTGCCAGGCCGGGGCTGCCACGGCTACTGAGTCCCGCCAAACAAACTGAATAAATAATAGCAGCTGAGAGGGAGAGAGAGAGAGAGAGAGAAAGAGAGAGAAGGGGAGATGAGTTCAACAAGCATAGTTGTGATGAAGCCTGCTATAGCCATAGGCATGTCAAACAGGCTCTGAGATTTATATTGAGTATGTAAAGCTCCATTTAAAATCTACACAGCAGGAGGGAATGAAAACAAAATGCAGAAAAAAGTATCGGGAGCCAAAGTCAGTAAGTGTTGATTTAGAGATTTTGTCAGCATGTTTTTTTTATTTTTTTTATTAAGAATGCCTAATGTTTAAAATAATGTTGAAAAACTAAAATGTGAATTTTAATTCAATTAATGGACAAAGCATTAAAAAATTCTGCAAAAATTTCTAGAATTTAATACAGTGTGATACAAAATATGAAGAAAATTAGAACCCCGACCCTTGTTTTGAAACAATTCATGAAACTTCACTTCATGCCTTGTTGATTAATGTGTAGCCTTGACTGTTTCGGGAGCTTATAGCCTACCAATTCTCAACAACACATGGTTCCCTTTGAGATCGAAGATTAAATCCACCAACAACTCAACTGCTTATGGATATTATTTAGTTTGTCACTTACAGTGCATGGGAGGAGTAGAGGAGGTAATGAGGTTGAATTATGCATTTGTTTTCATTAGGGAGGAGTGAATACGCGTTGATCTGGTTTGTGGAGGGGTTGTGCAGAAGAAGAATGTGCATTTATAGAGGCTTGGGGGTGCAGTGACGAGGAGACTAGAAAACAGTTCATGAAATGATGTACACATTTAATGTAGTCGTATAGGGAGGGATGGAAATGAAATCCGTACGGGTATATAAAAGATAAAAAGAGACTACTACTTTTAGCCTCATGCTTTTACATTTCACATTTCACTAAACTCAATACTGTTATTGGCTAATTTACATGGTTAATGAATACAGTTCTTGATGCAGTCAATCTCTGCAACTATGTTATTGTATGTTTTTACTAAATTGGCAGAGAACAATTTTACCTTCAAGCTTTATCTTTATTGGCCCCCAAAGAAATTTTGCCTTGCAGCCATGTGAAACAATGAATGCCCACATACTTGACCATAAGACACATAAAACATTAAAATACACATCTGTTTAAACCTTCTATATAAGTTCACATAAAATACAGTGTAGATAAAAGTGACACCATTAACATACAGTCAAACCTGGTGTACATTCTGCCATCACCATTCAACTTAATCATCATTGCTTTTCCTCCTTACTGTGTGCACCATCAATAATTTCCTTGACAAAGTGACAAGAATGTCATTGCATATTTGAAATTGCCCACAAAAACAAAGGCAGCTAGTACACTACAATATTACACAGCATGTAAGATGTCTCTGTGTATGAAATAAGTATTGAAAGCTGAAAATTGGGAACACTTGGGCATGAAAAATCACAAAAAAGAAACAATTAATAACCGGCTTTATATTATTATTAGTGCAAAATCTCCCAAATGGTCCATGGACAAGTTTCCATCCAGTAGAGTACATGAGACTATGATGTGGTGAGCCCTTAATGCTCAAATGAAGAGAGTAAGCCCAGGAAACACGGTGGACATGAGGTGGATTCTGTCAGTGTAAATCCAGCAGCCAACTACATAGAGAGGGATTTAAAAACAGGACAGCGACAAATTCAGTAGGAGTCCTTTTTGGTTCTGGCAAAGTGACTAAAGAATTCTGTGTGCGTTTGTCTATTTTTGTGTGTGTGTATACGGGTGTGTGTTGTTGTGACAGTGGGTAAATATATGTCTTTCTGAGCACACGGAGGAGCAGATTTGTGAGACAAGCTCGAGCAGTTGCCTTCACAGCAGTGGTGAGATTGGAAGCAAGTGGTTTCTGAGCCAGTGTGACTGATGGCGTCTGTTAGCAGCGATGGCGCTGAGAGGACGTCTTGTTCTGGCTGCAGGAGGAAGCTGAAGCTTCCGGAAACATTGCTGTCCTTGGAGAGGCTGCTGAAATGACATGACAAGCCCGGGCCAGTGTTTCCATTCACAGTCCTCTCAACCTTCTGACACTTTTTTTGCTTCCACTTCTTTCTTATTACAAGGCCCCCTAACACTCCTTGCCTTCCATGTCTTCCTTCTTCTGTCACCTCCTTAACATACTGTATCCCTACCACCACGGCTAAGCTGCCTCTGTCACAAAAAGGCGACTGTCATCACAGTCCAGTCCTGCCTACATGTTTCTGTTTTCCTCCAAGAGAAGGTTTAGAATACCTTTCATAGGTTCACATAGGTACATCGAACAGCTGCTAAGTTATATTTTTGCAATCTCTTTCTGTGATCTTTCTTTATCAAAGAAACTGTATTAGGTAAGATTCTAAACCACTTCTCGAGGCAGGTACCAATCATTTTTCTGAATAATTTCTTTTGACATATTTAACTACATGTAACTATAACTACAAGACTACTATAAATATTCATCTTTATTACCTATTTGCAATAGTTATAATAGCTGATACAGGTTAAGACATTACATTTACATTTGTTTTAGTAGTATAACTAAGTTTATGGGAATTTTTCGAACGATGTAGTGCCATGTTCTTGTATAGCATGCATATCATAGGGAGGTGTTTAGGGTGGATGGTGTGTACAAAGCACAGGGCTTGTATATGAGGTTAGATTACGTCACATCAAAATAATAAAACTAAGATAACAATGTCTGCAGTGTCAAGTTTTCCATGTTGCAAATCTGTCTTCAACATTTTGGAACTTGCTTTGCAGACAATCAACACAGTCCTTTCACTTCCACTTACTTTTTTCAGAGATTCAAATCTGCTCTTTCAGCTTTTGAGAAGTGACTCGACAAGCATTTAAGTATACAAAACAACGTGGCTTGATTCTTCCATCAGAGAGAGCTTAGCAATACACAAGATTAAAGTTCATTTTTATTTAAAAAAACTAACTTAAATACTTGTTGACTAGCTTCTCATAAGCTGAAAGAGCAGATTCAAATGTCTGAAAAGAGTGTTGAATCTCTGAAAAGACTGGTGAATGTCGGCATAGCAATTTTCAAAACTTTGAAGACACAGATTTGTAACATTGAAAACATTACGCTCCACAATTTGAAAGCAATTATTTTAGACTTTCAAATCTTATTTTCAAACGTTTTAATGTCATTTTTCAGTTTTAAAACCATCAACCTTTCAAATCTGAGTTTTAATGTTTTGATATGTAATTCGCGGTAATCTCACTTAATGCATCCTGTGTGGCAAAGCTCAGACAACAAATGGTTATGGTCAGGTAAAGAGTGTGATTTTGGTTAAATGTTAAAGGGATATTTCACCATTGGAATAATGAATATATCTTTAAATTGGGTCACTTATGTAGTAGAAATGTGAAAAAATTTAGAAATTGGTGGCTCCTAGGCCGAGAAAAGCCAGAAAATTTGTTTTTGGCTCATGTGGATGAAAGACACCAAATCCCAGAATGCGCTTGCTTCGCTGCTTTAGCGTCTACTCCCAAGCAACACCTACCCTTACAGACAGACAGTGAGACGATCAACTCAACAAGTGTGTTTTATTGTCATTTCAACCATATACACGAAACAACGTTTCACCGTGGCTCTAGTGGTGTTACACATTTAAAATATATAAAAACGACCTTATATAAAAACGACATACGAAACAGGCTACATTTAGTGAACACACATTATATGCTCCGTAAAGTTCAGCTAACACATAGCTACTAGCATTAGTGCTTGGTGGGCTGTGGTATAAACACCGAGTATAAACACAGCCGTAAATTTGCGTGGGATGTAGAATGGTCGGCATTTAACAGTCACAAACTCCACCAGCAGTTAGCAGTTAGTTGGATACAAGCATCCCATTTCTGCAACAGGCAGTCCGTGTTAACACAGCACACCTCGACTAGTCTTACCCAGCGACAGAGCAGCAGGCTGGATAGTCCGGTACAGCAATATCTCCACAACAACAAAAACACAGCAGTCTCTGAACTCGCGTTGGGAGTTTCGTTGAAGTTGGATGTCGTCCAGTTTGTTGTCTAATGAGCGGACACTTGCAAGCAGGATTGATGGAACAGGTGGCCGGCTAGTGTTAGCTTTCCACCGACACATTCGTTCAACGTTCCCCGCTGATGATGTCCCTTTACCGGCCAGATGCATCGAGCAACACCGCTGGTCTCGATAGCAGCGGAGGAAGCTTGCGTAGTGTGTCGAGTATTCCGTCTGTAATAAAGTGTCCTGCATATTCGCCGATCTGTACCAATGTGTCCTGGTGGTACACGTGTGCGGTAGTTTGAATGCACATGAAGTAGCTCCTAGTACTGGCTGTAGTCCTATACCTCTGGGCAAAAATCTTTCGATGACACAAAAATCGTCGTTTTACGTCATCGGAAGATTTTTTTCCAGACCCACAATACAGAGATCTCTCCTCTCAGGGGGACATGAGGGAGGGAAGCACGGTCATTTAAAAATACTACCGTGTTTCTACTGATACAAAGTTTAATGCTAAATCGGTGAAGTATCCCAAGATGACGTTAATGATGTATTAACAAGATGACATTTCCCTAACCTTAACCAAGCACTTGGTGCCCGAACCATAAATAAATCATGATCATGCTTCAGTTGCTACAAGCGGATATTGTATTGTGAGAGCAGATATTTTGAAAAAACATCATTTGGAGATATGCTCAGTGTCAACTGTCAACATTTTCTGACTTGGCAGATACGTTGTGTTGACATAAAATGTAATGGCATTATTTTTCTCTGAAACATGTTCGCTATTGAAAATAAGCAGTGTTTAAACACCATTTCTAAGAGACAGAGTTGTCGCTCCAGAACCCTAATGGCAACATTGCATACTGTATACATTTACAGTTTCTCCTGTCATATCAGTTTTACTTCTGTGTTTGTGCTGTTGTATAGTGCAAAATAAACTAAAACTGACACTAAACTAAGCTAGTACTTGCAAAAGAAAGTGTAGCCAGTTCCCACTAGTGCAGGATTGTTAAACCACAGCTGAATTACAGTAAAAACAAATGTAAATTTCACCTTTTTTTTCCTTCATTGCCGTGAGCAATATAGGCAACTCTGTCTTTCTTCAACTTGTGTAATGTCCCTCACTTGAGGTGGGCATCACCACATGTTTACCTGTCAAAACATGTTTGAGGGATCCTGATGAAGCGGAAGAGTGGCAGTTATGGAAAACATCAAAACTATTTCCCATTGGGAAGCCGGTGCAGCTGGTGTCATAATACAACACATGGCATATCCCCGCCTGCTTGAGATTTGCTTCAGTGGAGTATCTGACATCTCCACAACTATTTCCTTAATTGACGTAGTTAAGTATGCACCCTCCGTCTATGAATTGTAAATACCTGCCGTAATGTAGTGTAAAATTATTATTCCGGCATCAAGAAACAGCCATAATTTGCAGCTGTCAGCTCCGCTGCATATTAATTCCTTAAATTAACTGTTGTTTAGGAGCATTTAAATGGTAACTATTGCACTGTTTTGCCACCATAAACTGTTCATGAAACTGCGGTTAACATAGACGTGTTATAAATCTTTTCACATGGGCTTTCAAACTTCTTAAACATGAGTGCCCACTGCACATCTAATGTGCTATAGTGTCAAGTCTTAAAATACTATGTGGACTTTAATTCAATGTCAGTTTATTGATAGTATGTTAACCTTCAAAACAGCAGCCTTCTGTTACAGAGGACAGGTCTGGGAAGGGAATGATGGAGAGGGAGGGACTATTAAAAATAGGTTAAGCTTGTCTCCGCACTATTTCTAACAGGCTCAGTTTGTTCCCTCCAGGGTCTCAGTGATTTGGAGTGTGACCCTGACCCTTCTACACACACACATACACACATACGCACATGCACACACGCACACACTTCTTCGCCCTGAAGATTGCTGTTCACGTCACTGGAACTAAATCACAGTGAATGTACTTGTTGGCTCCACTGGCCCTTAACAAGATGTGTGTAGCTGCTCTCGTCGCACTGCAAAGCGCCAGGCTGAACATGATTTAGTCTCATAGAAGCATTAAAGAAAGGAAGGACAGGTGTCACCTCTTTTATAAGGATGTGACTTCGCTCTGCAGGCCCCCCTCACACGTGATGAAATAAACTGAATAGTTAGTAAAATATTAGATTGAAATACAGACATCTAATTAAGGATCATGATCTACTCTCAGAAGGTGTATTAATGCATGAATGAATAACAAATGGACCAGACACAACATTATGTTTTCTCTCCTTCCTTCAGGCCATAACAAAACACAAACGTTTAAAATTTAGATCGGTGACATTTATTTGACCTCTTTGACAGCTACCTGTACACGACCTAGTCAGAATAGGTATTAATCCAACCATAGTTTCATCAGTTAAGTCAACAACAGGGGCATTTAAGGATGAAAAGTGGTGTACTTCTCTGAAGAACACAGACATGCACCACTACCAATCACATCTAAGTGAATCTTGGCAGAGGATGCTATTACTGCCATCAGGCTCAATTCACCAAAGACAATGTATCAGCTTCATTTAATGTAAAACAAAAAAGGAACATTTTGAGAAAATGACCCTTGAAAAAGTGGGTTGACTGCACTTTCAGCTGTAAGTGTTAAGTGCCGGACATCTGTGTTTGCAAGTAACTTCTGCCCTCACACATCCAATGTAGTTAGAGGTTATGACAATAATAATGCGTGCTTTACAACAACACAAGACAGTGAAACAAAACTATTGTTCAATGAAGGAGGAAAAAAAGAACATGATGGCAGTTTTGCACCTTCTGATACAATAAGAGTGCTTGATGGAGTGAAGACTTTTTTGCCTCATGAGACAGAGCTAACGCCTTCAATTTGATTATTCTTCATTGCCTGTAGAAGAACTTATTTGCTATAGTTTTAGTGATTTTAACATTGTGTACTTTCTAACACCAATGGTAAAATAACAGTTTAGGAGACTGTTCATTTCCAAATAGGTCAGTTTTATGTTTCACAATCATGAGTTCATTGGCAGTTAAAAGACTCTTAAAGCCACATACAAACCAAACTATAGTTAACTAAATGTCAGAACAAGGCTAACACAATTTGTGTGTGAACTGGCAGACATAAGTCTAATTTTTCTTATGGACGGACAGTACTACCTGCAGTACTGACGATTTATTTTTAGATATTTAAGGGTGAGCATGTACAGGTTAAGACATGTACCTTTTCCTGAGGCTTTTAATGTGTAACTGAGATTTGTTCTGCTTTACTTCTACAGCATACAGTATATCATAAAGTAAATTGCAGGACAGGAAAAAAACATTCTGTTGAACAGCAACAGTATGCAACATCTCATTTAAAGAGCCCCTTTTGCACTCCTTTTCAGCATTATATTTCTACTGTTGTGGTCTCCTAAAATGGGTTTACATGCTTTGATGTTCAAAAAAACATTTTTTCTCATACTGCCCATTGCTGCAGTGCCTCCACCTGAAACACTGTCTGAGCCCTTGGCCTGCCCTTCCTGAAAAGCCCAGCCTGCTCTGATTGTTCAGCTGGCCCACTCTGTTGTGATTGGTCAACCACATTCAAACAAGCCACTGGGTGGGCTGTGCTTGCTCAAGCAGCACCAATGGGCAGCACATTTGAAAAAAACTAGGCTGGTTTTCTTAATCAATGACATCATTAATTGAGAAATTGCAAATAGTTTAAAACTATATAACATACTAAAAGACGGGTACATTTTAACTAGGGCTGTCAGCGTTAACGCGTTAATCGCGATGCGATTAAGGGCCGACGCAATGCGATACATTTTTTTTAATCGCATTAATCGCATGCCGGCATTTATTAATTTAATAAGGGGGGACATCCTCAGCGGTGAAACGCGAACAGGGGCTGGAGTATAACCTAGCTAGGTGGAAAGCTAACGCTAGCCGGCCACCTGTTCCATCAATCCTGCTTGCAAGTGTCCGCTCATTAGACAACAAACTGGACTACATCCAACTTCAACGAAACTCTCCCAACACTTGCTGTGTTCCCTCGGAAGGAATCACTGCACATGGGTAGGCACTTGTAATGACATTTCGAGCATGTTTAGAGGCTTAAAACACATTTAAAACTTGCCCTGTTTAAGCCTGTTGGGTGCTAACGCTAGCAGGGGGAGAACACGGTGTAGGCAGCACCGATTGTTTTAGTTTTTCTTGCTACTGCCAGCACTCCAAATTTACAAACAACAGAGCTACGTGTTGAAATTGACCGGAATTCTCCTTTAATTTCAATACAATGCCACTGCATGATATGGTGTCAATCATCACTATGCACTCAAAACCAAACTTTGGTAACACAGTTTTAACAAAATGAAAAATATCAGCTTCAGACCCGAGGGTAATTCAACCTGATCCAGATGCGGTCGTCGCTGGCAGCAGCGTGATACACCACAAATTATCTAATTGCCATGGTTGAAAAGAGCAGCAAGACATGTCATTTTATTCTGCACTTCGACATTAAAATCTTTGATAAGCATTGAAAAACACATTTCTCTTTTGATGATTATGACAAACCACATGATCAGAGTTGATAGTTTATGGAGTCAAATAATTCTCAATATTAATAATGAATGTACAAAGAAGAGTGTAACTTGCTGTGGCAATAAACCTTTTCTGATTGTGATTCTAAAGAAGGATTAAAAAATGTATCTCAGGATTTCTGTATAAATGACTCTGCACAAACACATCTTTCTTGTTTTAAATACATGTAATAGAAATCCAAATATAACATATTTGGATATTGTTACATTTATATACTGACTGTTGAACCTGCATATACAAACTGCTTGACATGTGTGAACCTCAGCTGTGTGTGGGTTTTTTGAGACTCCCACATCAGGAGAGATTCACAAATGCTTTTTTTTCAACAGGGAATTATCTGCAGCTAATCAAATGGCTCCTTCCGTTTTAGCCAATTTATATATAAATCCGAAATACATTTGTGAATCCTTCTTTGTGCATTTATTAATACTGAGACTAATCTGACTCCATAGTTAGTTTGTCTCCTTGGATCTATTGAGGGATTAAACATATTGACACACAGCCAGAGATACAATACAATGGGGCGTTACCTGGACCCAGAACGACTTGGGTCCCTGGTCAGGTCTCAATCACAAAGGAATTAAGTGTGATCTTGAAGACTGCTAATCAACTGTATATTGCACAACTACTGTTTGCACTGTTGTGTCCACCTCCTGTAGCTATTCATAGCATCAGTCTTTGTGCCTTGTCTTCACCACTCACAAGTCATTCAGCAATCTTCTTTGTCTGCCTTGTTTTATAGTGATGTATTAACCAGGTCTACTACAACACTTACATAGACATGTATGGTCCTCACACTGACATTCACAGAGAATGTAAAAAGTGCAAATTCTGATTTATATCCGTAATAGTCCTTCATGAGCAACCCTTTGACTTACCAAGCATATAAGTGCTGCTATAACATTACTGTACCAGTGAGGTTGGAGTAGGTTATTTATTTCATCTATCAACCCACAATGAACATCTGATGAGACTAAAAATTTGTACTGTAAATTAGTTACACACCAGTAAATTAGCTGCATACTGACCTATTCATGGGCTGGTGCCCACAAACCCCCAGATGCAGCTGAAATACATCCTCCCTCAGACACAGTCTATAACATGGATCTGTGCTTGTGGAGGATCTCCAGGATCAGGTGTAATTGGCTTCAACTGGGGTAACAGCCTGGTGACAAATGCACAGTTGCTGGGACATACAGCATTGATGATTTACAGAACACAACAGAATCCAGAGGTTGCTGAAATCCCCATCACCGTTCATCAAAACAAGGAAAAAAACAAGAAAGACGTAACAGATGCTGTTTCACATGTTTGTCACGTCTCTATCCCAAATGCTAAACAGAAGATAGAAATTACATTTGTGAGTTGAACAGTGAACATCAGTCAGGATCAATAACAATCAATTAATGCAGTAGAAGCTGGACCTAAAAGGGAAAGCTTGACATTTTAAATTTAAATGTTATTCTCCTATACAAGGGATTTGTAACTCTGGAACAAACATGTTTCTACTTTTATCCTTCAGCTAGCTGCATGGCTTGAATTGTTAATAGGTGCCACAATGCTACAGTAGCCCACAAGCAGATAAGCTATCTGGTGGTGTCCATTTGTTTGAATGACAAACTGAAGAATCTTCCTAATTGTGTTCCTGCAGTGTCAGTTTAATAACTTGGTTAAAGGATATTTACCAAAAAACACAAATCTATGATGAAGAAAAGCATAATGGAATATGTGAGCCTGAAATCAACAACAAATTCAAATTATTGGCGCATTCCCTATAAATTCCTTTTTATTCCAGTAAAAAAATACTATTTAACTCTGACACCAACATCGTGGTAAAACATGGTGCTGTCAGATTCAAAGATTTTAGTTTTAATACAGACTCCACACATATTTGTGTTTTTGTGCCAGGGTGATCGAAATTGGCAAAGGCACAGTTACAAATCAATTAAGAAATGAAATTCCCCCAGCAGAAAAGACAGAAAACAGTTCAGTAGACTGAAAGGGAGAGACAGATGGAAAACAAACAGGTTCTCCGTCAGTGTTGCTCTGCAGAGTGTAACATGCTCTGTGTGTGTGTCTTCTTCGGTATGTGTGTCCAGAATATGGGCACAAGCCCTGCATCATAATGTAATTTGCTGCCAAATCTCCTACACCCACTGATAGTCTGCTGAATTTGTGGAGGAAACTGTAAAGCAATTGCTGATAATAAATATGTGAACTACTAGTATCCAGGTTTGGATTTAGGGATTATCCCATTTATTTGCATGGCATAATCATCATATACTGATTAAAGAAGCCCAGGTAAGATCTCATCTTGGGTCCATGAAACTGAATATGCTGGTTGGGTTCAAACAAATCTAGGACACTGGCCTGTAAATGTTGTGATCTACAAAGGCACATATTCCACTTAGTCATGTCATGGCCAATAAACAACCAACATTACACTAGAAGGGCCCTCTGAGAGTGCAGTCCTCCACCAAGTCCAATAGTCAGTCTTCTATGATGTGCAAATCTGCAAGAGCAAACACTATATATATATCTATATATAGATATATATATAGTGTACTTATTGAAATAAAGAGCGTGTGGATAAAAGCAGCTGAGATGAGGTTTCTGGTATCACTATCTGATGAAGGTGAAAGTTTAGTGAGACAGTATGCTGCTTAAATCGGAGGACCAAGCTGAGACGGTTAAGACATCAGGTAGGGACAGGGCTGGACTGGGACAAAAAATCGGCCCTGGCATTTTTGGCCCAGGCGGCCCACACCCACCGTGATTGGTCAGACACATTCCCTGCAGACAGTCCTCTTAAAATGTGCGTGCATTCTATGATATGAGTTGCCTAGTGTTCTGCGTTCATGTGATAGTTTTGGATCCTTCAAGAGGGGTCTCAAGACTTATCTGTTGATCTTACACTTAAATAATTCATTCATTCTTAGAGTTACAATTTGTATATTTATTATTATTAACATTAGCTAATAAAGCAATTCAAGGAACATTGATGCTTGTATCAACACTGTAGATTCTTAATCTTTTTCTCCCGTAATTTCTCTGCACCTCCCTTGCGCTTTGGTGGTCGTTTGTCCATTTTAACGTGGATGCTAAACTTCCAGCATAAGCATAACTATTACAGCTATTACAACTATTACAGTCTCAGGGACGGGAGTGGGGAAGGGGGTTCCTGGATTTGATTGGGTCAGGCCCGTGCCAATAAAGAAAATGAACCAATGGGCCGCTGTCAGTTCTTTATGGGCCGGCGCGACCAAAAAATAAAATAAATAAATAAAAAAGGCCTATAAATTATATCGGCGATTCGGCCCAAAAGTGCGTTGGCCCACCGGGAAAATGCCCGGTATGCCAGATGGCCAGTCTAGTCCTGGGTAGGGATAACTTCTAGTCGCTTTCCTGTGGGGGTCTTTTAGGGAAGGTGAGAAAGCAATCTCTTCCTTACTACATTTCACTAATTGCATTATTTCAAGTTCAAGTCTCCATAGTTAAAGGTCCAGAATTGCAGATTTTAAAATGCTGAGGCTTTGCTACATGCTTGAATGACATTGGAAACAATCACTGGTAGTGGTTTCATGCATAGCTGAGGCTAACAGCTGCCATTCAAAAGTGAATTAGCTTGCAGACTGAAAGCAAATGCTGTGGCACACTGTATGTTTTTTGTCTGAATGATCATTACTGTAGCCTTGGGATATGTGAGTATTAACTTGTTTCTGAAAGTCATTGTAGCTTAAACAGTTTCCGTTATCATGACCCGTGTGTTGTTCTCCATTTTGCCAAACGAATGGCAGAAAGGTAGGTCTCTAGCATGCATTTATGAATAACAATGCTGGACTGGTTAATAAGTCATACCAGCTTATTCCAAAACGCTAAAATATCCCTTAAAGTAATGCAGCCAAATGATAATTGAAAATTATACTGTAGGTAACAAAATGCGGACTGACCTTTCACACTTCCTGTCATGATATATAAACTTTCTTTCATGGATAGGTCAGAACTTTTTACTTCTTTTGGGTTACACAATGGACAAATAAAAATGGCCAGAGGCACAATGCCTTAAAAAGGCTCATTGTTCACGGTTGTATTCAATTATTATTAACAATATACTTAAATATTAATACAAAATATTTACTTGCATAAATGTGAACCGAACTGGTTCAAACAGTTGTGAGTGTTACAGAAATAACAGAAAGGAAATGGTAGGAAAATGGTTTGGCATGCATTTCCTGAGCTTAACAAGCTTCCTTGAAACAACCTTCATGCAAACGTAATGCTCACTCAACTTTAGTTATGGATGGCTGGTTGCTGACTTCCATGAAACACATTTGTGTATTTGATCTGGGATATATTGTCATGTTCCTGGAGGGCAGTATTTATAGCTGGCATTCTCTGCTGTCAGGGAAAGGTTGCTGAGATAGACAATGCGTTGGAGGGTTCAGACAAGCCTTACGTAGATAAAGAGTCAAGATATTGACCCCTATTACAAAGCTTGTGTGAAGTACTGTATATGTGCAGTACACAGACACACACACCCACTAACAGCCACAGTATGTGGTATATCTGCTCCTTAATCCAAATTTAGGTGTTCTATTTAGTCTTTGCTGAGGCTTGTCTATCGATGGACACTCTAAGTTTATCCTTAATCGTAAATTTTCTAAGCAAGTATCCAAGTTCTCATTAAACCGTTTTAACTGTCTCCTCAATACGACATCCTCACAACCTCTTTCCAATAATGGCTGTTCTGGGATGTACATTACAGCTACAGTCTGCCTATCTGTTGTGTAAGGGCTCTCTGAGGTATTGAAATGTGTGTCTGAGCCTTGTCCAGGGGCTGCTGATGAAAATGCATGAGGGTGGTTTTGCCCTTCACTTATCAAACTTAGTACATTAGACTGTGTGCTGAATCACAGGGGTGCTAACTCAAGTGTTTATCAACTTTGGATTTAGTGCACCCACAGGAAGACATTGTCCTCACCGAATCCACATACTGGTTAAAAGAGTGCCATGACAACTTTCATTGGGTTTGGACCCAAAGCTCCATCGTTTTGCAAATCATTTTAAACCAACAACTGCAGTAGCCCAGTTTTGGTATATTGAATTTGCATGTATGCTCTCATTAATCATTGCTTAACCTGCAGAACTGTGGAAGAAGTGAAGTAAAATATGTTTTATTTATATTTCAGCAGCTGTTAAGACGTCTTTTCCCCATTTCTCCTAATGCTTCTATAGGTCTTTAAGAGGGAAGACTTCATTCTAATACATCATACCATCACGATAATGATCTCCAATTAGCTCGAATCCATTCAGTGACTTAAACGGTGAAAGGGGACAAAGATCAGCCTGTCCTTACGAGTGTGAAGCTGTCAAACCACTGTGCTAAGCACTCTGATGTCTTTGAAGTGAGTTCAAAAGGCAAGGACTGTGATTCAAAACTCTTTGCAGTCGACTCCTAATGACTCCTAAAATGATGGCGCCTTCTCTAATGTGAGTTTGACCTTTGGAGGCAAAAATGGCTTTTCATTCTGTATGTCCAATAATGGTACCAGTCGGTACAAGTTGTCTCATCTAATCAAATTGTTCTTACACATTTTGGAGTCTGGAATCTCAGGAGAAAAAAAAGCCCATGAAAGGCAGCACTTGATAGAAGTAAATATTTTATCATTAAAATACTCAATAATTAAATTAAAAAACCCATTTAATCTAAACTCCTTTCAGGTTTATAATCATGTTATTAATTGTAAGATAATGAAGTGAAGCTAATCTTTTGTTGCATCGACTTCTGTAGACAAAATATGAGTAGAAACAATTTAATTTAATTTCAGACTAGATAAACCTGGTGTTTACTTTAACAATGTACTGTACTTGAGTTGAATAGGTTATGTATGCAGTCTCTCTTGGAAATAACAACAGCAGCACAATGAACAAAGTGATGGAGAGCTTTACAGAAATTACTAGAATTAATTTCCCCAGCTGCAGGAATTCATAGAGCGGGATTACAAACACACTGATTATCATCAAACAATTTAAATAGACATATTTAAACACACCCATAAGGGGCTAATGCTTTCCAGAGATTGGAGATATAGTAATTGGAGCTAATATGGCTTTTAAGCTAGAAAACAAGTCATTCATTTTTTATCACTGGGATGTCCTATCGTTCTTTGTGCTGACACAAATGTAATCTAACACGACAAGACTGCTATTTAAAGTGGTTATAATCAATACTTTTATAATAACAATGGATCAAATGACTGTGTAATGTGAAAGAGGTCGATCATAACGACAAATCCACAGATAATTATCACACACCTCTGCTGTACAAAGTTTTCTAAAAGAATTAAACTCAATGTTTCGGTTCAGTGTCATCGCTCTCATGCCGGTGAAATTGAACTCTTATACACCCACTTTACACTACCTGCCAAGATAGGCCCAGCATCCAACAGCATACAGACACAGTTATTGACTACTTGGTAAACAGCATTTGGGAGCTAATGAGCCAGATATTTCCTTCAGGAATTGGTGGAGACCTACATTTGTTAGATGCAACACAACTCCAAATGAATGCTAATGTTGGTCCGTATCTGCTAAATGTATGGTAAGACGATAAAATGTTGTGAATTATGTTTGCAGCTTGTTTCTGCTGTCGCCCAAAAAAATCAGTTGCGGGTTTAGATACATTTCTAAACATTTACTTAGCTATTTAATTGCGAGAGAAAAGATAAAATCAGAATTCCTGTCTGATGCTTTTGTGGAGGGTTTTCACAAAGAAAGTAGTGGGTTCGATCCCCAGTCCAAGCAGGGCCTTTCTGTGTGGAATTTGCATGTTCTCCCCGTGTTCGTGTGGGTTTCCACCCACTATAAAGACACGCATGCTAGGTAACTCCTGCCATTGCCCTTGGAGTACTGGCATTACAAATGGAGCTGGTCCCCAGGCGCCAGACTATGGCTGCCCACTGCTCCTAATTTGTTAGGATAGGTTAAATGCAGAGGATACATTCCTTGTATGTGTAAATGTCCTTGTGTCTCATTTTTGATTTGTTCATATTTTTTGTCAATTACATTCTTTTTTCTTTTAATATCTAGTCTTGACATTCAAGCATTTCATTTCACTGTTTACCCTGTGTCTGCTGTACAGAAGACAAACATAAATGAACTTGACTTACACATGGCCAGTGTTACTCTGGAGCTCAATCCTTATGATTAAATAACTATATTTGTGGGACAGCATGCCTTACTTGCCTCACTTACAAAGTACCATAAGAACAACAAAGAAATACTGTTATTAGTTAATAAGGAAGGTGTTTAACTAATAACAATAACAACTTTACCTCCTACCCACTCACACACAAAGGCATTCCTCCAGCAGGGCTGAATGATAAAAAGCTATAAAAATGCATGAATCTCACCAGTGCTGTATATAAGTAGAATAGATGAGAAGGGACAAATTTATGGCTGAAGACTGGGAAAACATATCCAGAACATCACAACCACTTAATGAAGTCCTTGGCTGCTAAACAATTAATACAAGCCTACACTTTATTAAATATGCAATGAAGACTATTATGGCTAAGTGTGGAAATAACAGCCATTCTAGCAAGCATTAAAGTGTCTAGCTCCATTTGAGGCTCATTTATGGAACCGCTCCCATTAAGGATACATTAATACTGCAGGCACAGTTGAAGGGCATTGGATAGTACTCTTCTAAATATTAAAGATGGCTGTCACTGGAAAAAATATGTTGTCAGCAGGCTGAAGAATTAGGGCAATGTAAATTTCATCACATCCCCTCACTTAATGACAAAGCAGAGATCAAAATGTCACAAAGGACAAAAAAGCTCTCCATATCTGATTTAAACAAAGTCAGACACAAGATGATTATTTAATGACCACCTGGGCTCCAGGAAACAGACACACACACACACACAAAGGACTAACTTCACATGCTTTTGTTGTATTAGGCCTTTGACAGTGTAACCAAACCTGATACACTTGTACATTTTGCTTGATATCTTTTTTAGAGAACAGTTAGTAACACAATATGGTACACACAAATGTGAGACATCATATTGAGTATGTAGTCCCTCACTATTTGAACAAGTAGATTATGAGTTTTTACTGAGGAATTCAGTACCTTACTGAGGACAGGATTATCATATTCAGAACACGTTACGTTGTCTGTAACGCAGTAATGTAACGCAGTAATGTAACACATTACTGTTGATAACTCAGTAATCACAGTACAGTTATTTATCACATAATTATCGCATTACTTGCATTACTGGTTCTTCAACTAGCTGCATAACGTGAGGAGAGAATAACAAATCAAATGTCCGTTTTCGTGCTTGTTTGCGTAACACCATTACAGTCGTCCGAGTAGACGAAACAGAAATGGCAGAGCCACCGCTTAAAACGTCTTTTGAGGGGTGGAGGTATGCCCTGTACTTCAAATTAGTTGTGCGAAAGGACAAAAACTTGATTGTAAAGTTTAAATTGTGCCCAGGCCACAAACACCTCTCCACTGCCACGAACACAACATCCAATCTAAGCTAGTTGCTAAAGTCCCCGGACCCTGAGACGCTGATGAAAAGAGCACGTTGCGGACACCAGACAAGCAGCCAAGACTTGATTTTCAACAGCAGGTAAACAGAGCAGAGATAAGTTTGTGGCATCATACATAGATTAGGAAATGTTGCCTGTTTCCACAGTGGAATCACGTCTTTCCGAAACATACTGGGCAAACAACTGGGCAAACAACTTATATATATATATATATATATATATATATATATATATATATATATATATATATATATATATATATATATAAGTAGTTAGTGACACTAAAAAGCTACAACCTCAGTCCACTTGAAGAAGCAGTAGGCTACAGTCACTGATGCTGTGATATTCAAACAAGTGATGAGAGCATGCACAGTGCTGGTTACAGGCTTGCCACGTGGGAGTGTAAAGGATGAACAATGCAGTATTGTTGTCGTTAAGTTATGGTCAGGTCAGATAAAAAAAAAGAAAGATCAAAAATAAAACATTTTTACAATCCTCTTCAAAACCAAATGAACATGTTACCATTATGCAATGAAAAGTATGTGAGTGTTTTTTATACTAAACCAACTAAACTAACATTCACCCATCCACCCACACTACCTCCTGCTTTATCATAATATTAAACATACACATGCAGTGGGATGTTTATGGCTGTTTTACACACAGAGGACAGTGTCTAAGTAAGTGATGAGTGGCATTAAAACACAATCAAAACGATTTTACACATACTGCATACATTAAGAACAACAGTATGATTAGGTGCACTGGGTGCAGGTGTGATATGTCTGTGGATTATTAATTTCTGTGGAATACATGGTGATAAACTCTTTGTAATAAATTAAATATATATATATATATATATATATATATATATATATATTTAATTTTAGGTGGTACGCATTACTATCTGATGTCAGTATATAATTGTGAATATAAGATCAAAATGCTTGCTGCTCTCATGCTGTGTCTTATATAATCAAGTAATGGCCATGCCTACATACCCTCTGCATATACTAATATGTTATGAATAAAATTATGAATGTTGATTTTTGGGTGTCCTGTAAATTAAAAAGTTAAGTTTCAAGTTAGGTTAGTTTTGCTGTGGATGTAGACATCAAAAGGATGTGGACATCAAAAGTTTTTAATTTGTGGGTGCCAACTCTTTTCATGTTCACCAATGCTCTTTTTCTTTGGTCTGACATTATCGTTAAAATGTATCATGGACAGTAATCATCATTACCAGAACTTCATGTTCACCATGGCCCTACTCGTGGAAATATATCACAGGGACTGCCATAAGTAATAACTGCAAAGTGTAATTGAATTTGATCATATTCATCTTCATCACATTAGACTTTGGACAGAGAAAAAGGAAATGTGGAGCCCATCTTTCAATGTCCAACTAAAATTTCTCAAAAAGGGGAGAGGGGCGGGAAGGGGAGGAGAGGGGGGTTCTTTCACCTTGCTGTCTTTTGGCAAGTTTACATGAATTTTAAGGCCGTAAATGGAATCATGATGTTTAAAAAGGGCATCACACTTGGAACTATTTCATTTTGTAAACTTGGAAATTAGCAGATTAAATTATTAATAATGCATAACATTTTTATACCAAAGGTCAAAACACTCAAAGCATTAGCTATGGTTTGTTGAGGTGTCTTCTTAGATTAGTGTGAGTTTAGGGTTAATCCCTTAAACAGTGTGTAAAATGCGGCAGTGTTCTGCATTTGAATCCATGGTTTCTGTGGTTTGCCTTTTTTCCCATTGCTATCCTCTGCTTACTTTGTAAGAAAAATGAAAGTTAATGAATGCCTTAAATACTGTCTTAAAAAACAGATTATATCCTCTTTCCGACCAAGTAGTTACAGGAACGTAGTTATAGGAACAGTCCACTTCTAAACAGTTCTACTCTACTAAACTACTCTCCCCCAAAACCGGTTTTGCCATTTGATGGCCAAGTGGCCATAAGAACTGACCTTTTGTTATTATAATCACAGCCATATAACCACCACATGTGGGAAAGGGAAAAGGGAAAAGACCCTGCCCTGAAGTAGGAGCTGAAAGAGTTACAGGAACTGTGGCCAGAGGAACTTAAAAATCCCCAAATTGGTTGAGTCGGAACACGAGAAAAAAAGGGTTCTAGGAACGTTATGGTCTAGGAACTGCAAAAATCCCTCCGGTCGGAAAGCGGCTTATGATATATTATGGCCCATTAGTTACAGCTACACCATTGGATTAACTGAAAATGAAGCACAGCCAGATAAGTAGGGGAAACCTTGGCAGTCTAATGGAGTGCATGGAGAATGCAAGCAACCTAGTGTCACTTTGCGACTCAATATGCTTTTTAGTCTTATTAAGAACAAGGTCTCATATTCAAACTCCACAGTTTAATGCATTTGATTCTAAAAACTACAACGTATTTTCTATAGTTGTAAAATTTACATGCAACAGACTTTATTAATGTAGCTAAGTAAAGGCTTGATTATGCTCCCAAACGGACACGTACACGGACAGCTGTGGACACCACGGAGGCATAGTAGTTCTGTTTAAAGGAACACGCCGACTTATTGAGACTTTAGCTTATTCACCGTATCTCCCAGAGTTAGATAAGTCCATACATACCCTTCTCATCTCCGTGCATGTTGTAACTCTGTCTGACGCACCCACCGCTAGCCTCGCTTAGCCCAGATTCTGGAGGTAACCGGCTCCAATTAGCCTACTGCTCCCAATAAGTGACAAAATAATGGCAACATTTTTCTATTTACATGTTGTGATTTGTATAGTCACAGCGTGTACAAATAACAGTGTCACATGAGACACAGCCATCTTCTAACATATATACATACTGGGAACTATATTCTCAGAAAGGCGAAGCACTGCTACTTCTGCTACTTGGGCGGAGTGATTTGCTTGCAGCACCTGAGAAGCCCCGTGGTGAGGAGCAGAGAGTAGCAGTGCTTCGCCTTTCTGAGAATATAGTTCCCAGTATGTCGTCATATGGGCGACAGACAAAGTTACAACATGCACAGAGATGAGAAGGGTATATATGGTCTTATCTAACTCTGGGGGATACAGTGAATTAGCTAAAGTCCCAATAAGTCGGCATGTTCCTTTAAACAACACATCCTCATACCTAAACAACATTATAGGTTGATTTCTAAAGACTCCCAAAATGACACACGACTTTTCTATTTACTGCCATGTGATGTATTTAATGGTTGCAGTATTAAACACGTAGTAAACGTTGTGAAATGGAACTAATAAAGTTTAGACAACAAAAATACATATACGTATATATAGTTAGGGTTGGTAAAACATCAGGCATTGGCTTAAATGAGTTACATAAAACTACTAAAATGAGGACGTAACGCGACGTCACCAACGTCATTGCGTCATGGACTAAGGTCCATAAAACTCGTTAATTTCACACAAACCCCAGTCTCCTGAGTGGAAGTTCTGTGTTTGGTTGACCCATCTGCCGCCACAACTAACCTTCCAATTTCGCGCTGTTACACCTCACTTCCTTGTTTGCTCTCGCGATAATTACTACAGCCGCAAAAGGGACGTTGACTGACAAGGAACATAATTGTGGATCGCTACGAGCTGCTTGCATAATCGACCCATACGGTCGTTTTCTGGGATAGTTTGTACTAGCCGCTTGGAGGACGCATTCCACACATGCTCAGTAGACCGCTATGCTTCCACTTGTAGCGGAGTGGCTGCGTGGACATGTTCGGACAAGTCAATTTCAATTCAATTCAATTTTATTTATAGTGTCAAATCATAACAAGAATTATCTCAGGACACTTTACAGATAGAGTAGGTCTAGACCATAATTTACAAGGACCCAACAATTCCAGTGATTCCCCCAAGAGCATGCATGAATGCGTAAGTGCGACAGTGGCAAGGAAAAACTCCCTTTTAGGAAGAAACCTCGGACAGACCCAGGCTCTTGGTAGGCGGTGTCTGACAGTGCCGGTTGGGGGTATGAAGAACAATGGCAATAATAGTCACAATAAAGATATTGTAATAGTTATAATAGTTCATGGTGTCGTAGAGCACAGCAGGGCGTAACAGGGCGTTGGCCGGACATCGCAAGTTGAAGCCAGGCATTGCAGTGCGTATGTAGTGGTGTGTGCAGTAAGCTTTGCACCCTGTTGGTTCTTGAACGCACCTCAACTAGATCAAAGTAGCTCCATCCAGACCAAACCCCCTCGTTAGCTGAGCTTATATAAAGCACCTGTATCATCATGGCTGTCTCTTGGCTTTGTCTCTGGCTGTTGGTTGCCACATGGGACCTTCTCTTTGACTTTTAGGTAGGTAAGTAATTGTGTAAAGTCTGTTTTATGCTTTCAAGGTGTTTTTAAATACTTAGCTGTATATTTTGCAGCAGTGTGCTGCCTGCCTGACTGTTGCGCCTGGAAGGGATTCCAAGCTCCCCTGCCTGGAGTGGTGTGATGAACTCTCCCATAGCCTACTGAGTACATTTGAGTGAAGGTATGAGTAACTTAAAGCAGCAAGTCTGGTATGATCACTACCTGAGCTAAATGTTATCACACACTACTTTTAAACTTGTCGTTAATGTAATCTTCTGTCTGAATTGTAGTTTGTCAGCTGCTGTTTTGCCTTGGTTTAGTTGTTTGGATTTTAATCATTTTAGTACATCTTTGTTAGTGCCCCAGGACACTCTCCCTGTTTAATTTGCTTGCAGTGACTATCAATTGCAGTGGGCACATGCGGTGGGTAAGTTAGTGTACCCCCGGCACACACCCTTAGTAGACTGTCTCTCCACAGCTGGCCTCTGCCCACTTTCTTCCCCCTATCGTCTGATAATTTAAGCCATAACTGGGAGTGTATGTTTTAAAAAGTGTATGTATAAAAAAAAATCTTTTCTACCTTTCCTATTGCAATTTGATTTAAACCTCATTTCTAACCATCCCTTTTACAGGCACTTCCGGTCATAAATTATCCATTAATAAATTAATATTTATTTTGTAACCATGTCTGTCTTACTTCAGTTAGTGAACCTGTTTAGCCTTTAGTATAACTGGGGTGCTTGTTGAAGTAGAAATAAACATCCTGGGGTGAGAGTCCCCAGGTGGCGTTGCCGGTTAGACTTGGGTGGTGGCTCCTCCCCTAGCGCCACCCGCCTTGCCACCCGTAGCAGGGTGTAATAGGGCACAGCAGGGCGTAGGGCAGGACCACGGCGACAGCTGCCACCATGATGTAGGTGCCATCATGATCCATGATGATGCTGGGTGGAAAAAGAACATAAGGACTCCAGGGAATAAGCTCCCCGGAGCTATGTTAGTAACAAGGATTTCTGTGACACGAATACACCAACCTGATCTCACAGAATTCCGTGAAATGAACACGGCCCCTTAACTCAAAATCTGACAGTTTCATGGAATCGCCGAAAATTCTGTGACGGGCCCACGGATGCGATGCCTATGTAAGTCAATGACAGGCATCGTCTGTGGTCTACGCATCGATTCCCTGATCACAGCACGTTTCTTTCTGCCAGTTGGGCTGCGGCAGAGAAGCTGTATAGCTTTGCTATTGGTATTTTTAGCCCAATAACCGCTAATAATGTATTCACCAGATCGTATCATGGTTTATTTGTATTTCTTTTAATGTTATTTCAGCCAGGGAAGCTGGATTGCTTTGTTTAGTTATATTTTTATAACGCTACATCTAGCGACATATATTTAGATGTTATCATAGTATACATTTCTTTGTTTTAATATTTTGGTCTTACCAGTGAAATATTACAGTATGCTGTAGGCTAATACAGAACATTGCGATATGATCCGAGCTACTGACACGCATTCAAAGCCGATATCCCACAATGCAATGCGGGCATTCATTCACAGAATCAGACAGTGATCAGCGGGTTTTTAACGCCAGTATCGCTTCAATGTACATATATACAATCAGTGGTTTAGTCACCAGCAACAACACGTTGCTCAGCTTTGTTTCAGTAAGTTATGCACCGTAATAACATTTAAAAAAATCCGCAATACTCCGGAAGTGACGTGGTACGTGCTGCTCGGCGGATAAGATAAAAAATACATATTTGCAATGTTTTTATTGAACGTATTTGAGGATGTAAACAATGAAGATAATAAAATAGTTTCATGTATTTGTCTCATGTATTGACATCAAATCAGCGGAAGATTGCGGAAGTGACGTAGTAATTACCGCACGGTGTCTGTGAAAGCTTGCTGCACGTTGTAGCCTACGTGAGAATTTGTACAATAAATATATTATATACAAAAATACTGTTATGCTTATGTTTGACTTAGCATTTGTTTTGACTTCTGTTAAAAACTAAAACTACTTACAAAGAAGCATTTATTTTCCATGCATCATTATTTAAAAAATGCAGTTTTCTAATTTTGTGGTTGAAGACTAAAGGGGGAAAAAAAACATGAGCATATGGATGTGTGGGACTTACTTTGATTTAACATCACACTGCATTATTAGTTGTTTTAAATAAATGACCTTTTTTTTTAGGTAAATTTTTTTTATTAGCACCATTTATCATTCAGACATACAGAACAGATTCCACAATATGAACCTGGTAATACTGGATGGTGCACAGAACAGAGAAACACAAAATGAGCAAATAACTGACTTTTTGAAATATCAATTTATGGTAGGCCTAACATATTAATTATATTCAGAAGATGATCCTCATATCAATCACCGTGGTTACAGCTTGTAGCCATATAGCCTTCAAAATTAAGAAGGGACAAGTTTTAGGAAGCATTTCAGGAAATTAAAAGGATAAGCAGATTGTTGCTGAGGTTTTTGTTTACAGAGATGTAGCTTTGTTTGTGTACATATACATGTGTTTTAGCATTTTTTTTCACAAACTGAGCAGTTGGTTGTGACATGGGTCAGAGGGTATCAGAGGTCATAAATGATGAACCAATAATTGGCTCAAATCCTATATGCACCTTGGTGTTCATGTGGACAACACCTGGCTGGAAGGCCCGTCTTCAAAGTGTGTGTGTTATTTGGAGCAGACACTCACGGTGAATCAGAGGGTTTATATTATACAGGGCTACATTACAGAGCATATTCATATGTCAGAAAGCATGACAATATCTAAAAACATCTCATTTAAAGTTTGGATGTCAGGTGACTGTCATGAAGGTTGTGGAGAGGAATAGAAACCAGTCTCTCCAGGCAAGCACAGAGGATATGGTCTGATATTTATTCTCCATGCCAAGTAGCTCCTATCCTCTGCTGGCACACCAATGTAAACTAAATATTTCTAAACTATAGGCCTTATTTGGACCTACCTCAATTAAAACTTTAAATAATGTTGCTTAAGGCTGGTTGTGGAATAGCTTCATGATATGCATATGGTTGTGTGTAGGTCTTGTCACTGTTTGTGAAAGATGAGCAATAGATTGTGGCTGATAATGTGCTTCAGTCTGGCTGCATATCACTTTGTTTATGTTTTTATTGTAATTATATGTCAGCTGTATGATAAAACAATATGTCAAGTGTTATGTGTGAAGCATTTCAACTCAAGGCAGATATCCCTCTGGGGACAATAAAGTATCACCTGCAAAGTGGTCTCCATGATATAGTAAAAATTAAAACGTCGTAGGACTATAGCAAAGACAGCGTTGGAAACTTCTCAACATATGTCAGTCTGAAGAGGATACATTACTCCTGCTTTGAAATATTGACCTCTGAACCTTGAACCCAGTCCATCTTTGAAGGCTTGTCATTTAGCAACAGAAGGTGCTACAGACATAGGACCAGCTGTTATAGAAAGCTCTGGACCTCAGCTGTCATGTAGATATGGTCACCACTGTAAGCACTGTCAAATATGGTAATAAGCTATTTTCACCTATTCAATGATTATATTTTTAAAATCTGATGACACAAGTGTGTTCCCCATCCCAAAAAAAAACCCAGGGTGTATCCAAAATTCTACACTACCAACTTCTAATTATGAGAAATATACAAATATATTTAAAAACTACAACTCCCACTACAGAGGGGCCCCAGAACCTGTTACAAAGCTTGTGCACTTGTAGTTCTTCCGGGGAGGGTGGGGGGACATGTTTGACTCCTGTGTTTCTGCTGTCTGCCGTGAGTGGGCTTCATTCCATTTCAGATTGCTGCCGCCGGCCGGCCGAGCAAACAGTACATGAGACAAATACATGAAACTGTATTTTATTACTTACTAGGGAGGTGTTCCAGGCACGTCCAGCTGGGAGGAGGCCTCGGGGGAGACCCAGGACTAGGTGGAGGGATTATATCTCTAACCTGGCCTGGGAACGCCTTGGGATCCCCCAGTCGGAGCTGGTTAATGTGGCCCGGGAAAGGGAAGTTTGGGGTCCCCTGCTGGAGCTGCTACCCCCGCGACCCGACCCCGGATAAGCGGATGAAGATGGATGGATGTATTTTATTATTATTAATATCTTCATTGTTTACATCCTCAAATACAACGTTGGACAAAAACATCAATATTACGAATATTATGTATTTTTTATCTTCTTATCCACCGAGCGGCACATACCACGTCATTTCAGGAGTATTGCGCGGATTCTTTTAAACGTCATTACGGTGCATAACTTACTGGAACAAAGCTGAGCAACGTGTTGTTGCTGGTGACTAAACCACTGATTATATATATATGTACATTGAAGGGATACTGGCGTTAAAAACCCGCTGATCGCTGTCTGATTCTGTGAATGAATGCCCACATTGCATTATGGGATATCGGCTTTGAATGCGTGTTAGTAGCTCGGATCATATCGTAATGTTCTGTATTACAGCATACTGTAATATTTCACTGGTAATAAGACCAAAAAACTATTATTAAAATAAAGAATAAAAAAAAAGATGTATACTATGATAACATCTAAATATATGTTGCTAGATGTAGCGTTATAGTTTTAAAAATATAAATAAACAACAAAGCAATCCAGCTTCCCTGGCTGAAATAGACCGAAATAATAACATTAAAAGAAATACAAATAAACCATGATACGATCTGGTGAATACATGTTGATTAAAACAGCGGTTATTGGGCTAAAAATACCAATAATAGCAAAGCATACAGCTTCTCTGCCGCAGCCCAACTGGCAGAAAGAAACGTTCTGTGATTAGGGAATCCGTGCGTAGACCAGGCCCGTCACGGAATTTTCGCCGATTCCGTGAAACTGTCACAGATTTTGAGTTAAGGGGCTGTGTTCATTTCCATGGAATTCTGTGAGACCAGGTTGAATACACACAGATGGAAAGAGAGAGGAGAGAGAAGCTCAGTGTGTCCAAGGAGGTACCCCGGTAGTCTAGAACTATAACCGCATAACTAAGAGCTGGGGGGGAGATAGGGAGGCTGTGTTCAGTGATTGTGGCTACACACCTTCCCCTGCCGGTCTAGGCTAACGCTGCGACTCATTACTCCCTAAGTATATGTAAGCTTTCTATGGGGAGAAGCAGAGATAGGGTGGGGGTGCGCCATGACTGTGGCTACACACCCACACCCGCCGGTCTAGGCGAACGCTGCAACTCCTCATACCCTAAATATAGTAAGCCTTCTATGAAGAGACAGAGATGGGGATTTGAGTCGCACTTAAGTCGCACAAACAGCTGACTTCAGACTTGACTCGGACTCGACCCAAAAGACTTCAGACTTGACTCGGACTCGAGCTTCGAGACTCGTCAACAACCTGTTTTCATGCAATTATTGCTTTTTAAATGAAAATGTATTCATGGATTTCTATTTTCTTTTATTGGCGCATATAAGGGGAAACGTATGACGAGCTGTATATCCCCTGCCCTTTGCCATAATGTGCAACGTAACGCATGCGCCTATGTGCGCGCACTCACATATGAAAAAATTAGTTTTGCTTTCAATAACTTCGTAAACAGTGGCAGTAAGCTAACAGCTACATGCAAAGTGTGTGGCACCAAGATAAATGATGCCGGATCAACAACGTCGGACTTCATCAGGCATCTCAAAACGCACCTAAATAGGTCAGTCACTCACACGCTAATGTGAAAAGAGACGTTACATTTAGCATATATCGTCACAGGTAACAAGCTAATCATCGCAAAGTGTTGTGCTAATGCTGGGAACAGGCAAATTGTATCTTATAGTTAGTGGTTGCCGTGCGTGTCACGGATCCGCTGCCGTGGTGTCACTTGCCGTGGAGACGCTGGCCTCACTAACCTCTCCTCCTCTGAGTCGGGTCTCCCTCGCGCTGGACTCAGTTTCACTGAGCCTACTAACACTTAGAAAATAAATGGCATTACATCAGTGAGTTCATACTGCTTATTGTGCATAATTTGGACTGACACTGAGATGCATGTTGTTCTGTAACTGGTGTGGCGCTGCCATTATTCTCTTGATTTCCACTTCGACATTAGACATTTTTTTGAGTGAAAGAGACATTACATTTAGCATATATAATCACAGGTAACAAGCTAACCATCGCAAAGTGTTGTGCTAATGCTGGGAACATGCAAATTGTATCTTTATCATTGTATCCATATGATGTGACAGACTTAGGTTAATATTTCACCAGGTCCGAGGTCTAGAGGGATGTGTTAAGTAGACCCCATAAAGTTATCCTACAACTGATTTTGATACTGTACTGTCTGGATGGTAGCTACAGGACATGTTTTGAATTCATAAGATTTAACAATACAGTGTTAGGGACAGATCAGATGGCCAGAGACTTGAGACTTGACTTGAACTTGCCCCTCAAAGACTTGAGACTTGACTTGGACTCAAGCTCAAAGACTTGAGACTTGACTTGGACTTGCAACAAATGACTTGTGAACATCTCTGTGAAGAGAAGCCGAGATAGGGAGGCGGTGCGTCATGACTGTGGCTACACACCTTCCCCGCCGGTCTAGGCGAACGCTGCAACTCCTCACTCCCCAACTATAAGCTTTATCGAAGAGGAGAGTTTTAAGTTTACTCTTAAAGGTCGTGACGGTGTCTGCCTCCCGAACCCAGACTGGGAGCTGGTTCCACAGGAGAGGAGCCTGATAGCTAAATGCTCTGGCTCCCATTCTACTTTTAGAGACTCTAGGAACCACAAGTAACTCTGCATTCTGGGAGCGCAGTGCTCTAGTGGGACAATAAGGTACTATGAGCTCTTCAATATATGATGGTGCTTGACCATTTAGAGATTTGTAGGTCAGGAGAAGGATTTTAAATTCAATCCTGGATTTTACAGGAAGCCAATGCAGAGAAGCTAATACAGGAGAAATATGATCTCTTTTCTTAGTTCTTGTCAGAACACGCGCTGCAGCATTCTGGATCAGCTGGAGAGTCCTAAGAGTTTTATTTGAGCATCCTGATAATAGGGAATTACAATAGTCCAGCCTGGAAGTAACAAATGCATGGACTAGTTTTTCAGCATCGTTTTGAGACAGGATGTTCCTAATTTTGGCAATGTTACAAAGGTGAAAAAAGGCTGTTCTAGAGGTTTGTTTTAAGTGTACGTTAAAGGATATATCCTGATCAAAAATAACTCCTAGATTTCTGACAGTAGTGCTGGAGGCCATGGCAATGCCATCTAGAGTAATTATATCTTGGGATAATGATGTTCGGAGGTGTTTAG
Organism: Sander vitreus; assembly: GCF_031162955.1. Lineage (NCBI taxonomy): Eukaryota > Metazoa > Chordata > Actinopteri > Perciformes > Percidae > Sander > Sander vitreus. The sequence continues at coordinate 18,306,682 of NC_135855.1, read as the reverse complement.
GTCCCAGCATAATAACTTCAGTTTTGTTTGAGTTTAACATCAGGAAATTGTAGGTCATCCATGATTTGATATCTCTAATGCATACTTGAAGTTTAGCTAACTGACTGGTTTCGTCTGGCTTGATTGATAAGTATAATTGGGTGTCATCCGCATAACACTGAAAGTTAATTGAGTTTTTCCTAATAATATTGCCTAGAGGAAGCATATACAAGGAGAAAAGAATTGGTCCAACACTGAGCCTTGAGGAACGCCATGGCTAACTTTAGCGTACTTGGAGGATTTATCGTTGATATTGACAAATTGAGATCGATCAGAGAAATAGGACTTAAACCAGGTTAGTGCGATTCCTTTAATGCCAACTAAATGTTCCAGTCTCTGTAAAAGGATGGTATGGTCAATAGTGTCGAATGCAGCACTAAGATCTAATAAGACAAGTATGGAGACAAGTCCTTTGTCAGCAGCAATTAGAAGGTCGTTAGTAATTTTCACCAGTGCAGTCTCTGTGCTATGATGCTTTCTAAATCCTGACTGAAAGTCCTCAAATAGACTATTCCTATGTAAAAAGTCACATAACTGATTAGCGACTACTTTCTCAAGGATCTTGGAGAGAAAGGGAAGGTTAGATATAGGTCTATAGTTGGCTAAGACCTCAGGATCGAGGGTGGGTTTTTTCAGAAGAGGTTTTATCACAGCTACTTTAAATGACTGCGGTACATAACCTGTTAATAAAGACATATTGATCATATCTAGTAATGAAGTGTTAACCACAGATAACACTTCTTTAAGTAGCCTCGTTGGGAGGGTTCTAATAGACAGGTAGATGGCTTTGCTGAAGAGACCTTTAGCATTAATTGTTGAAGGTCTATAGGAAAAAAGCAGTCTAAGTATATGTCAGGTCCTGTCGTTCTTTCTAGCACACCTGCATTCAAAGGTGAACCATTAGAAGTTAAGGGCAAAAGGTGATGAATTCCATCCCTAATTGTTATAATTTTATCATTAAAGAAACTCATGAAGTCGTCACTACTCAGTGCCAGGGGAATAGATGGCTCAGTAGAGCTGTGGCTGTCTGGTAACCTGGTAACAGTGCTGAAAAGAAACCTTGGGTTGTTCTTATTTTCTTCTATCAATGATGAGTAATAGTCTGATCTGGCATTTCTGAGGGCCTTCCTATATGTTTTCAAACTGTCTTGCCAATCTAAACGAGATTCTTAACTAGTTACGAGTTACTAAAGTTAACATAAAGGTCCTCTGTTATATTAATGCACGACATTGAGTTAAATGCTGTTGGAATATTTTCCTTAAATTTAGCTATAGCACTGTCAGATAGGCATCTAGTGTAGAAGGTTTTATTTAATTTCGTATAGCCGGGTAGTAAGAATTCGAAAGTTATTAAAAAATGGTCTGATAATAAGGAATTCTGTGGAAATACTATTAAATCTTCAATTTTGATGCCATATGACAGCACAAGGTCGAGTGTGTGGTTAAAACAATGCGTGGCCTTATGCACACCCTGACTGAAACCAGTTGAATATAGTAGTGAGTTGAAGGCAGTACTAAGGCTATTGCTGTCAACATCCACATATTAAAATCACCTACAATAATTATTTTATCTGATTTTAGGACTACACATGACAAAAACTCTGAGAATTCAGATAAAAATTCAGAATACAGGCCTGGCGCTCGGTAAACAACAACAAATATAATTGGCTGTAATGTTTTCCATATCGGTTGAAGATTAAGAACAAGACTTTCAAACGAGTTATAATTAAGTTTAGGTTTAGGATTGATTAACAGGTTTGAGTCAAATATGGCTGCAACTCCCCCTCCTCGGCCTGAGCCTCTAGGAATTTGAGATTAAAATTGTCAATAAAACCTATCTTTTGGATGTTGCATGTATGCTGGAGCCAGGTGTTGAAGATGAGTAGTCTGCTAAAAAGGCATACTCCGCGACCTCAAGATGGAAGTGGGCCCGAAATAAAAATCTTCTTCCCAGTGCTTTTAAAAGCTTCAATGAGAGTACCAAAGTCTTTCTTTGTGCACTCACTCTGCTGATAGGACATGTCGTTATGTCCACAATGGACCACGATGCGTTTAATAGAGGTCGGGAGTGAGGGTATCAGATCCACAGCTTTAGCCAGGATGTCTGTAACTTTGGCTCCAGGAAAGCAGTGTGTGACAGCATTTAAAAACCGTATATCCCGGGTGATGGAGTCACCAATAATTATTGTGGTTGGGGGGAAGAGCGGACGAGGAGTGGGGGGGGCGTGAATGGCCGGTGGCAGGAACAAAACAGCCAGTATTGGTTTCAGATGGACAAGGAAAAGAAGAGGAATCTTGCTTACCATTCGGTGGGGGAGATTGTTTTTGAGGAACGTTGTCATTTGGCCGGTTCAGGCAAGGGAGGCCATCGGACCGTCTGACTACCGCATCCCTCACAAGTTTTCGCCGCGAGGCAGCGGTCCTCTCCCGTGACGACAGCTGGTCAGTCGGCTTTGAAGTGGGGCCATTACCTGGGGAACATTTTGCTGCGACAGGGCATCGAAGCGACTGGAGAGGCTGAGGGCAGGAGGCGATGGAGCCCTACCCGAGGCTCTCTTTCGGCCGCAAACCACTTTAGTCCAGGATAGCCTGATGGTCGGTGTCGAGCAAGAAGATGGATGTGGGCAGGCGGATGGGTCCCGAAACGCAGTATCCTGGAAAGCCGCCGAGAGAGTTGTGATTCGGAGCGATTGATTTTGAGCAACGTCCAGGAAGGCTGTTAACAAGGCATCTTTGGTTTTTAAGTCCTCTGAGAGCCAACGAACTTCTTCCCTAAAGTCAGAGATTTCTTTGTTTGCATTTTCAAGCAACGAGGAAATCCTGTGGGGAAATGGGGACTCGCCAGGTGTGGAGGTAGCCATGGAGCTGGCGTTAGGCTGAAGCTAATGTTTACTACTCGTATAAAATGTGCGGTCCTCCACGCACAGGTACGTAGATTTGCGTAGATGCTGGCTCTTTCTAGAGACTAAAGGCTACCAGGGGGCTAATAAGAAACAAAAACCTAAGCAACTAGTAGAACATTTTTCTCGAAATAATACTGTTTTTCTCCGTCTGTCTTCTCTCCCTCCACACTCTCACACTGCGTTACCTTCCGGTTCCGGTTCAAAGAGCAACAATTGTCCACTCAATGTGGTCACAACAAACTGGTGGTACCCAGATTTTAGTGCAGAGCCTATGCGTCATCCTCTAATGACGACATTTATGTCTTGGGGACCATAGCACACTCGCAGAAGCGAAACGTATAATTTTGACTTAATACTTCTCACTTCCTACTGGATAGACATCCCACATAAAGATCCAGCTAACATTTGATATGATACAGGGTACTGAGCATACACATATACTAAATTATAGTTAACCTAAAATGCAAAAAAATAAATAAATACTATATATATATATATACACGGAGAACAGCTTTTATAGGCTCTATCTAATTTATATATATTTTATGACCATCCAACACAGTCAGGTGCATGAAATGGTATGAAAAAAGAAAGTTTTTAGTAGACAGACTGTGCTAATTGTGTTACCAGCTAAATCACATGTAAACTCAGCAAGTGTTAAGGATGTTACTCAACAATATTATGGCGAAAGAAGATCATTAAACAAGCCTGAACTAGAATCTGTTTCAAAGTGTACATAAAACCTGCTTTTGAGTCACAGTGGGAGAGGGAACGGCAGCAGAAATGAACCCCTTAGAGCCTGAAAGTATCTCTGGTCAAGAAAGAACAAAGAAATTAGGTTAAACACTTAACGGCTGTGAGAGTGTGTAAATATGAGGTAATCAGCGGGAGATGAAGTGGATTATCAATTTTGTAGTATGCCCCTCTCAGATCATCATCAAAACATATGAGAGATTTGCAATGTTAGGTCAGAATCCAAAAGGATTCTATCATTTCAATATGTGCCAAGCAGATCATGCTGTGATCCACAACCATCAAGATACTGTAAATACAGTGGGAGAAGTCCAATAGATGCCCGGCGCAGTGAGCAACATTTTCATGTCCAAGTCAATGTCAGAAAGCTGTGAAAGTGTGGTCTAGACAAGACTGAAAGGAAAGGCAACAGTTGAATTGAAAAGTTGTTTGCCTATGTCCTTTGTCTACTGTAGATTGGCTATGCACATGAAGACCTTTTCCACGGGGCTGTGGGAGTTTGGACTTTGGCTGCCCGTCTTGACCAAGGCAATGAGTTTAGAAAAAACACAATTTTTCTCAATGTCTAATATGAACCTCTTGAATTCTGATAAGATTATTCTGTAGATAATATCAATTTATTTTAGTGAGTGATGATGCATCCTACTGCTGCCATGGTTTGTGTGGTCAAGCCTTTTCACCACAGTGGACTGACTTCTCTGAGGATGAATTGACTCTATATGTTAATGTAACAAGAGCTTAATCCAATGCTAGCTGCTTAATTCAAATAAGATGGTAAAATACGCATTGGCACTGCACTCCTACTTTATAGTAAGTAGCCATTTACCAGCTGGCTTCTTGTAACCCTCTGTAAATAAATGTAACCAAATGAGTGCATCTACTTCAAGAACAAGGTAGAAGTAGGTCATGCTGAAGCCTGTGGAAGTGTTGTAGGGTGACACACAACAAAATAAACAACACAGTATGCACCATGTTATGTGTTTACAAAAAATACAAAGAATAAAACAAAATTACAACAGTACTCTAGTATTTTTGGTTAGCAATCAAACATGAAGAACACAATGCACAAATCATGTTATCAAATGTATCAATGACTAAATGTAGAAGGTGCTTTTATATATATAAACTTCAAATAAAATAATAATACAAGTGCTTCAATCCTGCAGAGCTTTCTCCGTCACACCGTTGGAATACTCAGTCCAGTGGGTTTCAGACAAGCATAACCCCTGGCCATACTGCGACCAGGCAATGTTAATGAAACACATGCGTGTGTGTGTATGTGTTAGGTTTAGAGAGTGTATCTGTGGTGAGAGAGAACAGTTACTCTTGTAGACAGTGTTTAGAGATGATCAAAACCCGCCCAGGTAGATAAAATCCGATAGGTAAATACAAACTTTTTTTTCCCCCAATCAGCGATGTAATTTTATAGGACACAGACCAGTGGCATCCAGTCCCTCTCTTGTGAAAGTTGCATGCCCATGCATGACACAGCGCCAATGATTCACTTCAGGCTCAGAGGTTAACGTTAGTAGTAGCATGCTGCTTGTGGTGGTGTGGCTTGCATTGGGATTAACTGTACTGATAAACCGTAAAAACGCTGCAGCTACACCACTGTGAAAGCACCCCAAGAGTCTGGTTGTTCACCCTCTCCGTGGCAGTGTGCTCCGCTCGAGCTGATCTATATAATGGAGTTAACTGGAGCTAACCGCTAGCCGGTGCAAATCGTCGCTAACTAAGCCTTCAGTCCCGTCCTCTCCGTGCCTGTATCTATTAACTGGATTTATGCAATCGAGCACGAATAAAACCCGACATTTTAATAACTTGGCTGTAAAAGATTTAACTACAATTCAGAGTTGTTTGAATGACACAATCTGTTCAGATGAGATCTTAATGAGTGCAACACAGGCATGTATAGTACAAAACAGCGTATACTGTATAACATTATTAGGATCCCCAAATCACGGATTAAAACACTTAAAACGAACAATAATCTATAACGAACAAAATCAACAAGAATTAACTTTGGATAGCCTTAGTGTAATATGATTTAACAGGTGATAGGAGGAGACATGCTATGCGCACAGTGTTGAGATTTATAATAACATTTCTGTATTGATCATAGTATGGTTTTAAGATTAAGTTACATTAATCAGGTGTTTTATCTGCTGAACCATAAAATTGAATGACAAACCAACCAGACTTAATTAACAAAGCACAGCTACACTTGATCTGTATCATCTTCTAGTCTGGTTTGTTTAAAATGTAAATACACACATACACCAACACACACACACACACACACACACACACACACACACACACACACACACACACACACACACACACACACACACACACACACACACAATTTGGTTCATTCATGCTTTGTGTGCCCCGAGGAAGGTGGCACAATGAAATGAAGAATTAAGTTTCCATCCTAATCTCTGTGCTTCAAATAAAAAAGGACCTTTGTATGTGCTTGTCATGCAGTTTATTAAGTATGCAATAAAGCAATTGTTTTTTCAAACAAAATTAACCTGAGTGTCTGGTTAGGGGTTTTACACATTTTAATCCAGTCTGTTATACAGTACTTTCTTCTGTTGTTCATTTCACTCTCGGTGTGGCACAAGGCTCAATTTAGTATTTTTTGCTAATACTTAATTACTCTATGGCATATTGTTTGCGATGTATTCATTATCATGCAGCCGATACCCGCCTGTTTGTAACACTTGGAGACGCTACCAATTTAGTTGCTTCTTCTTAGTTGCTCATCTAAATTATTATTATAGCATGTTCTCACTAGTTCTGCATTCTAGCAAAATATTAAATGGAAATATAAGTGAACTCAATGGAAAACAAATTTATATAAAACATGCTGCATGCAATTTTGTAAATTTGGGAATATTAGTATAAACTTATTTTCTGTAGAATTCTCTTTTATAAATTGCTGATCACATGCAACTAGGACAGTATTTTACTTCTAATGGAACACAGGCAGGTTTTTGTCAAGAAATAAAACATCTTGATGTCAACTTGAAAAATATATATCCAATCTCTCTATCCCACCTGAAAAGCCAGCCAGTGGAACAACTATAATCATGACAGATGAGGTAGGGAGAGGACTGCAATGGCAAATGATCAGCTCCTTTCTCTAGGGACGAGGGATTGAGATTGAAAGAGAAATGACATCCCTGAGAAGGATGCTAAATACCTGCCTCACTAGGATGTGAAAAACTCTAGCGTTGCAGACTAAATGTTCCTGTTTGCTGCTGCATTTGAGCACAGAGCGTGCAAGGTGGAGCATAAAAAGTTCTATATTTATTAAGTACATTTTATATAAAAACATTTTTTTTTAAATGGAGACGTTTGCAGTTAACGTTTTGTCTTAACCCCTAAACCATGGGGGCACCTCATGTTTCTCTCTTTTTGTCTTAATTTACCTACTTAATCTTTCATTTTAGTAAGCGTACCTTTACACTTAAGGAAAAATTAACTTTAAATTATGCATTTACTATACTTCATGCATGGACACTGTAACCAATAAGTTCAATATACTTGTTTTAAGGCTATACAGTTTTCAGTTTTGTGCAAAATATGGGCAGTGCCTGGCCTTGCCTTTCTGCCATATACAGTGGGTACGGAAAGTATTCAGACCCCTTTAAATTTTTCACTCTTTGTTTCATTGCAGCCATTTGCTAAAATCCAAAAAGTTCATTTTATTTCTCATTAATGTACACTCAGCACCCCATCTTGACAGAAAAAAACAGAAATGTAGAAATTTTTGCAAATTTATTAAAAAAGAAAAAACTGAAATATCACATGGTCATAAGTATTCAGACCCTTTGCTGTGACACTCATATTTAACTCACATGCTGTCCATTTCTTCTGATCCTCCTTGAGATGGTTCTACTCCTTCATTGGAGTCCTGCTGTGTTTAATTAAACTGATTGGACTTGATTAGGAAAGGCACACACCTGTCTATATAAGACCTTACAGCTCAATAGGAACTGCCCAAGGAGCTCAGAGACAGAATTGTGGCAAGGCACAGATCTGGCCAAGGTTACAAAAGAATTTCTGCAGCACTCAAGGTTCATAAGAGCACAGTGGCCTCCATAATCCTTAAATGGAAGAAGTTTGGGACGACCAGAACTCTTCCTAGACCTGGCCATCCAGCCAAACTGAGCAATCGTGGGAGAAGAGCCTTGGCGAGAAAGGTAAAGAAAAACCCAAAGATCACTGGCTGAGCTCCAGAGATGCAGTAGGGAGATGGGAGAAAGTTCCACAAAGTCAACTATCACAGCAGCCCTCCACCAGTCGGGGCTTTATGGCAGAGTGGCCCGACGGAAGCCTCTCCTCAGTGCAAGACATATGAAAGCCTGCATAGAGTTTGCCAAAAAACACATGGACTCCCAGACTATGAGAAATAAGATTCTCTGGTCTGATGAGACCAAGATTGAACTTTTTGCCGTTAATTCTAAGCGGTATGTGTGGAGAAAACCAGGCACTGCTCATCACCTGCCCAATACAATCCCAACAGTGAAACATGGTGGTGGCAGCATCATGCTATGGGGGTGTTTTTCAGCTGCAGGGACAGGATGACTGGTTGCAATTGAAGGAAAGATGAATGCGGCCAAGTACAGAGATATCCTGGAAGAAAACCTCATCCAGAGTGCTCAGGACCTCAGACTGGGCCGAAGGTTCACCTTCCAACAAGACAATGACCCTAAGCACACCGCTAAAATAACAAAGGAGTGGCTTCGGAACAACTCTGTGACCATTCTTGACTGGCCCAGCCAGAGCCCTGACCTAAACCCAATTGAGCATCTCTGGAGAGACCTGAAAATGGCTGTCCACCAACGTTCACCATCCAACCTGACGGAACTGGAGAGGATCTGCAAGGAAGAATGGCTCCCCAAATCCAGGTGTGAAAAACTTGTTGCATCATTCCCAAGAAGACTCATGGCTGTACTAGCTCAAAAGGGTGCTTCTACTCAATACTGAGCAAAGGGTCTGAATACTTATGACCATGTGATATTTCAGTTTTTCTTTTTTAATACATTTGCAAAAATTTCTACATTTCTGTTTTTTTCTGTCAAGATGGGGTGCTGAGTGTACATTAATGAGAAATAAAATGAACGTTTTTGATTTTAGCAAATGGCTGCAATGAAACAAAGAGTGAAAAATGTAAAGGGGTCTGAATACTTTCCGTACCCACTATACTGCATGCACCCAAATTCCAGCTACTAACAGTCTTAACTGCCAGAACAAACGAAGATGAAGCTAAAAGTTGGAGCTTGTTAAAGGGCAACTATTATATAGCATTTTCAGGATTATACTTGCATTTTGTGTTTGTACTTGAACATGTTTACATGCTTTAATGTTAAAAAAAAACTTTACTGTTCTCATACTGCCCATGGCTGCTGCACCTGTATTCACCCTCTGTATGAGACACTCTGTAATCCCTCCTCCCGAAAAAGCCCAGTCTGCTCTGATTGGCCAGTGCGCTTCCTGGAATCTCCGGAGCTTCGTGTTTCACTAGTTGAAGCTGGAGCTACTGCAACAGAGTATATAGCAGGACTTTGTACCGTGAAAAATCACCAATAAAGGCTTCTAAACCAAATATTACACAACCGGACATGTCCCAGCAAGTGACTGGAATTTTGGGAGAAATGGCCAGCATTGGCCGAGATTACAGCTATGTCGTGTTAGTATGTACTGTAGCTACTTAATAGTTAATTAATAACGTTTAGTACGTTAGTAACGCTTTTCCATTACATGGTACCTGCTCGACTCGCCTCGACTCTACTCGCCTTTTTTGGTTTTTCATTACGAAAAAAAGTACCTGGCACCTGCTAATAGGTACTTTTTTTAGTACCACCTCCGTCGAGGTTCCAAGCGAGCTGAGCTGATACCAAAAGGTGATGTGAAAGTGACAGACGGGGGGTGTCCTGAACAAACCCGCCATTTTTAAATAGTTCAGCCAGCTGTGTTTTTTTTTTTGCTGCCTCCAGCTTAATTTGAAACAAAATGTGTCTTCTGGCTGTGGCAACAACAACACACCTTCGACGTTTTGTGTGTGTGTCCCGTTAGGTCACGGCAGTTTTCTGCGGCGCCGCTTATTTTACAGTTCTGCGGAGGCTCCAGGCAGAGCTTTCGCCATAGCCTAGTATACACATACACATGCCGACTCGACGCACACACCAGCGCACAAGTATAAACATCAGGCCACTTACATATGCTATGGCGAAAGCTCTGCGTGGAGCCTCTGCAGAACTGTAAAACAAGCTCAAATGGCCTGATGTTTATACTTGTGCGCTGGTGTGTGTGTCGAGCCGGCATATAAGACGACCAGTCACGCTGAGGCGGTACTAAAATCTGCAATGGAAAACGGACGCACAGTGTGTCGAGTCGAGGCGAGTAGAGTCGAGGCGAGTCGAGCAGGTACCATGGGTAATGAAAAAACGCCATTAGATTGTAGTGGAATGAAGCAGCACTTTCTACGTCACAAATCGCAGATAAAGGGTTCTGAACCAAACACTACCCAATCGGACATATTTCAGCAGTAATGTGAACCCCAATTGGGGAGAATTTAACTTTTATTTTTTTTTATTTTTACTGCCGTTAGCATATACAGTCAGGTCCATAAATATTGGGACATCGACACAATTCTAATCTTTTTGGCTCTATACACCACCACAATGGAGTTGAAATGAAACGAACAAGATGTGCTTTAACTGCAGACTTTCAGCTTTAATTTGAGGGTATTTACATCCAAATCAGGTGAACAGTGTAGGAATTACAACAGTTTGTATATGTGCCTCCCACTTTTTAAGGGACCAAAAGTAATGGGACAATTGGCTGCTCAGCTGTTCCATGGCCAGGTGTGTGTTATTCCCTCATTATCCCATTTACAAGGAGCAGATAAAAGGTCCAGCGTTCATTTCAAGTGTGCTATTTGCATTTGGAATCTGTTGCTGTCAACTCTCAATATGAGATCCAAAGAGCTGTCACTATCAGTGAAGCAAGCCATCATTAGGCTGAAAAATCTAAACAAACCCATCAGAGAGATAGCAAAAACATTAGGTGTGGCCAAATCAACTGTTTGGAACATTTTTAAAAAGAAAGAACGCACCGGTGAGCTCAGCAACACCAAAAGACCCGGAAGACCACGGAAAACAACTGTGGTGGATGACCGAAGATTACTTTCCCTGGTGAAGAAAACACCCTTCACAAAGGTTGGCCAGATCAAGAACACTCTCCAGGAGATAGGTGTATGTGTGTCAAAGTCAACAATCAAGAGAAGACTTCACCAGAGTGAATACAGAGGGTTCACTACAAGATGTAAACCATTGGTGAGCCTCAAAAACAGGAAGGCCAGATTAGAGTTTGCCAAACAACATCTAAAAAAGCCTTCACATTTCTGGAACAACATCCTATGGACAGATGAGACAAAGATCAACTTGTACCAGAGCGATGGGAAGAGAGGAGTATGGAGAAGGAAAGGAACTGCTCATGATCCAAAGCATACCACCTCATCAGTGAAGTATGGTGGTGGTAGTGTCATGGCGTGGGCATGTATGGCTGCCAATGGAACTGGTTCTCTTGTATTTATTGATGATGTGACTGCTGACAAAAGCAGCAGGATGAATTCTGAAGTGTTTCGGGCAATATTATCTGCTCATATTCAGTCAAATGCTTCAGAACTCATTGGACGGCGCTTCACAGTGCAGATGGACAATGACCCGAAGCATACTCGCGAAAGCAACCAAAAGAGTCTTTTAAAGGGAAAGAAGTGGAATGTTATGCAATGGCCAAGTCAATCACCTGACCTGAATCCGATTGAGCATGCATTTCACTTGCTGAAGACAAAACTGAAGGGAAAAATGCCCCAAGAACAAGCAGGAACTGAAGACAGTTGCAGTAGAGGCCTGGCAGAGCATCACCAGGGATGAAACCCAGCGTCTGGTGATGTCTATGCGTTCCAGACTTCAGGCTGTAATTGATTGCAAAGGATTTGCAACCAAGTATTAAAAAGTGAAAGTTTGATTTATGATTGTTAATCTGTCCCATTACTTTTGGTCCCTTAAAAAGTGGGAGGCACATATACAAACTGTTGTAATTCCTACACCGTTCACCTGATTTGGATGTCAATACCCTCAAATTAAAGCTGAAAGTCTGCAGTTAAAGCACATCTTGTTCGTTTTCATTTCAACTCCATTGTGGTGGTGTATAGAGCCAAAAAGATTAGAATTGTGTCGATGTCCCAATATTTATGGACCTGACTGTAGTTACATGGGACAATGTTAACACCGCAGGGGCTTAAAAAAACACTCCAGTCCTGCCTACTTGGAGCAGATGACCAATCATAGAAGGCCGGCTTAGAGTTGCGTAACACTTACTGAGAGTAGAAAAAAAATGTGTTCAGAATTGTTGGAAATCTGAAGGTTTTAGCTTACAGGGATTTGTCTAAAATAAGTTTACCTCATTATTTACGCGTTTAACATGATAACCCAACATTATAACATTGTAGATATGACAGAAAACACGGAACAGCATATGTGACCTTTAAGTTCCTAAGTGTGTCCTAGGTTGGCTACAGGTCTAGCTGCTCTGCATCTTCTTGAATACTCCCCAGCTGTTGCTCATTGCTCCTGAGTATTTAAGGCAGTGACTTCAACCCTCTCTTTTTGGTTTGTCAATTTTTCATTTTGCTCTGATAAGGGAGAAATAGGTTGAAATTCTTACTTCGCTGAAAGTTATTTCTGCTGCTTGTTTCTGTGTGGTTTGCCTGCGCTTCTCAGTCACCCACCAGTCTTTTCATGTGGCTTACCACCAGCTGGTGATCACTAGACTCAAGCTTGCACTCCTCAGTTGCCTACAGTCTTTCCCAGCAGTGTGCCCACTCCTTGTAGTCTTCAGCCTGTCCCCCTGCTGCCTGCCGACCTTCTCCTGTCTAGCTCCAGTTACTCATTTCCTCGAAAGTGACTCTGTGCCTGCAACTGAGTCCAGAGAGAAACCCTTTCAAAGCTTTATGAAAACACAACAATATTTCCAATAAAAGTTATTTACTGGAAAATCAAGATTACAATTTAAAACTTACCGACTGATGTGGATATTTCACATCACAAACAATTATGTAATATACAATATACAGTATACCTTGCACAAACATGACATGCTTGTGTGTTTATAGATGAAAATCTCTAAGGACTCCTCCAATGGACTGCGTAACTCTCTTCCCTCTGGAAGGAGGCTTCATAGAATCTGCCAATTTAGTACTAATGCATTGTATATTTTACCCTACCTCATTTGTATATTACTAAAGCTGAATCAACACCTGAAAAACGGTTTTAACAAAAACTGAACATCATAACCTTAATGAAGGTTGTGTTTATTGCAGAGCTGCTGTATGAGACTCCATTAATTTTCAGCAAGGTGTACCTAATAAACTGGCAAGTTAGTGTACGCTCTATTAATCATAACTGTCGTCATAATGATTTATTGTAATAAATGCAAGAAGACATCAAGGTCAAATGTTAGTAACTGCTTTTTTATTGATGTTAATTGGCTTGCATGAAGCCTTCCCCCAGAATGAATGGGTCAAACATCATTCTGATTAACAAAATTTTTTTTTAAAAGGTTTGTGTTACATCAAACCCAGAGATCCTAATTTTCACATTCAATAATTTTATTAAATATTTAGTAAAGCGTTAAATAATATAGTACTTTTCAAACCCGTATACCTTGTTGTTAAAACGTTCAGGAGGTCACTAAGTGACCAAACCCTGGTTGAGTATTTTTTTTCTCTTTGTCTGCTCTTAGCTTTCAACATGAAAAAATAAGTCTAAGTTACAAAATGAATTGATGCCTCTAGTTGAATCATTTGTGATTTGTTCAATAGTTTCTGTTCAGAGGGCTGTCAGAAACCAGTTTACCAATGTAGGGAACATACCATCACCACAGTTTCACCTTTGTAACTGTCACATAATAGTGTAATCTGTCCGAAGGTGGAGAACGTAATATGGCCATATCTGCGGAGGTTTCAAAATACTGTTCCACTGAAATCCCAGAATTGGACTGATTTCATGGTGCTTCACCCCAGATATGCCAATGGAGCGTGAAATTGAGTCACTCAATGTGAAAACGAAGAAGAAAAAAAACTTTTCTCTTTCCATTTTCTCTGCAGAGAAGCGCAGTGACTTTTTTTTTGCCAGCATGCTGGCACTGCTTTGGTCTTAAATTTCCAAAGCAACCAAGTGAAACAAACCTTTACATTCTAGACAAAAACAGCCATTTCACATAAAAGAAAGTAGATGACATTTTGCAGCTAATCAGCGAGTACATGGAAGTGAGTATTGTTGTTATTCATGAAGCATGGGGAAAACATGTGTCTCAGTTGACGGATGCATTTGATAATGTAAGTAAGATTACTGCAACAGGTGTGATCAAAACTGCACTTTGTTTCTGAATGATAAGTTCTAATGAACCAGATGTCAAAACACTACTTAGGTGCTGCTGAATAATATGTTCTAATTAACAGGATGTCATAATTTCCTTGCAAAACTATCACAGCAGGTGTAGCAGAGCGTAATGGATTTTACTCTATGTGCAGTTCTGGTACATCCCACTGTTACACCCCCATCCACTTTTTGTACCCAATCAAGGCAAAGTACATGGCCAGGATGTCAAAACACTACTTGGGTGCTGCTGAATATGTTCTAATTAACCAGACGTCATAATTTCCCTGCAAAACTATCAAAGCAGATTTAGCAGAGCATAGTGGATTTTACTCTCTTTGCGGTTCTGGTACATCCCACTGTTACACCCCCATCCACTTTTTGTGCTGTGTGTGTGTGTGTGTGTGTGTGTGTGTGTTTGTGTAGAAACTGTTTTGCAGCACCACCACAGCTTTGATATATGCACATAATTTTCACTTGCTTCAGTGACACAAATACAGCAACAAGTGACTGTTTGAATACACTGTGAAATTAGTGTGAAAGGTCTAATTGGAATTATTTTTTTGGTATACAAGTACAACAACTAACTTCATTTCGTCATTTACACCTGTGGGTGAGCTTAAAGCTAGCAACACCTCCTTTACCTTCATCTGCAGGTAGCTGAAGGCGCTTGCCCAAAGTATCAAGCCTGTAAAAAAAAATAAAAAATCACCATAATTCAGCTTGCTTGCAATTTTGTATTACCATTGTGGTTTTTATGATGTTCAAGGTAAATGTGAATAAAAAAAATACATTTGGTCTAATATGAGCTGGTTTAATTTCATGCATGTTAAGTGTTTCTGAAAGTAAATTATTAAAAGTAAGTTATTTGTATCTAATTTAAAACAAGCATGCCAGAGTTTGATAGATAGAACACAGTTAATGCAGACAATGGAGTAGGAAAAAAGATTGCTCTAAGAAACATCTCATCTACACAACCATTGTCCCTCAGCCTTAGAGAAAACAGATGGCGTTGGTTCCTGTGAAGCTGATAAAAGAAATGCAAAAAAGCAGAAGGAGAAATGCATTAGTGAACATACAGTATAAAGCAATGGAGCACTAATAACTTTTTGTGAGGGTAGTTTGGTACACTTAAAAGGATGATGTGACAAAGTCTGATCTTCTATCTTTCAGGGCATGAGGCAGTGACTTAATTAACAAAATAAACAAGGCAGCAAGTTATAGATCAGGCAGACAGTAAATGACTCAACAAAGACAAAGAGGCAAAAGAAAATAAGGAATGCTTTCTCTCCTGCAGTGGTCGTTTGGGGAGCACAATGGCCTGGGTTGAACCCTAGCCTTGAATTGTGAGATTAATGTGTTGTGCAAAGCAGACTTTTTGGGCCCTTTTTCAAATGGGTACCATATTTACCAACGATGCCTCTGAGATGGGGCATGAAATGGGAGGTATTTTGTTGGGTTTACCTCACCTACACTTCCTATTACATCTATGACATATTGGTGTCCATTATGCCATTTTAAAACAGTTGTTTGTTATAAATTGTAAGTACAGTAGAATAGATGCAGACTAACATTTGTGTGAGGATGGATTTTTGTTTAAACCCCAGTTTTTCTACAATCCTAGTCCAAGACAGTTCCATTGATGTCAATACCATTTCTCAATTTATCATCCAGACTTCCATGATCAATCATGTCAAGGGCTGCACTTCTTAGGTCAAGCAGCAATGATGCAGAGCACCCAAAACAATCTGCATTCATCTGGTCCAACCTTGACCTGGCTATTTCTGTCCTCTCACTGTTATGAAAATAGTGATTGTTTCCCCCCATTTCGTTCTCTACCTCTTTTTGGAGATACAGTACATGTACTACAATATTAGAAATTTAACAGCATAGACCGTTTTGTGTTCAAATGTTTTAAGAAAAGATTAGCTTATCATAAAATAGTCAGTATTACTTGTTGGATAGAAAGCTATTCAGTATGGTAATCCAAGGGCAAGGGTCTACAGCCTCAACAACCACTTTGGTCTGACAAATTGAGTACCTACAACAGACTGAAGGAAATAGTAGAACAGATGGTGCAATCTTCTGATACTTCCAACAATAAAGGTAAACAAGAACACCTGTAGAAATGGTGTTTGCATGTTATTCAATAATTGAATAAATCACAACATTTGCAATTGACTTACAAACATTTGCATTGACTTGGGGGGAACAGGGACTTGATCATTTTGGTCATAATTAAAAAAATATATGGCAGCTTTACTGTTGTGTTTAGACATTTTACTGATTACTGACAGAGCCCTTTCATAGCATTGAAGAAATAACATATAGTCATTTGTTTGACCTGTCCATTTCCATCTCGAAGTGGTAGTAGAATCTATGTCCTTTGCTTTAAATTCGGTTGGTGTTTCTGTTTCTGCACTTTTTTTTACATTTGGAACACAGATTGTGCCTTGAAGACTCTCAATGTAAGATGCTGCAGCTCAACATGCTGGTCCTCCCCTCTGACAGCAACAAAAAGTCAAGCCTCACTGATGAGAGAGGCAGAACAGTGAAGGCACTGCTCTGGAGAAAGACAATAGGATGTCATTTTGGTTCTTTTGAGCTGCATCGAGTCATCTTTGTCATCAGGAAATACCCTAAAGTACATTTATTGCTGCTGCAATCTCTCACCTGACAAAGCCTGGCAGTCTGCACAATACAATTTGTGTGCAATCCCAGAAGTGTTCTTGACACATAGAAAAGAGCCAGTGAGGATTAACTGTGATGACCAAGCTGGGGCAAAAAGGGGAGCACTTGATCAGTGTGCCATCAGATAAAAGTGATCCTTGACTTTCATTTTACCAGCTGAAGAAGTGTATGAGGAGCACAGTTGCTGATGCCCTTTTTAAACTGATAGCCCCCATTAGGTTGAACATGCTCATCCTGGTCGACTGAGCACACACATAGATTTTAGTCTGCCGAGACACCGACATAAGTGCTCTTGTGCACTTTAAGCTCTGAATTACAGGACAGAACATGTGAAAAAGAATTTAAGATAAGTCTTGTTGTCATAGTGACACCACATTTCTGTCCAATCCCAAAGCTTTGTTTTCCCAATCATCTCACAATAAAATATAGCAAAGTTCATGACCCATAGAATTAGACAAAATACTGTGTTGGTCAGTGCATGGCAATGCCAACCTTTCACACAGCCTCAACTTTACCCATGGCAGTATATTATTAGAGGTTGTCATCAGTGTCTAGTCAACATTAAAATGCTTCAGTGCTAGCGTATCAAAATGCCAAAATCACAAATGAATCTTGCCTCCTTAACATCCTATCGCATTGCCTGTGAGCAGCAAAGCTTAACATCGTAGCAGTGTGGTAACTCCACATTATGGCTGCCACTGAAACCTGTCTGTAACACATGCCATCTCTCTGCTCACTATCATGACCCTCAGAAAACACACAGATGGTCACACAGACAACTTGGCGCACCTTCTGGCTGAGAACGAAAAAATAAAAATGGAAAAATATGAACATTTCATTACTGTGTCATTTGGCAAAGGGATGATGATTAAAAAGATAAATGTCCCTGTGACAGGTTTATGTTTTATGGAGCATGGATAGTTTAGTTATTGGCAAAACAACATACACATGTCTTTATTATCATCTGCTAGGGCTAAGATGATTACCTATGACTCATTGAACAATGGCAAGCATTGTTAATTGATAAGTGCAATACTTTAATAACGTATTAAGTTCACTTGATGGTATCCATGAATCTGTTGGTTTAAATGGTTAATGCTACTGCTCTGTGCCGTTTGATGAGAGGTATGCAAATGTCAATATTGTGCTGTCAAGAACAAATATTACATTTACAACACATGTATACATCGTTGTGCACCTTACCACTCACAGTTTGGTTTGTCTGACAGACAGATGGTGTAAAATAGGACATTTAGGCTTACCTAACTGGAGAGATGAAAAACATTCAACCATGAACCTTCATCTTTTTGCCAACTTGACTTTAAACATTATACACAGTCTGTCACTGTTTCATAATAACCATGGTGTATAGAAGCTGAGATCCAGTGACAAGGTTAAACATAATGAGATTCTCCTTCTGGATTTATTATAGCTGACATGAGTTTCTTCTCTGGGTTTGGTGACCTCCAGTTATAAATCCACTTTAAACCAATTTAAACCTCCGAAAGTACTGCACATGCATTTTCAACAGGAATGTTCTGCCTTTTTCTCAGACATTCACAAATAATTGGGCACCAAAAAAACATACTGACACAAAACATCTTCTGGACACAGAAAACTGTTGCTGGGCTTGTCTTCGTTATGATTATTCTTTGACCTGAAACCTTGATGAATATTTGCCACATGTTTGTGGTTATGACTTCTTTTAACCCAGGTGGGAAATATTCATTATGCATTGATTACTGGAATGTAGTAATGAAGTAATTTCTCTGCATCCCTTTTTTTAAAAGGGTGTATTGACTTTTATGAAAATGAATGAGAGCCCTGTTTAAGTTATGATGGCATCCCTTCTTGTATGGTGTTATTATTGATTTACGTGGCTTGCAATTATGCAGCTATTCAAATGACACATATTTGTTAGGAACAATGGAGGACTAAATGAAGGCAACAGACAATAAAGCAAGTAGTGTTCCATCCGTCTGTTGGGAAAAGGCTTGTAATGAAGTCAGGTTGAAATGGAAATATCTACCAGACTATAGTAGTAGATTGACAGACTTTTTCGACGTCTTAATCAAAGGTTCTTCATCAGTTCTACTGGCTAGAAGGGACTCCCAGGCATTTAATAAAGTAAACAACTGATTCGCATGACACATTAATTTGTCAATTATAATTGAAAGTTGCTTGTTAAAACAGCCCTGACTATAACAATTCGGGTATTTGTGATTCTCATGTACCTCCTTGTCCCCTTGTGGAATCACGTTGTATATCAGCCCTTTTTTATAAACAGGTTATCTTTGCAATTTTGGTAAACTGACCCTTTAAAGCCTGGTTCAAAAACTGTGATGTGTATTTGATGAAGAACAACAGAAATCTAACTGAATCATTTGAAACAGCTAAATAAAATAAAAATATATAAAAAGCAAAAATAGCCCATGATTGATACGTTTATAATCTGCATGACGTTGTCCTATTTGACAGTTTTAGATGATCCCTGTCTTAAATTTTTTTTATTTTATTTTGTGTATAGAAGATAGAATATCTACCAGGTACTTTTATGCTTGTACGTTTTTATGTACATTTTAGCACAGTGGCAGTTTCGCCATCCTGGACATGAATTTGGAATAAAATACTTTTCTTTTCAGTTGTCAGTCGATGCAAGTTATAATTTGCCCTGATGATAATAATATCACACTTTTATTATGTTATAGTCTTTGGATACAAAAAAAGTTTTAAGTATGCCTGCTCTGATTCAGGATGAATGATTAATAGCAGATTTCTATAATGCAAAGGACGCAACATTTTTATCATGCCTACACCTCTTTTATTCCTTAATTACAGCTTTCCTGTTGCGGAAAAAGAAACATCAATGCATACACAATACTAAAGTACAAGCAAAGAATGGCATGGCAACCCCATATTATCCCCAACGTATCTTAAATTGCATTGCGACTGGCTCTAATCCGTGATTAGCCTTTAGGTAAAAGGCTTGATTTTTCAAGAGCCTTATCAGATGAGGAGAGCTCTTATCTGTGTGACTCTATTGATCACTTTGTGCTCTAACAGAGGTGTATATGGAATGGCACTCGGGAGCAGGAAGGAGGTGCTTGTATCTACAGTGCCCATACCAATGTGTCATCTGTGAAGCACTGATGGTTATCTGTTTTCTATCTCATATTTTTGTTATACCCCTTTTTCTCTTTGTGCTGCCTATATGTATGGAGACCCACTGACTTAAAAAAAATATGTAAAAGAGATTTAGAAAAAGAGGGAGAGTATGAAATTCAGGAATATAAGTTTGTGCATTTGAAAATTCTTTGCAGAATGGCTCAACTTTTGTGACTTATATCGTCACACTTAATAAAGAAAATGTCCATCTCTTTCTGAATTGCAGATGACACATTCATTCTGCGAGTCTTAATCTTATAAGCGTATTACAGAGTATATGCCCGAAGCAATTATGCTTGATGAGAAAAGGATGTCTGTGTTGTGTCTTGTTACATTACAAATGTAATTCTTCACACAAATCATTTAAATGTGACCTTACTGCGACCTATATATCTCCTTAGTGTTGCTACCCAAGATTTACTGTCACCCCATGCAATGAAACGTCTCCAACTAATGACATCTTCCACTTTACAGACAGAAGTTTAGAAAGGATCATTTGTAGCCGTTACAGAATAGGAGGCAGAGAGAACCATGTAAAATAAAGCATTTGGAAAAGGATAACCTCCTTGGTGGAGGTAATGAGTTTGTTAATGATAACTTTGGTGCTGGAGGCATTTAAATAAAGAAATCCAGACTTATAATAGAAACTCTTGGGACTGATGTTTTTGGCAATCACACTCTATATTCTGCAAATACAGTACATCACATAGTACATCGTACATGCTCATATGGGAGCAGGGTGTTTTTGAGCTGAGGGGCTAACTCACGCTTAAGTAGTGGTTTATGTTTAGGTATATAACATTTTAAACTTCTTTTTTTGCAGATTTCATCTGTGCAAGGTTTATGTACCTCATAACCTTTCATCCAGTAAATACGAGAACTAGGTTGTAATGATGAATGATGATGAATTTATTTAGATATGTGATGAATTATACTTTTTTCTATGCTTAGAATGAACCCACTTTACAAGATATAGTCAGTTGGCTAGTAAATCATTTTGTGACACACTTAATTCACTTAATTAATCAAGAAGTAAATGTATTACATTAAAGAGGGCACAATCCCAATGTTCACAAAGGCTTTTACACCTCTTCTCTTGTCTAAATATTGTCGAGATACCTGATATTGACCCCATCTTCCAGATCCCACAATCCAGCAGAGGTTCTCTTTAGGAATTCAGTGTGGATCAGCCCTTGTCACAGTTGTATAATATAGGCCAGGATTAGGGAGTTAAAATAATGAGGAGAAAAGGCAGATGGGGGTGGGAAGGAAAGTGCTTTTTAGGAGAGACTCTTTTGAGGGATAACTCATAGAAGACAATTATAGAATAGACGTTTCTGAATTGTTTATTAGGATGACTTGAGATTTTGAACGCAGCGGAGCAGATCAAAACAATTATTTCCTCAGTCATGCCACACTTGATTTGACAATGCAGAAAGTCATACTCATTTTTAGTCCTTAGCCACCATAATTAATAATAGTCCCTCTAAAACACACACTTAGGCGTACTCTGCCCCACAGGGGACAGGCATATGTAATTATTCTTCTTAATTAGCGGTCTGAAAGTGTATCTGATTAAGTTGTAAGACGGATCTTTGACTAATTCAATTTGGACTGCAGTCTGCAGCAGTTTGAGCACATCAGGCCATTAACTGAACATAACAATTCCTGCAGTGCAGCAAAGGATAACACACTCAGGCCATTACCTGTGAGATACAAACTGGGTGATCAGACTGAGGGCCGTGTTGGTCAGCTAAATTGCATTTCACAGTTTCTCAGATACAGCATCAGGTATTAGCTTTTTTACGTGTGCAAATATGTTGGCGTTTGATTATTTGATTATTATTTAACTGATATACCCTTTAATTTAAACTAAACCAAGGGGTACTTTTGAATTTTGATAGTTCGACATTAATCAGGTTTAGCTATAAAGTGCTCTGTGATTAGAATGTTAGGGCCTCAATATGACAAAATGAGGTATAGTATATATTTTATTTCTACATGTCTTTTTTTAAGCAGTTATTTTTAAATCCTAAATTATGATTTTAATATCATTGTAAAGTTGGAGAGTGAATGACTATTAATTAATTAACTATAGCCCACTTGGATCTGCTGGCCATTGAATCATTGATACAGTCAACCAAATTAAATGACAAAATATGTTGTTTGTAACTGCCCTTTTAAAATGAAGCACTAGAAGCGTTTTCTGATCTGACACACCTATCGGCAGGACATAATTTGTCTGTGTCTCCAAAAACAAAAGATAAATCTGTTTAAACAGGTTTAGGCAAAAACACGACTTGGTTGGGTTAAGGTTGGGAGCGGGGATCATTGTCATAGTTACAACAATAAAAATGTGGTTCAGGGTTAGGGAATGATCGTGGCCATGGCTATAAGCCAACTTTAACTCATGGTTGGAATTGGGGTCTCCCATGTTTAAGACTCATCCATCAAGTCTGACCTCCTCCAGTGGACTTTGTCGCTCTGTAATGTCACCGGTGATGAAAAGATTATTATAATGTAACATGCCTTTTTTCATCCAACACATTTCCTCCAAAATGTATCATTTTAAGGGGGCTTCATCTCATTATCACAAACTTGACATTTGCCATTGTTAGACCGTTTCTAATCATGAGAACCAAACTGTGCAAACCAAGTTTTGAATTTTGGATCAATAATGATGTTGGGTTATGAAGGCAGGGATACCCGGACACAGCAAGGACTAGGCTCTCCTCCATGTTGTTCTGTCGAATTCTGTCAAGCAAAGAGCTCCACTCTGCCTGTCCAGGACCGGTGATTCCGTTGACAAAGGCTGTCCGCCAAAATAGTGGAGCAAATTGTGCATGTGGCATTACTCCAGATCATAGGCGGCGCCAGGGAGGGGCTTGGTGGTGCTGTGGCTCCTAGGATTCCCATACCACCCCTAAGAAATTGCCGTGGTTTCTGAAAAGTATTTTCGTTAATGTGTAAATATTATAATTTATATTTGAAAAATGAATAAATACATTAATAAAATATACCTTAGAATAAAAACATAAAGCAAACACAGGTAATGGGCGCAGCACACATTCAACTTTTGATGTTACTTCCGCAGCAACACATTTACTAGAGCTGTCAAAATAACATGTTCATTTTGATTAATTAATCTGAGAAAAAATAACGCGTTAAAAGAAATAACGCAGATTAATCCATTCCATATTTATGTTTGACCCGGAGCCGTTCTAGCCACTACTGGACTGTAAAATGAAGGAGGGAGACGAGAATGTGCTGCCTGGATCATTAATTGGAACATTTACTTGTAAAAATCTTCTTCCTTCCAACCCTGGCTACCGAAATCTGGTGCCACTGATATATCTGCACTTCTCTCTGATGCCCTGAAGACGATACAGGCAACACAAACACCGCTGCACGTGACGCTAGTTAACACTAACGCTAACGTTAGCCTACCGCTAGCTAGTAGCTGGATTAAACACGGTTAAAATGCTGACAGCTAACGCTAAACGGTGTAAAGTTTGACTGTGTTTTACTGTAGAGGATTCAACACCGGGATGTAACAATCTGCAGCTGCCGTCGGAGAAACAACACAGACGGTGCGTTCAATGAAACTGGTAAACTACAGCGTCGTGGTGCATTTGAAGTTATTGTAAATGTCCTTTACCATCTAGTGGTTGTTTTTGTCGTTCAACAGCAATTTACTAGTGAAATAAGTTATTGTTATTGTTATACATTATTATTAAATCATTTAATTTTGACCATATGGCCTTAGCAATAAACAAGCCGTTCTTTAATGTCACCAACTGTTGTTTAGTACCCTTTTTTTTTCTTTTCTTTTTTTACTTTCTTAAAAAGTATCGGTTCAGTTAATTATGTATGCGATTAATTTCGATTAATTAATCACAGAGTATGTAATTAATTAGATTACATTTTTTAATCGACTGACAGCCCTAATCTTTACACACACCGAAGAAGAGCGCAATATTTGGTAGCCGTTAGGATTAGCAAAGTGAGTGTAACGTTAGCAATGTATCGTTTTTTACTCCCTAAATGTCAACGTGTGGAGACTTTATCAAAACCTGTAAATGAGATTTTGAGATATGGTGAACCTGTCACCAACCATGACGAAGAAAAGAAGGAAGATGACCTGATCGCAGCTGTGATTGCTGATGAGGATGCTTAACATTACACTGCTGTAAATGACGTTAGACCAGGGGATCGCACATCGCCACAGTGGGTGAGGCATCTAATAGGGATCCTGCAAGAACTTTTCTCTGTCTCGTAGTAGAACATTACAGTGAACGTGTTTTATAGTACTGTGAATAAATGGATCACCAAATCCAAAGTTATACAGCACACTGGACATTGGTTTATTTTTATCCCAGAAAATGTATTCGAAACAGTTTCAGCCGTTTGCTCTCAGTGGCTTATTTAGATATATTAAGTCACTACAGATATGACTACATTATTTTTACCATGTGTGCAAGTATGAATACTGTGTGAGGATGCATGCATGTGTTTATGTGTGTGGTTGGCTGTGTGTGATGTATATTGGCCTGCTGCTTTACTCTTCTGAGCCTATGTATGAAACCTGCAGTAATGATTGTATAAACCCAGCCTATTGGCTGGTATTTAAAATATGTTCGGTGGCCTAATCAGAGTTTAATGGTGCTGTTGTATCCACAACTTTTCTACATAAAAAACATAAATCAATCTCTCTCTCCGTCTCGCTTAGTAAACCACGGCGGAGGAGGGTGCGTATCTGCAGGCTACGTGTCAAGGCAAACTCTAAATTTCAGAGCACCCTCACTGAAACAACAAGCAACCCCATAGCACCAGCAAAAGAAAATCTCTGGGGCCGCCACTGCTCCAGATGTTTTCTACACAATCCTTTTCATTGGTATATAATGATTTAATAATGTGAGTCATCATAATGAACATTTTCATCTTTCCTCCTTGAGGCTGCACTCTGTTGCCTGGATCCACGTTCACAGGCAGGGCAACAGCAGGGCTCAGGAGATCCTACGAGACCACAGACATGAAATGACACTGGTTGTGGCGGGGAGCAGGGTCGAGCATCAGCCAAAGTGCAATGACTGCTACAACATGTTACTTGACATGCAAGGGATAAGTAGGTAGAGTCACCTGAGTTGGTCACCATTACAAAGCTTTGTATGCAAAAGGCAGATGTTATAGAGCAGGGGTTTTCAAATTGGGTGAATGTGAGTCTCCCATTAGAGTAATTAAGGACAGCCGAGGCCCACTTTCCCCAAAATCCCGTCCGCCTGCCCTAACCCACACACGCCTCTGCAGTAAATGCCATCTTTTGTGTGTTTGATGAGTTTCAATAACAACTGATAAAATGTAAATATTTTTTAATATTGTATTTGAAGACATTTTATTTCCACAACTTTTTTAAAAGTGCATTCATAAACAATTCTTTGCAACAGCAAATAATTTCCAACTTCATGCAGGCCTAATTGAGGCTACTTTTTAAATCACTGAACATCAGTGGGCCTATCCACAAGTCAACATAACATGCTTAACATGTGCATTGGTAAGTTAGATGGCACCAACATTTGCCCTAATCATAACTGGCCTGGCAACCCAAAGGCCAAGGTTTTAGCATTAAACACTTCATTTCCTGCATTCTGATGAATTTTTATGCCCCTATTTCTACCTTTTTCTGAATTAATATTATGGAAATATTTTTATGTAAAGGGAAACAGATTACATTCCAAATATAAAAACATAATGGAATATAGCACACATGTAGCCTAGGCATAATTTACTCTTCCCTCCTCTTTTGCATCTTTTGTTGGGGAAGTAACCTCCGTAAATGTGCATGTGACAATTAATAATACATTATTCATTTTAATTTATTAATAAACCCCTCAGATTTCTGTATCTGAATCAGATCCACTCATATAGCCGGCTGATTCGCGCGAGAACTCATGAATCACCGACAACTCATGAATCACCGACAACTCATGAATCACCGACAACTCATGAGCCCTCGTTGACTCGTGAGTTCTCGAGTGAATCCCATGGTCTGCGAGCTTCCGGCTCTGAGTCTGTGGGTCGGGACTGTGTCTCTGCTCACTCAGGCGCTTGAGTTGACTTGTGGAGTTGCTACGAAATTGTAAGTTATAAAGCTTTTTGCAGCTAAGATGGCTAGCATAGTAGAAGCTAATGTTGCAAGAGGTTTGTGTGTGGTGCTGTTATCATTTTAGATTGAATTGTAGTAGGACTCAACTGAACCGGGTTAATGATATTAGAGACTCGCGATTCGTGAGTCAATTTAAAGACTCGGGTTAAAGATCAGAGTAAATCACGACTCAAACAGGTCTAGCAGAAATACACAGAGCACAAACACGTCACATCTGCTTCAGCATGTCGACAGCAGAGCGCATCCATAAACCTGAAGCTGCACAGCTTTTTACAGCAAGAGTGGACACTAAGCGACGTCCAGTTTCATATTTGTCAGTCAACTTTTCAAAATACATTCGAGAATACACTCAAACCATTCAGGGCTGAAGCCCCGGCAAAATCAGCTGATGCTGCGTCTGTGTCAGTGGTGAGGCCGTGCTTTTGATGCGCAGAGGTGTTCGATGCGGGGCTGCACTGCAGCGAGAAATAAACGCAAGTCGTCCTCCACCTGCAGCCTTGATCTGTATTTATTTTTAATCAGGGTCAGTGCGTCAGTAAATGGAGGTGAAGGGGATTAGGACTTTCATAGCCTTAGTGGAGATCTGGGGGAACTCGCTCTCCACAGACAACCATAAACGCATGATCGGCATTTCTCCCAGTCTCTGTCACACTGCGGCAGAGGTGCAGCCTCTGACCCCGACCAAGTGAAACCTAACTCAGGATCATATTTCCTAAGTTTTTTGCTGGGTCCTGTCTCCTCCTTTAATGCTGACTTCTGTTGACTTGGGACAAGGAAACGATGCATTTTAAAGCTAATACACGCACGCACAATTGCTGATATCAATAGAGCTGCTGCTGCTGAGTTATTTTTTCTTCGCGTGTCACGCCTCCCCTGTGGCTCTTTGCCGCCCCCCACGGGAGGTGCGCCTCACCTATTGAAAACCGCTGTTATAGAGCAAGGTTTTCCTCTAATCTACTCACTCACACTAATAGCGCAAAATGCGTAATGTAAACCACAGACATCATGAAATCATGAACATATGAATATGCTTAATGTCTACATCCTACCAGTTCCCACAGTTAGCCACATATTGACATGTACAGCCCCATACATTTACCACAGAGGGCAATTAGTGTTTAATTAGAGTGGGAGAGGATTGCACATTTTCGTCAGCATTTTTCGGGGGGTTTTTGGAGACCAGCTGTCCAACGTACGTAGACGAAAGTAAAATGATATCAGGTAGAAGGCTAAACAGAACGCTGCAGAGACAATTTAGACGACGATAGTTCCTCCATCTACAGAATTGACCCCCACTCTGATCTCCACTCTGAGCATCATGAAACATACCAATAGTGTTGTTGGATAAATTATACCAGGGGCAATGAAAAGAAAAATAATTATTGTTTGACTGATTTGCTTGAGGTTGGTAGGCTTTACCACAGAGCTTATTTGTGCATCGAAAATGAGGAGAGCCATGAGAACTGCATATTTCTTGGTTCGCATCGTATGTCTTTGACCTGGTCTGAGCAGGCGGGAGAAGTGACTATAAATCCTAATAATACCTTAAGTTTCACAGCAATGCTTGAGACACGTCCTTCTGCCACTTTGACTCAGTGACGATAAAGCTAAACCAGTGTATGAGAGAATAAGACCTCTCTGCGTCAATACTAAAAGGAGCACCATACTGTGGCTACTTTGGCTACATCTACACTACTACGTTTTCATTTTTAAGCTGCATTTTGAGACAAAAATTATCTCCATCCACAAAAAATTGTTAGCTCCAGTAGCAGAACTTATCTCTGTCCATATTAACACGTCTGACAACGCATATCATTTGGCCATTCGCATACACTAGGCATGCACGTGCCGGTGTAAACAGGAAGCAGATTGTGTGACATTACTCGGTTGTGGCTAGTAGGGATACAGCTACGTAAAACTCGCAAAATCTAATCTAATATAATGATATGATTTTAATACTTTCACCCAGGAAACGTGTGTTCCTTCCTCAGGAGGGTTTTAATCCAAACCACAATCTTTTTTCCAAACTTGTCGTTTTGGTGCCTAAATTGAACTGCTGTCGCCACTTTAAAACGCCGTAGCTGTATCCCTTCTAGCCACAACCATGTTACTGGATTGCGGTTGAAAATCATGGATGTATAATGCTGACCTTACACCAAACGACTTTTCAAGCTAATACACTGTCGCAGACAGATTTCCAATATCGGAATGAAGTCATGACAGTCTTGTTATCATTTAGTGTAAGGTGGTCATAAAACTCAGTCCGAGTCAGTCTTTTTTCCGTCTTGACGTTCCGACAAAATCAAACGTGTTTGATATTATCGTAAGTTTTAAAGGTCCTATGACATGCTGCTTTTTGGATACTTTTATAAAGGCCTTAGTGGTCCCCTAATACTGTATCTGAAGTCTCTTTCTGAAATTCAGCCTTGGTGCAGAATTACAGCCACTAGAGCCAGTCCCACAATGAGCTTTACTTAGGATGTTCCATTTCTGTGTCTGTACCTTTAAATGCTATTGAGGAGGAGAGAGGGGGGGCAAGGTGGAGGGTGGGGGTGTGGCCTTGACCAACTGCCACTTTGCTTGTTTGCAAGCCATGATGTCTCTCTCTTTCTCATGGCGGGCCTAATTCTCTGGGCGGGCAAAGCAGAGAAAGGGGAGGTAACCTTTCCCCAGATCGGCCCATCTGAACTTTCATTTTCTCAAAGGCAGAGCAGGATACCCAGGGCTCGGTTTACACCTATCGCCATTTCTAGCCACTGGGGGACCATAGGCAGGCTGGGGGAACTCATATTAATGTAAAAAACCTCATAAAGTGAAATTTTTATGCCATGGGACCTTTAAGTCTTGGTTGTGAAGTTAAATCATGTGAACAACCAATGGGTGCGCTCCCTCCAGAACCAAACAGGAAGCAGCAAATGGCCAGGGTTGTTTATGGTTGCTATGGTGCCGCACTAAGCTAAACGCTAAAGAGGTAAAGTTGCAGTTTTTTAACCCTTCTGGAGCGCGTCAAATGTGGACCTACGGTTGCTGCCGTCATTCATCTGCATGAACGGCAGAACAGGAAATCGGCAAACGTTTCCCTTAAGTTACCAGCTAACGCTAGCGGTAGCTAGCTAGCTTGGTTAAATTTTTCAAAACAAATCTAGTAGCCTTGCAATTTGTGACCCTGCAAGAACCCCAGTCATTACATATTATGACTAATATGTAACGTTAGATGTGAGATGGTTGTCTTTAGATGTGAGATGGTGTCAGACTTTAGTCTTTTTAAAGTCTGTTCTAGTGGATGGTAGGCATACGTTGAAAATACAGATACACAACAATGGCCAAAAGTTAAGACCAGGGATTTATTTGCTTGGACCGACGACGATGTAGGTTACTGAAAGGTATGTAAGCCTACCTAACTGATAAGTCAGACAACAAAGCAACTCCGGAGTTTTCAAACTGAAACGGGGGCAGCAGTGTTTTCAAATGTCTCCGTTTTAGGGGCTCAGAAAGCAGTGTGGACACGAGGCGTAAACATAGCAAAAGATATTTGTTTTTAAACCAAAACTTAGTAGTGTATGATGTAGCCTTTGTTTCAAACTCAATTTCAAAACTCAAAGTAAGATACCTGTCACTACTTTATCGGTTCAGGCGTGAAAAATGTAGCTTCAGTCAAGCGGATACAATAGCTTAAGGGGCTTACACTTGATATATCAATACGCTCATAATATCCTCCTGTTCCTTATGGTCAACAGTCTATTTGATGAGTGAGACTCTCCGATAATCAGTATTATATTGGCTTCTCTTATCATCCTCAAGCATTGTTAACTCAGCTCACATCATTAGCAATAACAGATCAGTGAATAGTATGCATATTATTTGGACGCTGTTCACATGTACAGGGCTTTTTTGTGCTTTTATTTACCTTTGAGAATATCTGTGTCCACTGGAGTGTAGGGGCCTCTATTAACAATGAATAAACAAAAATGAAAAGAGACAATGAGGAAAGGCTCTTTCATGAAAGGTGATATCAACAGAGGCAGGGTTCATCAGAGTGCTTGACTGTAATGGAGATAGACTGCCGATAGCTTCAGGGGGATGCGATTTTATTGAAGCCATTGTGACACTCCAATATCACCTCTTCTTAGATATGAATTATTGCTCCTTTGAGAAAAACTAGATGAGAAACATTTCAAATCTAGATGACAGCTTCAGCAACCGTAAACAGTTGTTTATATCCTCATGTTGTTTAAGAGGAGTCTTTGACTTTATTTTAATTCTCAAATGTTTGTGCTTCTCCAACCCTAACAAATTGTTGGAACGTGTGGCAGTGTCTTTGGGTGTTTTTTCCCGCTGTCATTGTTAATTAATTAAATGGCTGGCAAAGGGCCAGATATGCTCATTTGCCCTGTGATCTTCCAGACGGACACCATTTACAGCCAAACGCCCTTCTACCCTCTGTTCATTTGTGCTGAAATTCAACCATACCTCAGCTGCTCTACACTGTCACAGAGGTTGGAGGTTATGGACTCAATGATAGGTTAAGCTTTTCTGTCTTTCAGTGAAGCATTTCCAAAAAGGAGAGGCAGGAAAGAGGCTGTCGAGTGGATGTTGGAATGTGGAAAGCATCACAAGGTCAAGTGGTGTTGCCTGCCTTGTCTTTGTCGACAGTTTCATGCTTTCATGTTTGTTTTTATTGATCGTATCTCTGCTCAGTAAGCTGAGTTATAAATATATATAATTTAGTATTTAGCGTGTGTGTTGACAAGTTATAGATACAAGTGTTAATCAGGCAGTCAGTGACAAACAGCATAATAACTGAGGTCAACAAATGGGGACAACCAATAAGCAGCCTACATTTCTACAGCATTGGTGTAGGGGCAATATTTGGGGCCAAAACAAGATTATGCAGGGTATTACATTTTAAAATGTCTCCAGAGTCTCCAGATTAATTATATAACTGAATAAAACCACATTCTGCTGACACAAATTTAAATTACAGATACTGTACAAAAACATAATGGTCATTTTTGCAGATGAAGAAAAACATCTAAATGATTTCTTCTCCATCTGGAGTTAACATGGATTTTAGCATGTTGGGTTCAGAGGCCACGAAGATGTTGTGCTGAAGGCATTTGTCAAGAAATTGGACTGTCTGTACGTTTTTTTAATTAATTTTTTTCTTTCTATGAATATTTCAGACCATAAACTGCTCTGTAAAGAGTGGAGTAGAGCAAGTTTTAAAAACACTGCGTTTCAGTGAAGTAAATAGCCTTAGGGATTATGCTAAAACAATCTATCTCATTTAATGTTGTATCTTCAGTGATTTAAATCTGCTCCAAAAACTAATTTAGATGCTACTCTGTATGAGTGCTCATATTTTGTGAATATATCAGGTTCATGTTGAAATTAATTCTACATTTTCAAACTTGTCTAAATCTATTTTTACCTTTTTATGTAACTACTTTATAGTTCAGTCTACCCTGTGATATAATCACCACAAAATATGTGATATTCTTTATATCCTTCTGACCCAATTAATAGTAATGGTTCAGGAGGATTGCTTTCCATTTCCATAAAAGAAATGAACGAGCGCTGGGATTTTACTATTCTAGCTTTCAAGGTTTAATGTTTATAATGCTCACTTAGCGTGACCTTGGCTTTTCCTTGCATTTTCATGGCCAGCCTGGACAGAGGAAATGTAAAGAACAAAGCAGAAGAAATCTGGCTACAGAGTCACACTCTTTATCTTTCATTCATCTGTCACTGACTGTTTCTCCTCCACCTCACTGGCAAGGCAAAACACAGCCTGTGGTTCTCCATTCCCTCGACAGGGGCCCTTGCTGACCCCCTAGCAGTAATTTTAGACTTTATGTAGGCTGCGCCAGAGAGTCAGACCATGCTAATTCAAGGTCATCGTTTTTATTACTTTATTTTGGAGAACAGAAGCCAACCTGTTCTTGGGCACTGTGCCATGTTAGAGACAGCTAAACTATTTAATTATATTTCTGTAATCGTTTTGCCAGTGTCTGTAGGAGTCTGTTATCAATACCGTATGTCCATTTCTGTGTTGTCTTGGTTTAATGTAATATTTGAATGTTAATTTTCACAAGGTGCACTTGTTTTCTGACTGAATTAATGATGCCAATAGTACCCTTTGTGAAAATAAAATCCTGCAATGAGCAGAAAGTGGGAGGACTAAAGCTCCTCATGGCAAAGGCTGCCTGAGAGAAAAAGAGAGAGATGAGACAGACATGCATGACACATGACAATTGCAGCAGTTGGACATCACTTGCTCCCATGCTGCTGAGCGGAATACTGGTCACTGTTATTGGATTGAATAATAAAGTAACAGGAGGTCTGACTGCCAGCAGGGAGTTGGGCTAACAACAGTAGTGCCAGTCATATTCTTGTACATGCGGTCATGTTTGACATTTACAGTAAATGTTGAAGAGATGTCAGATGCCTCTTATTGTCATGCTATGTCAGAAAAGTTGAAGCGTGACTGTGAAATGGATTTGGACAGCTTTGGTGTCACTAACCATTCCAGGGGACATCATCCTTCTACAGACAGTGCGGTCAGAGGTGTCCTTTGTAAGGACTGACATCTACATAGAACCACATCAGTGGTTAAGAGCGACAGGTCACTTTTTTTACACTAACATTTGCCACTGGCCACTGTGAAGCTCCTGGTCTTGATCCAATGGAGCAAACCAACAAGCACTTTACAAATGGTTCTGTAGACTGCAATGAAAGTATTACTCCCATACTACACCAATTAAAACTAAAAAACATATGTCTTTAGCCATTAAATCCATTTTTAATATCAAATGGCATACTTTATATGTAACATTTATAAAAGATAAATCCTGTTTGAAAGCTAATGGTGTTTATATTTGCATACTGTAGCAGAACAGTTTTATCAAGTTATTCTCTTGTGGCTGTACAGCAGACAGTTTTTATTTATTCAAAATAAATATGTTGTTTCTGAATGACTGATGCTGGCTTATAGCTCTTGCAAAGCAGAGCACCGTTAAAATTCACTCACAACTTTTCGAGATCGATTTCCTCCTCCTCACCTCCACAGGATCACATCATTAGATTTGCCTGGTTAGGTGACACCTACACGTCTGATGGGTGATGGATGTTTTATATATAGAGACCAAATGAAACCCTCCTTCCCCCCAATTCCACACACCTCCCTGTCACACACGCACGCACGCACACACACACACACACACACACACACACACACACACACACACACACACACACACACACACACACACACTGATGTTCCTCCTATCATCTTCTATCAGAGAGGCAAGATAACCTCAGAGCCAATGCCAAACTTTGACAAATGGCTTGTCTCCAAGCACCTGCGAGAAGATAGAACTGACAGACTCCTTCACCTTTCCTCTTCCTTCAAGCCTTGGGCTGTGCCAAGCAGGCATAAGTGATATACTGTAGGACATGGCCGGGTGTAAGTCATGCTCCTTCCGTTTCCTCCAGATTGTGAGGGTCTCCATCTATCATTGTCAGTCACCTCTCTCTCTTTGCCTCTGTCCGTCTCACCCGCTCTGTCTGTCCTATGAGCCTTGTGTCTTTACTCATTCACCCAAAGGTCAGTCTTCCATTCTTCCATCCCCGATGTTTCATCCCTCCACCACTGGAGCAGTCTGCAGATATCCATAGCACTGGGCAGATGGCTGGTAATCTGGCCTGGGGTCATTATGAATCCTAGCCAGGGCTCTGACCGACGGCTACTTTTCCCTTCTGTCAGTCCATCTCCATAAATGTGGCCTAAAATGAGCCATTCGTCTATATTTCCAGACATTTGGCTTTTCTTGGCAAATTTAGCTCAGCTTTTTTGCCTGAAGAATCCAAATCCATACGCTTTATTTAAGCAGACAAAGATGGATATGCGCTTGAGTTGTGGATAAACTGCTTGCGCACACACACCCACTCTCTCACACACACCAGTGATTACCCCACCAGTACCATTTTGTAAGCTAGTTTATCATAAGGTTCTAACCGAGCAGTGTAGTGCAGCACGGAAACTGTACATTCAAGAGTTTACATGCCAACTGGAAAAACTGTTACGTAGTTTTAGTCTTTTTCAATATTATTCCTGATGTATGGAGTAATAAGAAGTACCACCCAGTTTAAAGTAACATTCAAAGTCATTTGAATAATTTAATCTAATTTAAAAAAATAAATAAAGTCAGCTGGGAATCTTATAATTCCAAGCTCATCATTTGCCATGAGTTCTCACCCCTGGTCCCTTTCTCCTTCTCCTTACAATGTATCTGTTTTTCATATTCTCAGCACCATCCATGCATCATTCACGCTGTTGCTTCCTGTTTTCCCTCTTCCTTTCATTATCCTGCTTTGTGGTGAATCCATTCGCTAAACCCCGGTCTCTGTTCAATGTAGTCACCTAACAGCCTCCCGTAGTCTCTGCCCTCCTTCCTCTTATTGTTCATCACCGTGTAACACTACTGACCTTCATCGGACGTTATTTCCATTAGTTTGACAAATCCTGTGCGTCAAAGCAGCTTTGTTGACATGCAGGTGTAGAATCACCACTGAATGGAATTCTCATTATGAAAATGCCAGAGGAAGTGATGGTTTCTGTCAGGGGTCGGCAATTAGGTTCTGTCAAGGGCCACTGTTTCCAACACTATTTTGAGTCAAGCGGCCTACACAATTTTACAGGTTCAAGACTATGTTTGGAATAGGTTTATTTGTTGGCTGCTTTTGCCAACAACTATATGTGGTTGGTCAAAGCTTTCTCCTACAAATGATGTTCATATGAAACTAATTTGCATTAGATTATTTATCATTTGCAAAGAACATTTCTGTTGAAAATAAAAATGTCCCTACAACTGTATATGCAGTAGCAATTTATGTTAACCTGTAGCATTTTGTTCTGGTGCAGGAAGTTGTATGCCATTGTTGTTTTAAATTGCCTTCAACATGTACATTAAAGCAACAAATAATCATAAAAAAAACAAAATAATAAAATCATTGACATATACAAGATTAACATTTAGTGTTGGCAGTTAACATTTTTTAGATACTTATATATACAATATACATGTTTCATCATATGATTAATAAGAAACAATCTAGCTGGGATTACATTTCCTCTGAAATGTATTAATGTGGTTATGTCTGAATGCATTTCATAAGAGACACAGTTAGTTTTGCTATGTGTCCTGGTGTGTGTGTGTGTGTGTGTGTGTGTGTGTGTGTGTGTGTGTGTGTGTGTGTGTGTGTGTGCGTGTGTGTGTGTGTGTGTGTGTGTGTGTCTACAGA
Organism: Sander vitreus; assembly: GCF_031162955.1. Lineage (NCBI taxonomy): Eukaryota > Metazoa > Chordata > Actinopteri > Perciformes > Percidae > Sander > Sander vitreus. Next base: position 18,271,208 of record NC_135855.1, on the reverse strand, counting down.
GAGATGCATTGATTTGATCTCTGGAGGCAGCAATAGCTATGTCATTACCAATGTAGATGAGAGTATCTATGACTGCCCAAGGAAATGGTATAGCCCAATGAACAGATGACCCAGTGATAAGACACTTTGATTTGTATGTGTGTGTGTGTGTGTGTTTGTGTGCGTGCGTGCGTGCGTGCGTGCGTGCGTGCGTACAGCTTTTTGTGACTCACAGTTTGCTGCTGTTGCAAAATAACACCTTAAATCCTGCCTCTGAGTCATTTTTTTATTCTATCAGTTTTCTTTAGATACCCAGACATGTAATTGAGATGCCTTTGACAGCTCTAATGCGTTAATGTGCTGAAGATATGGGGACAATGTTATAAAGTAAATACAGATTTTTTTCTATATGTTCCACCCTGTGACAATGCTATGTGTCTGGGTGTGTGTCAGAGAGAGTGTGAAAGAGTGAGTGAAACTGATTTTTACAGGATTTTTTTCACAGCCTCCAGGGCACTGTGATTTCAAGGTTCATATCTCCCAAGTGTCTTACTCAAATGTCCTTTTTAAGTTACTGAAGAAGCCTTTCTCATGATCAGTCCACAAACTGCAAAGGGCAAGGTTGTGACTTCTGTATCCCATTGCCTACCCTTCCTCCAAGCATGACTTGATCTTAACACAGAAAGACAGTGCAAACAGCTTCCCTGAGATTTGAGCCAAGATACTGTATATGCAAGCAAGCCTGTCCTTCCTCTGATGTTCCAAAGCACGGAACTTGATTTTTTTGTTAAGTGTGAATTCAGACTATAGCCTCCATAACGAATTCCAAATCTACTCTCGGGTTTCTTGAAGGACAAGGCACATTTGTTCTTTGACAATAGATATGCTTCTCAAAACAGCAGTCAGTGGAACAACAGTGAAGTATGCCCTTTCCATGACAGAACCCTCATCCATCATAGGGACAAGCATCCCAAGTTTATTTCCACTCCACTTCTTAGATTTACGTGAGAAGATTGCACCTTGAAGTGAGTGTATACCCTCTTATGAATGGTTAAAAACTACATCGATTTTATACTCTTCAAATTTAAAGCCACTAGCTATCAACCAGTGATCCATTTCATTCAAACCGTACAGTTTTATTGACAGATTTGGCCATAACAGTGACTAAACATCTTCTTGTGACAGATATCTGGCCTAACTGGTTGTTCGTGTAGTGTAATGTTAAAATGCCTACACTTAAAATGAACATATTTAATTGAATCCTTCAATAATAATATTCATTAAGAGCATTCTGCTTTGAACTATAAGGATTAGGTTATAATCAGGTTATTGATCAGGACAAAACAGCTACACATCACATCAATGTTTTTAACAAACCACAACTCCTACAACCTCCTGTTTTGGAGTGAAGATTCAGTGTCTTCTGTAGCTTTAATCAATAAAAGAAATAATAACTGGCTTGTTTTACTAAAACAAAACTTTCATTAAGAGTTAAAGATCATTTTGTTTCATTTTTCAGTCTGACAAGGAACTGGCTGGTTGAGCGTACACGAGTCTGGGTGCATATATCTATATTCCCCTCTGTACTGTCCATGATAGCAGTAAATTACAGAATGATGTTATTTTACAATGATCTTCAGGCTGAATCTGTGAAATTGCATGGCAACCATAGGTGCATCCACACACACCATTATCATCACCATCACACCTGATTTTTGTATGCTTTATAGCCTTGCAGTGACTGTGTTTACCTATTCAGAGTATGTGTTGCTGATAGATGACAGCAGCCAGGCTTTTGTTCATGGCATAATGCAGAGCCAGGTATCAGCAAATACAAGGGACCTGTCATTATCTAAAACACCACATTTCCCCTGAGATAGTCTAAAAGATACAGCACACTTGCAGACACACTCTCTCTCTCTCTCTCTCTCTCTCTCTCTCGCTCTCTCTCTCTCTCGCTCTCTCTCTCTCTCTCTCTTACTCAAAGGCTCCAGCATTACACACAATAATTCATTTTGCAGAAACAGTGATGCATTATTTGTCAAGCTATGCTATGTTCTGAACTGAATGAACAGTGCATTCTCCAGGGAGCTTGTTTTTTACCTGTGTACGTTGTTAGAGGTATGCGCTCGTAAGGCTATTATAAACTCAAAGGTTGTGTCTGAGTGTGTAATTGTGTGTGCATACTAATGTGTATCTACATGCCTGCTATAGGGGACATTTAAACAGTAATAAAAGCAAACCACTCAATAATGATTAAATGTGTAGAGTTTTGGCTGAAATATGGACTCTAGTCTTTACATGACAACTGAAAAACTCAGAATGTTGAAAAACACAATCTGACATGACACATTTGGGGGATTGTTAAAGGTTCACAGACCAGCTATTTTCTGTGCTGTGCCCCCCCCACTCCCCACCCACCCACCACATCCTCTTCACCCTCTCCCTCTGTGATCCATATCATTGTTCCCCGGAGAGGGAAGAAAGGTGACAAACAAACCTATTTATCATCAGCAGGTTCTCCTGGCTAAACTGTTATTCGAGCTGAACTCTCTAAACTTTTCCCAGTGGCCTATTGTTTACGGCTGCATCCTCTAAATTTACACCCACCGTTCTGTTTTATGAAGTGTCCATGGAGGGTAAGAAAGGTAGATAGAGGCCTGATGTCAGCATATTTCCCTGTCCTGCATCTATACTGTGATGTATGTCTGAGCAGGGCCTCTGTTTGAGCCCTCCTTCTCCATTTTTTACATGGTGCTATTGTTTTATACCACCTAGTTTTAGAAATACAGCATCATCATATTACTAAGCTCTCTGAGGAGAGCTTATTGTAAATGATTGGAGGTTATTCACAGGACCAAAAGGGAGGGAGAGGAGTTGGATGATTTGGAGGAGGGAAGAGCAGGGAGAGAAGAAATGCATGGAGCCTTACAATAAATTGGCTTTAGAGGTAAACAGTGGCATTATATGAACACTGTCTCTTTCATACTTCTGCATTCAGTGTAATGAACTCTAGCTGCTGTGTAAGAGCCTTAATTTAGGGAGAGTTCATTATCTGTAATTGTTCCTTTTATTTGTTGAGCTTTTGTTTCTTAGACGCACTAAAAACAAATGCAGATCATTTTGAATAGTTTGTATTCTGCTAACATTCGACTCACAGCGCGACATCAGCATTAGCAGCCATAGTTGTTTACTGAAAAGTCATGCAGGCACGTCGCAGAGTCTAAATTTTAGTCAATAAACCCAGGCGCACTGACAACCAAGCAGACTTTTAACTTACACTCAAACAATACACATTAGCACCAAAGCCATTGTCTGCAAGTCCTTTTTAATCAAAGTCCGACATGTCACTGTGACAAATTGAATTAATTCCAATTTTGCTCCATCTGAGTGACAAGATTCTATTATGCTCACGGGCAGGCTGTCTGCAAATTGTATTATGACCTGATGACTCCATGTGTATTTCCAAAGCACCCTTTGAAGCAATGGTATGACTGAATGATTCATTGCTGTGTAGGAAACAATGTGCTGTATTGTTAATATTATCTCCACAATTCTTATAACCTCTTAAATTAAGGGTTAATTATTCTCCATTTGCTATATCATGATGTCTTGTAGTGCTTTGTTTAGGATGTGGGAATGACTGAGCCCCTGATAATTTTATTGCTGCAACTTTGCACATATTTGCGAATTATTGTAATTAGGTGGAGTGTGAAATGTGAATGATAATGTTTGAACAATCGTATAACCTGGGGTTTTGTATTCCATTTGTGTTGAACTCTGTTATTAATTTATTGTTCTATCTACCTGCCCAGGGAATGCGGGTGGAAAATAGCAATTGTACTAAAACCTGGTACAATGCACCTCTCCTTGTTTTTATACAAGGTTAATGTTTAATTGTGCACTGACCCTAAATACAAATATATTACATTATATTACATGTATACAAAATATATCTGTGCAATGAGTTTTTTTTGAGAATTCACACTTTGATTACCTAATATCACATAACTCATTTGATGAAGGTGGTTGGAATTGTATCATAGATCTGTGTAATACTTGCCAACGATTTGTATTAACTTTTTCATGTACCAGCTGCCTTTGTAAAACATGTAGTGCTGGATCAATGGATGACCTTATTCAGCAGAAAATGCTGGGCAAAGATATCTAAAGACTGTTGAAGACTTAAATAATTATTTCTTTGTGTCTGCCTTTTTTCCATCTGTCTTTCATTCTCATTCTTTCTTCCACAGCACTGATGCACTTCGTACCTCTGGAGTATCAGGCCAGACGAGCTTGACTATCTAAAAGGATACATCATTGTAAATCTGCCAGCTGCTGTTACAATAAGTGCTCTTGGTACCTGTTTATGATGCCTCTCCAGATGTCTGTCAGACATAGCGGGCATGCAGCGCATTCACAATTCTTCAACATCTTAGTTAGAACGAATTAAATTATTATTTGCCAAGTATGTATGTACCTTTCAATTTATTTAAATCATAAAAGAAAGAAGGCACCATATTCAAAGCTTGCCCTACATCTCTATAAATGCTATTCTTATTTCACTATATTTTTAAAACCCTTAAACATGTTTGCATAGGTAACATGCTGGGTTGTCATTCCTTCCGTCTCTCCCATTTGCTGCCGTGAGGCTGTTAACTGTAGTGATGCAGTGCCTGTCTTTGAAAAGGCTGTTCTGCATATACAATTGCTTTGCTGGACATATACCTTGTGGCAAGCTTTCTGCTGATGAAGTAGTATTGCAGACAGATGCAGGGTTTACTCTATTCAAACAGGGTCAACATCTCCCCTGTGGTGCTTTAGTGTCCAGCTACCAACTGGGAACAGAAAGAGAAAAAGAATACAATTGTGTGTGTGTGTGTGTGTGTGTGTGTGTGTGTGTGTGTGTGTGTGTGTGTGTGTGTGTGCGCGCAACAGATCATTGGAACACATTTGAAGGTAGCCTTGTCAACATGGCTCTGATGCAGGTAGTACTCAGAACACAGGGGTTTATTGCACATACAATATGTAACAGTACAACATTTTGTATACAGTAGGAAATGTTTAAAAAATGTATGAGTGCCCCCTCATGTGTGTGAGTGTCAGTTGGTGTTGTAGGACCCTGACCTTCTGCTGACAGGGTAGGAGAAAAAACATGTGTAGTCCCCAGCTGCTAGACACAGTGATGTCCAAAGGTCTATGCAAGGGCTATTCAGCCTGTGGGTACCAGCAGGGGGCAGGGCGAGGGGTTCCAGATGTGTGAACACCCCAGAGCGGTGCATCAACCGTGGCCTTGGATGACATGACCTACCCTTGGGGCAGGACACTAGTTTGGTAGAGAATACTGCTGTATGGGGAGTGCACTGGTGGCTTTGGATGTGTGTGTTTCTGTATGTACAAGAGTAGTCACATATGAGAAAAGTCACATATGGAAGTCTAATATCACAAAGGATTACTCAAGTGCAGCTCATCTGCAAACCTTAAAGTGCCCATATTATGAAAAAAAATCACTTTTTGTGGGATTTGGGGTGTTATTTTGTGTCTCTGGTGCTTCCACACGCATACAAACTTTGAAAAAAAAAAAAACATCCATGCTGTTTTGAGTGAGACACGGGTTTCTGAATGTGTCCTGCCTTCAGTCTCCAGGTGAGCTGTTCAAAATCTGCACGGCTTTCTACGTAACTAGCTGAAACGAGGGGGCTAGGGGGCTAACCGTTAGCATGCTAGCATGCTAGCTCGTTCTCAATGGCAAAACACTGCTACAACACACACAAATTCACTCTAATCTAAAAAAAAACAAATTGTATAGAACTACTTACATGTCCCTATTCCACGCAAAGTTGGAAGTGCGTCCTCGTTTAGAAGAAGTCTCCCGGCTAATCCTGCCTTGTACAGGCCGAATTCGGAGAAACAGCTAGCTAGCTCATGTAATCCTTAGCTAGCTACTGCGCATGTGCGACTCCCAACAAAGACGTTACAGAAGCTGAGAGGTCTCACTCTGTAACTAAAACAGAGACCTGAACACAGGGTGGAAAGAGGCACTGCAGTAATGTGCAGTACAACAAAAATATGGTGTTTTTTGAAAATTAAACCATGTAAACCTATTCTGATACAATCTCAAATTACAATTATGAATCTGAAAATGAGCATAATATGGCCACTTTAAGCTTGAATCTCACTGCATGTGTCTGGTTGACAGAATATCACATAAGTATAATTTTGAGAGTTCATCAGCATTAAATACTGTGAGGTGAGTACCTACTTGAATATTTTGAGTCCACTGTACCTTATGAACTACAGCACACAAGATGCCATTAGAGAAGGAGATTGCTTTTTAAGTGCTATCAGTACAGAGTACACTGTTTAATCTGAGGAGATTTATAGAAGGCAATCACCCAGGTAAAAACTGTAGATGCCATTTATCAGGCAGAATGGAAATTACAGCCATAATTTTCACAACCGGACACAGATGAGACCTTATAACCACATAAACCCCCTTGAGGTCCCTGGGCTCGTTTTTAATGCCTCTTCTCTGTGTTAGTGTGACCTGGAGAGGACTGACTGGCTGACTAGCTCTGTGCATCAACCCCCCCGTAGGTCTGCTCATTACCCAGCCCTCCCCTCAGAGTGTCACAACGTGAGAGGGACAAGTTTATGAACAAGACGAAAGGCTGTCTGGGCTGCTGTGATTGAATCGGGAGAGGGATGGCATGGCTGATCATTTTTCCTCTCTCTATTTTATTTTTTATTTTTTTAACAATTGACAAATACTTGTTTGTCAATCTCATAATGCCTCCCTGGTGTGCCATCAGCAAGGTTAAAAATAAGATGTTAGATTACCTCTGCTGGAGTCAAGTACAGTATACTGCTGTAAGTAGTAAGTATCTGCATTTTAAAGTGTTTTTAGGACAAGATGAGACTGACACAATATTGAGGAAGCTAGGATTGGGGTGCGACAGGGTTCATGCCTCTCTCCCCACCTTCCTGAAAGCTTTGGTGCATTTGAGCTTCCTCCCTGATGAATAACTATGTCACACAAAAATGGATGTTTCAAGTAAAAGCACCCTGAAAATACAGTTTAGAACAGCACAGCAGATGAAATAGGCTGTAAAATGGACCATCCATCATATTGTCTAACAAAAAGTGACACATGGGGAAGGGGGTTTAAGGCACTTTTCATTAGGCTTCTGTAGCACTGGCTATCCAGATCACAAGACTAAATAATGACCTCTGCACCAAAAGTGTTTTCCAACGAATAGGAGACAGAAGACATACTGTACTCCATACTCTTTCCATCTTGCTCTCTCTCTCTCTCTCTCTCTCTCTCTCTCTCTCTCTCTCTCTCGCTCTCTCTCTCTCTCTCTCTGCAGGAAATAAAATGCCATCTATTTTTTCTCTGCCTGTTCTTTATATAAATCCCTGCTCTCTGGCCGAAGACAGTGAATGATATAGATTGTTCTTGGAAATGTACAACAGCACAACACTGGAAGAGAATTTCCACAATAAGTGTCCTTGACTTGAAATATATTGAGACTGGTTGGTTCAAAAGATCAAATTATTTTTGGGGTCTGGCAAAGTTCCTATGAAGAAATATACACCTTCCAGCACGCTGCAGGCATCTGAGTTGATGAATGCATTGGTTTGCACGTGTGTTGCAGATATATAATCATGATGAAGTGACAGAGGATCAACCACCATATGCAGAGTATTTTCAAAAAAGCTGTGTGGATGACTTGCAGATTTTAATTCATTGAATAGTTCAGCCATCTGTCTTGTTTACAGACCTTAGGCAAATACGTGCAGGTAACACACCATTCATGGCTAAACCTCATTTGACAGCTTCTACAGCTACTCTTTTTTCAACATGTAAGATGTTTAGTGAATAATTAAAGATAACCTCTTACCTCTCTTGCATGAATTATACAAAAATGCCTAATTAGTTTGAAATGCCTGATTTAAAATTCTCTACCTTGGTTATTGAAGTTCATTCATTCTGAATTTCCCTTTGCAATTAAAATGCTACAACTTAAGAAATATAATTAGGGTTTTGTAGATTTAAGGTAATGCTTCATCTACAACAATCAGAATCAGAATCAGCTTTATTGGCTAGGTTTGCGTAAACAAACAAGGACAATGGAAAACAACAAAAACAAAAACAACGGAGTGGAGTCAGGGTAGTTTGTCTGGCCTTTTGTAAAAGCTCTTAACATGTAGATCCTGTCAATGCTTTTACTATTAGAGATATATTTGTTATTCTTTGCTGTTTCTTTCACCTGTTTATTAAGTCCTCCAAAACAAATGACCACATTGGTCATTCATTCCTATCATCTAATACTACCCATAGCATTTTTCATAGCGTTTTATTAATTAGCAACCCCTAGCGTTGGCAGGTAATACGACCCACAGGAGCATTTTTCATCCTCATATCTAAACGTATAGGTCGCAGATTTAAGCACTTCGTTGAACTTGTATAACAGTCACAGTTTGGTTAGGTTTAGACAACAAAGCTACTTAGTTAAGTTTAGAAAAAGATCATGGTTTGGGTTAAAATCAGTACATTTGTGACCAACCCGGTCTCACGCCAATTCGTTAAATAGTCACGTGTACAGGTCACGATTTTCTCGTTTATTTCGTGTACAGGTCACGATTTTCGAACGTTACCGTTTCACGAACTGCCATGACACTGGGCTGCTCTGAGGGACGCAACAACGGGGAAATTAAACGCCACAACGCCACATGCCGGTGACAACAACAGGATGGACCGCCACACGCGGCCGCAACAGGGAAATTCAACGCCACACGCCGGCGATAAAACGGTAAAGACCGCCACATGGGGACGCGATGCCCGGACGCAGGGACACGATCCACGGTCTCCGTGGCACGCAACAACGGGGACATGAAACGCCACAACAACGGGATTGTTGAGGTTAGGAAAAGAAGATACTGGGAAAGGAACCTTCACACGCAGGACACGCCGAAAAAAACGGGACGGTTGTGGTTAGGAAGAGAATAACGCGGAAAGTAACTGCAACACGCCGGACGTGATCCCTGCTCTCCGGGGTGAAAGTCCTGTATTGTTTGAGCTATCCATCACCCCAACCAACCTCCCTACACGGATTTTCAGGTTTTTATTCTACTCTCTACCGTTGTCGTGCTGTGATCACGAAATATGCTTCCCATTTAAATACATTAAATTAAAATTCGTATTCACCACAAGAAAAAAACAACATAATCGTGTCCTGTTCACGAATCAATAGATTCAATAAAGTAACCATTTCACGAACTGCCATGAGACTGGGTTTACTTCACTTCTAGTTTTGCACATGATGCAGTATGTGACATAGATCTGTTTGTTTCATAAAGCTAAAAAAACTCGCCATTTGAATGTAAATATGGGTCATAATTGCTGCTTGAACTTGACTTATGGGATCTTTTTTTCTTGGGAGGAGAATCTTGTTTCACACTTTGAACGTTATTAACACTCACTATGCTAACAAATGATGTTCAACACAGAAAAAACCAAAGGAATATCGAACAATGTAGACAAAATCAATGATCATGTCTAGAAAACATTCCTAATAATTAGAAGAAAAAAATGCTTTCATGGGAACCAGTGAGTAAGATGTCAGTGTGGTAGACTTTGTCAGTTAAAAGGCTTTCAGCTTCTTTCATAAGCCTTAAAAGTACCATACAGTACAGTCAGCAAAATTAAAATTATTTCACTGAATATGTATTTTCATATTGACCCTGGTAAAATCTCATCAAAATGTATCATTTTTTTCCCCCACTGCAAGGTCATAAAACTCTCATTTCTGTGAAACAAGAACTTGTGGTTGTCAAAGACCAGTGGAAGTCTGCAATCATTGATTTATGAAATAGAATAGACTAATTAAATACCGGATAAATTAACCATGGAAAAAGCGAAACATTTAGATTTAGCTATGAAAAGAGAAAAGATACAGTGTGTGTGGGAGCGTGAGGTAATATGCATGCTACTTCTTGCATCCTCTTTGTCTTACCCTGATCCATTTCAGGTCCATTGTATTGTCAGTTTGATTTATGTGGCGCCACACTTGCATCTCCTTACGATGTCAACCCTATGAAAAATATATGCAGCTGTTCATATAATGTGTGATGATATCAATGCTCTGATGAATGCCTTCAGTTCGATCTCCCTAAATAAGATGACTCCCATCCAACCCATAGCGCCAGCCATTAGCAAGGCACTCTGCATGCCTAGAATGTTAATAGGATTAGCATTTCATTCAGGTCTCCTACCTGTCTAGCATTAATGCTTTGATCTTCTCACACAGAGAATAGATAGGCCTGTAACAAGGGCTAACATGTGTCTTTGCTCCTTTTGGTACTAAGTAGAACAAGACAGGAGGACAGGTGGAAATGTGTACAGTTCGGATTAATTCATGTGTATTAAAATATAATCATATTGGTGGGTGAATAAAAGCTGAATAAGGGTTCAGTGGTGGTTGACTGAAGGTCTATTCTCTATCTCTCTCACTCGCTCTCTCTCTCTCACACACACACACACACACACACACACACACACACACACACACACACACACACTCTTTTGCTTCAAAGCAGCTTAATATTGCAATGAGGAGTTGGCTTTGAAGTTGGGTGAACATTCACATTGTTTCTGCAGTAAAGCACACTCACACAGATGAACATCAGCCTCTGAAAAGCCTAACATTTATTATATGTTTAAAAATATTATATTTATATATAATGGTATCTATAAAGCAAAGAATAGAAGGCATTCAAAGGTCTGAGGCTTCTCACTTTGAATAACAGATGAATGCTTTCATCTGTGTGCGGACCATTGATGCTGCTGTGACCAGCGGCTGAGAAGATACATCAGTCATGAGATTAACTGCAGCCCTCCACCAATCTACTTAGCTGAAGAGAACTTAAATCCATCGAAGTGGTTCCCAGGGGTCGTTAAGACAAACAGCTTGGGGCTGTTGAAATTTGTGCATAGTGTCTCTTGTCAAGCATTTTGCGAGCGGTGGATGGCCTCCCTGGCACTTGTCTAAACAGGGCGATGTGAGCAGTTCCAAGGTGAGTTTTTAGGTCACTTGTCAGTTGGAATGACAGTGGAGAAGGAGATGAGGCTACACCAGAGGAGGCTAGTTGACTGTGTGTACAGAGGGCAACTTATGTTAAATGACAGCTAGTCACCCTCTCAGCCTTAACAGTTTCTCTTAGCTGATGCGTGCAGAGAAAAAAAAGAAGAAAAACTTTACATAACATAATGGTACATAACCCATAGAATGAATTAAATTATCATTAAAGTAGGCATTCAGAAACACTACAGGTAATGTTGACCATGGGATGCAATTACTGTACATTAATTCCTAAAATTGGACAAGATTAATTTGTGTAAAATCCCAAATGAGTGGAAGAACTGTTTAAAGGCTACGTCTGGTGATATTTGTCATCAAATCCCATTAACAGACCAAAACCAACAATGAATTGCTGCCACTAATTATAATTGCCTGTGGAGCTAAATGTCTGATATCGTATTCCTCTGTGCCATAGATCTCCATTGTTGTCCAGAAACTATTAAAAACACATCAATGAGCTACACTGTTGTGCTGTCTGACATCTCCCTTTATTACAATAAACATGTGCGTAGTTCATTTTGAAGAAATCCTACATACACCCTCATGCTGCCATAAAAACTCACTGGAAAACAAAATCCATGACTGAAAATAGTTCCCAAAAATATACTATTTGTTGCAGTTTGCTAAACACTACAGTGCCCAGTAGTTAGAGATTATTTAGCCTTTATTAAAAATGACTAATTTTTAATGATCCATGTCTTCAGTACGAACAAAGGGACTGGAGGCTGAGAGCAACAGAGATAAGGCAGGGAAGTCAGAAAGTATCAAGAGATGGACTAATGGTCTTTTCATAGGATTTGTTGACAATAAAAAAAATATTATATAAAAATGCAGCCTTATCCTTTAAGTTGATAATATAATTGAGTGTGTTAGAAATTGATAACAAATAACAAAAAATGATGTGTCTGGCAAAAGCCTGTTTCATTGTAAATGTCACATATCATTTAGTTCTCTAAAATGATGTAATATAACTATTAGTAATTTAAAGGAAAAAAAATCCTGTGGTAACAAGTTATGTTACCACCTCCATCGTTCTTGCACTGCCTTTCTCCCCTTTTACTCATGCCAGGCATTTGAATGCATACTGTACATCTATTCACACCCACACTCCATATATTACATCGCACACACACACTATCTCGCTCTCTCTTTGGTCGCTCCATCTCCCACACGGGGACCACAGCTCTTATTCTCATGCTTGCTGATGAGGGTTAGAGAGGACTGTGGAGGGGGTAGGGGAGGTGGGATGATTTGACCTGCAGGTGTTTCCCCGTGAGCACAAAGACCTCTCCACAGGTCGATAATGCACACACTAATGGCTGTGAAGTGACTGGCCAGGAATGAGAAATAGCCCTCATCAGTTAGGGTAATGGTGTCCCTTGGCCCTCTCAGCCCATTCAAGGGGAATACTGTCAGATCATTGGGCTTTCTGTGTGTACCTGCTCATGTTAATTACAGACAGTGGCAGACAATCTTGTGTTTCATCGTGCCGATCCCTTGGTCGTATATCATCCTTACGAGGGTAGTGGGTGAGAATTAGTAATAAAGTAAGGAGAAAACTCTTGAAAGTGAAGCGGGTAGAAAAAGCACAATCACTGTGTGACTTATTTATTCATTGAGCCTTTGTACTGTACATAGTATGAATATTCTTTCATGTGCCTGGTAAAACTTGTGAAAATTGCTAAGTTGGCTCTTTGTTTTAAGCATAGACCTCTTGTGTGAATCTAAAGGAATGTGCTATGCATGATGATTCAGATGCATGAAACAGAAATTGACAGCTATGCACAACATTGCTCATTATATGTCTTCAAATGTAGTCTTTACAAAGTCAGCATATACAATGAAGTTAACGTCCACACACTGGATTCCACAGCATTGCTGTAATTCATCAGCCAAAGTTTGTCCATGATAAAAAGGAACAATACGTAACAACTGAAGGACACTAAGAAAGCTGCTGTCCTTTTCACACAATGCTGCTGACTTGAGCAACACAGCTATAACTCAGTTCTGGTCCATTGTACTGAGACAGATTAGAAGCCAGTCTAACATTCAATACTCTTTATTCTGTTACTTTGATCATCATATCAATAATGGCTGAAAGTAAAAGCTTTAGAACATTCTGACATCAGCTTGATGCTCTCGCATCTAGGATCGACATTAGTTCAATTTCAAGACATATTTTAACATCCGTATGTCCCTCTGGTCATGACCGCACTTAGTGAATGGAATAGCCATGATAATGATTTTAACAAAACGGCTCACCTCCTTCACCTCCAGTTCGACACTGAGAATTGCTAACAGGCAAGACAGCTTGATGTTATTCTAAAAATGGCATCGCAGGTTGCCCGTCCTTGGGTCTTTGTACATGCAAGCCTGTTTGTTTGAATGTGCATGCATGTGTGTCTTGGTACAGCAGGGTGTAATGGGCATGTGAACCATCATGTTGCTCTATTTTTGGCAACAGAGACAGATGCCTTGTTTACGCAAATCGCCATGACACAGAAAGAGGAGAGACTTGGTCTGTATCTTTATCATATATGTATACACACACACACACACACACACACACACACACACACACACACACAGTAGATATATAGGGAAATATATGAAATACATAAAAATAGGCATAGATATATTGGTGTAGTGTAGAAATTGGCCCACATGCAGCTCTGAGCACAGTTGGAGATTGAGTGGCTTGGTGAGTCAGATAATTGAATGAGTCATTCGTGACGAGGCAAGCACATGGGTTGATGGAAAAAGAAGAATCTTAACTTTGCATAAAAGGAAAGACAGTGACAAGTGGACAATAGGGCTCGTTGTTGTTCATGTAACATCATTGTTTTGCAGTCGCCCTTGTACTTCTCACTGTGTAATTAAGCTTTAGGGCGATGGAGTGACTGTTTTTTAGCATCGCCATCACCAAAACCAGCAATAGACAAACTGATACCGGAACTCATTGGGAAATGCTATATTACTCCCTGTGCATCAGAAAAAGTATTATTAGCTTAAAGTTCATTGTAGTGTTACAAGGTACAGGAACTTATGGAGCACACTGTAGGCAGAATGTTACGCATAAACAAAGGAGGATTCAGATCAATACATTAATTTCTTTGGTTTAATTGCACTTATTTAACTTGCATGACTTTAAGTAGATTTTGCTCCTTTAATTATGCCTACCCCTAAACATTCAATATGCACTTGGATTTAATTAGTGAGGAACAGTTAATTTTGTAACTGCACATCTGCTTTACTGCCAAAATTACATATTCAGAATCAGATGTCCTTCGGGATTAAAGAACGATTAGTCAGTGGGTCCTTCCCTGCTGTTAATGTAGCAACCTGCTGACAAAATGGCATGGGTAGAAGAATAACCATGTTTTGATGCTGCTGTTTCTTTTTGCCTCATCCGGTCACAGCTTTTGAAAAGCATTTCTAAATATACAGTCCTGTCCATTCACCTTCCACATGTCCTCCATGACTTTCCCCATTTCAATCAGTGTGACTTTTGTGTGCACACAGTAACGGTGAAGCCACAGGGGCGCTGCACCTTTTCCGAAAAGGCACAACAAAGTGAAGAGAAATTCTAAATCACATGATGGAAGTGCTTCAATTATTAGTCTGTTTACTTGTATCAAGACGTGAGGGAGACAGGTCAATTTCAAATCAAGCAAATAAAATATTAAACAAGAACATCCAAGAGTAAGAAACTGCTTTCGGCACTCTCTTTGATGCCCGCTAAGTCAGAGCTACTGAGAGAGTTGTTTTTTCAGGACTTGATAACCCAGTTTTCAAAGGCAAAGACAAGGAAGGAGAACTTGTCAATGTAAGGACCATTGTGTGTACATCCCCAGTATTGTTTGATGTGATACTGTATGTGCTGGTTTTAAAAGATCACTGTTGTCTATGGTATGCCCTCAGTATAATGTCTTGGCACAACAGAAACCTGCTGTCTGATTTGATGGATGGATTTGGCAGTTAGGTGTTTCATTATCGGAGCCCTTGCCATGTTGTTAGATCACCAGATGGCATTGTCATGTGTTGCATTGTGTGTACGTTATATCATGGCATTGCTGTAGATTTCTTGTCACTGAATAGTAATTTATCGAATAATTTTACATGAACATCAATGCACCTATTACTTTGATAAATCAGTTCAAGGCAATATTTTAATTACAGTGATTATATGGTTCTACTGCATGGTTTCAAACCAGTTTACACAGTGAATGAATTAATTTAATAAGTGGGCTGCTGCTTGCCAAATCATTGAACTGAAAAACGCATATTGTAGGTTTGTAAATACAACCTCTGGTACCAACATGCAAATTATTAAATGAATGATGAAACATTATAAATCTAGCTTTAGAAATATTGGTGGGTTATTTAAGTTATTTTTATTTCCGGTGACTTCACTCTGATCAAAGCTGTGCAAATCGTTTTTTTTGTGAACAGGGATCAAATTACTTTACGTAATGTGAAAGAAGTAATTTGTAACTAAGTTTACAGCCAACTCAGCCGCTCCCATTAGCTCTAAGTAGTGTTTTAGCATCTTGCAGCTCATTGTTACAGCATGCATCTTTATTTGTTTCACTCTTACCGCTCCAATCAATGTATTTTCTAGACGCGGCAGGCAGCTGTTATCACCGAACAAGCTGAGATAAACCAGCTGTATGCTACTGGCCCATCTCCATGTAACAGACAAAGTCAGATTTAGCAATTAGCTGGTGAACATAGTAGAGCATTTAGCAGCTAACGTTGCAGATATTTACCCTTAGGAGTTGATAGAGACCAAAAACAGAGCTAAAAAGTGTGAGTGAGTGTTGGACTTGCATTCGCTGGGTGGACACAAACAAAACTCCTAATGTCTGCTAATGTTTATACTCATCTGCTGGATGTGTTAACACGGCCGACATTTTTTTTTACTGTAAACAAACCACAGGTGTGTGCGCAGCACCCTTTGACCTTTCACATTATATGTAAGAGGTCAACATAGTGTCCAGTCAGTGGCTTCTTCTCCGAATCAGCAGCTGCAGTAGCAGCATATACTAGCGGACTGTTGTCGGAGTCCGACCGCAAAAAACAACACATAAACATCACCCACTGACATCTTATCTGCTGATAGGCCAATGGCAGTCAACAAGGCAAATATGGGTCAATACCGATGTTCTGCCAATAAATCAGTGAAACGCTACTTTATCAGGCATAATAGAATCAGAATAAGAATCAGAAAGGGCTTTATTGCCAAGTATGTTTTTTGCACATACAAGGAATTTGTCATGGTGTTGTTGGTGCATGTCCCACATTCTCTAAATATAAGAAGGATAAAAAGAATATAAACAATATAAGTATAAACATATACACACAGTATGTATTAATAAAGATACAAATAAATGTAAAATAAATAACAAAATAAGTTAAGCAGTAGTAAAAAGGAACGCTACAGCAGAGTAGGTACAGTGGCATGTAGAGCCAGAGGTGTAGTCTGGAGAGAGTCAGGGTGGTTTCCGGGCCTTGTTGATAAGGCTAGTGGCGGAGGGGAAAAAAACTGTTTATGTGGCGTGTGGTTGTGGTCCTGATTGACCTCAACCTCCTGCCAGAGGGGAGTGGCTCAAAGAGTTTGTGTCCGAGGTGGGAGGGGTCAGCCACAATCTTTCCAGCACGCCTCAGAGTCCTGGTGATGTATAGGTCCTGGAGTGGCGGCAGATTGCAGCCAATCGCCTTTTCTGCTCTCTAATATGTCAATATTGTGTTAACAGCTTGCCCGGGTGCCCCTCAAGTGGCCAAAAACATCAGTTAATGCTGCTTTAAGATAATTCAGGCATTTGCACAATACGTTTTTCACACATCAGTTAAATCATAATTACCGTATTAGTACATTTACACAAATGTATAGTGTCAGTAAATGCAGATGTTTCTGAGTTTCAGTCATTTAATCCTGCACTCACAATTTTACTGTTATTAAACCAGCCATAACATTCTGTATAACATGGGGGGTAAGAGCCAAATTGTGTGTGTGCGTGTGTACGTGCGTGCGTGCATGTGTGTGTGTGTGTGTGTGTGTGTGTGCGTGCGTGTGGAGTGTATAGAGAGCCCTTGACCTTAGATATCTAATATGCAACATTTAAAAATATGAATCCAAAAGAAAAACGCCAAAGACAGAGAACAGTTAAAGATAAAGTGGACGTTATTATAATAATAAAAATTAAAAAAATGCAGCATATCCAAACTAGCTGGCAGAAACATGTAGTGCTATTATAGGACTATATGTTTCTATATTAAGATTTTAATAGTGTGTATTACTATATACAGAGTGGCAGCCAGTCCAGTCCATACTATACTAAACCATTACTTATGTTAGAGAGCCAGCGAAAAAACAACAGAGCCCATTTCAATATCTGAAGATGGGTTTTCTGTTTTCAAAGAAGTTTCATTCAATATGGGAAGCAGTGACTAAAGTTTATGGACTTTCTGATCATGAGCTGTGGTCCTCTGCCTTCAAAGAAACACTTGAGCCCAAAGTACCTTCATTGCCACAATGCTGCTCGCAGTAGCTTGCAATGAAGTTTTGACTTTGATGGAAAAGAGTTTCAAGGTATTGAAGTAATCCATTTTCTCAGCAGTTTGATCGATTAAGATGATAACATGGTACCTTTACAAGAAGTGATGAAAGATTTGATGACCTGACATAATAGTTAATGTTGTCTCATTTACTTGTGAAATGGATAACAGTGTAACTTTGAGCATAGTGCCAGACATTTTTCCTGTGGAACTTTATACTCAAATCCTCCTTGTTTTAACCAAGGAGGAAGGCTTACATCATCAGACACACAACACGATCTTGTAAGTTACGCCACTCATCCAAGGAAATACTTCTCAAAGTCAGTTTTTCTGTTTACATTCCTTCTCAATGAATAATTACACTTTCATTATTTCATACAAAACCAACACAATATGATCCATTCCGGTGTGTCTAATCCACATTTGAGTTTATTAGAAATACAGTCGTTTTACTTCAGCTCAAAAGCAATGTAATAATAATGATCCACCAGACATGCCCCAGCATTTTTAGAGTGATACATCCATGAAATTGGATCCGCTTCTCACACTTTCATCCCAACCTGTTATTAATATTCTATATCATCCGCACACTTCCTATGCTACTTCTCATACTGTTTAGTGGTCTTGGTGGAAACATTTGGCTTTTGATAAACTGTGCAATTAAATTGCATTTTACTCTACAATAATAAGACTGTACTAAAAAAATTAAAGCTGCAAGCGGCGATGTACCAGCCCTTGCACTCCTCGCACTGTTGGGGGTGCCAGCGGCTCCCTGTTGATGCGGCTGTGTATTTCTGGGACTGTCGGACACTGCACACAAGATTTAAAATCAATTCCCTCCATAGTGCACCACTTCTTTTGTCCACTATGTGGCACTAGATAACACACTATTTATACGTCATGTTGCTGTATATCATGTTTAAACCACATTGTGTAAATTTCAGGTGAATTGAATGATACATTTCGTAAGGGCTTACTTCCTTTTGCCAGTTGGTGGCACTGTGACTATAACTTTAGGTTACTTAACGTAACCCTGGTTCTTTGATAACAGCGTGAGGTGTTTCACTATGGGAATCGCCCCGGCGTGACCAACTAAGGAAGTTCCAATGACACCACGTCTGTCCGTGACAGACAGGTCGAACTGTGCTAGGGCCACGCCCCCTCATATAATCACAGTCGACCAGCTCCTTACAAATCATTCTAGATAGGTTTCTTTCCGTGTCTATGCAAGGAGCTCCACTGTGGGACACTTGTAGGCTGACAGCAGCCAAGTACACCTTAATTGTGGAGAAAGCTTTCCCATTATCCATCAGGTACTGCAGGAAACACAGCAGGTCCACCACTGGTAATGGATGGTATCCCTACGTTCGCACCACTCCTCAAAAACCCACCACTTTCTGCTGTAAAGAGAGCGGGTGGACGCGGCCCTTGCGCTTTGAATGGTATCAATTACCTGTTCTGGCAGGCCTGATGCATTCAGGTTCCACCTCTCACGGGACAAGACCAGAGCGCCACGCGTTCTGGGTGAGGGTGGTAGATCTCCCCGCCCCCTTGGGAGAGAAGGTCTCTGCGAATGGGGAGAGGCCATGGCTCTCCCACCAGGAGCTGTATTATCTCTGCTACCCAATGCTTGGATGACCACCGCGGCGCTATCAGGATCAGCGACAGGCCCTGACCTCTCACCCTCTCCAGGGTGGGGGAGATCAGACTGAGGGGGGGAAATGCATAGAGTAGCACGTTTGGCCATGGGTGGGCTAGAGCATCCACACCCAGCGGTGCATTTACGTCTGCCAGAGAGAAGAACATTGCACACTGTGTGTTTTCCTGCGAGGCAAAGAGATCTACGGCTGCCTGACCGTATCTCTGCCAGATCTGTCCAACCACCTGTGGGTGGAGAGTCCACTCGCTGTACAGAGGGTTTCCCTGTGACAAGCACACAGGCACAGTCTGAACGGCATGGCTTTGCTTAGCCAGAAAAGGGAGAGACATTGCCCCAGAGACGTTAATCTCCCCTCCGATAATGTGATGCGGTAGGAGTTTATTTTGAGACCCAAATATTCCGTACATTGCGTGGGTTCTACTCGCCAAATCCCTGAGATGAGTTATCACCATAGTGGAATCTCTGACTGCCTGCTCTCGTGAGTGGGAGCAGACCAGATAGTCGTCTATGTACGAAAATATTCTGATACCGTTGTTCCTTAACGGTGACAGCGCTGCCTCCACACACCGGGTGAACACCCTCGGTGCTAACGACAGCCCGAATGGGATGGCTTGGTATTCGTAGGCTCTGCCCCGATACGCAAACCTTAGACATGTTCCGTGTGCGGGATAAATGGCAATGTGGAAATATGCATCTGAAAGATCTATCATCACAAACCAATCCCCTGGGCGGATTGAACGACATCCTGAATGTGTATTTTCGTAGGTGTCTGTTTTACACACAGAGATCTAAAATCGGGCGACGTGATGAGCCCCCTTTCTTGGGAATGAGGAAATAGCAGGAGTAAAACCCCTGATGCGTTTCCTCACTCGGCACAGCTCTGATAGCTCGTTTGTTTAATAGGGATGTTATTTGGACTTGTGCTGCATCCCCTATCGGCACTGAAACTAACACACCGTTGAATCTGGGTGGTTTCATTGCAAACTGTGTAACCCTGACAAACTGGGTCAAACCCATGGGTGAACTGTGCATGAGCCCCACGGTCCACTTGAGCACAGAGGGGACCCCTGGAGTCGCGCTGCAGTGACGTCACCTCCCTGGGTCAGAGGGAGCGGTCTGCCCTGGGAGGAGTGTGAGCTCCCCCTGCAGGAACCTGATGGTTCAGGTTTATTTTTGGTTTTATTTTTATTTTGTTTTGTGGGTAGCATTTCGCCCTTGGCTCAGCGCTTGGTTGCGAGAATGCAGGCTTTATTTGTTGCCTCTTTGAACATGGTGCTTGGTGACACTGGAATACTTTCTGCCCCTGACTCTTCTCCTCGTGGATGAGGAGGGAGAGAAACTGAGAGGGCCCCCCTGGAGAAATGTGAATCACCAGGGCCCCTGAACCACAAACCTCGGGGCTCTGCTCCACCTCTCCAACCTTCCTCCTCTTTGTAGGAGGGGTGGAGAGAGAAGCTGGGGGGGGGTTAGGATGGCTGCTTCTTCTTCCCCTCTCTGGGGTGGGAGTGGTGGCTCTTTGCTGCTGCAGCCGCAAAGGAGTGTTGTCCCCACGGCTTGGGATTGTCTGATCGAGACTGCTGGCTAGTCTGTTGACCAGTGGTTTGTCTCTGTGGCCTTGCAGCTCCTTGCTTTGCCTTTGCTGCGGCAAAGCCACCTCTCTGTCCCTGCTGGGGGCGGGGTGTGTGTTTTCGGGGTAGGCAGAGGTCAAAGGCTTCGATCTCTTGTTTCCTGAGGGTACTGGCCTCTCTCATCTTCTCTAGAGCTGGGCCAAACAGACCTTTGGTGGGGTTGTATGTTGCGTCCATAACCTCTGATTTCTGTGTGTCACTCAGGCCCGATAGGTTCAGCCACAAGGCCCTCTCACCTGCGACTGCGAGCCCCATTACATGGCCGCAGCCTTGCACAGCACCCTGTGAGGAGCGCAGCGCCAGGTCATTCACCACACAGATTTTGTCCCAGAGGACCGGGTTAGGAGCCTCTGAGTCCAGCTGACAGCCCATCTCCTCAGGATTTCAGGCTGCTACGCAGCCAGCAGTATCATTGCATTTAGAGAGCACACCGATTGCGCTGCATATCTGTACATCCTCTGAAACATGGAGGCAGTGAGGAGCTCCATCTTGTTAGGCAGAGGAATGCTGTGGGAGGCTGAGAGAGAGCGGCGGTTTGGGTGGAAGGTGATGGGCCACTGAAGGCTCCACTATCAGGCCTGGTCATCCCAGTGCCTCCATCCCATGGATCTCCAGCTTAGGAGCAGCCCTGGTTGGGGAGCCTACTCTCAAATGGGCTGACCAGCACCGCTCATTTCCTTCATACAGGCAGGCACTGCCAGCAGAAGCTGTTTTGCAGGCGGTTACCGGTGTGAGCCTCTTGTCGTCAGATAGGTCTCTCTGCCCCCTCAGGGTCTCTGGGCCGCCGGCCATTATTCTAATTTGCCGCCTCGCCACAGACCATAAACTGATGTCCCAGGGGCTGTTGCACTAGAGGCCTTGACTGTGAATGGGAAATGTGGAGTCCTCCTCCTCGGCCCTCCATACCATCCATGTCGAGATATCAGAGATGGCATCGCTCCGCCCTCGTCGCCCGGTCTCCACGCCGAGAGGTCCAGGCGCTGGAGGTATGTCCGGGACCTCGTCCATCATGTCCCCCAGCTGGCAGGGTGTAGCTCGCGCGTGCCGATGGGTACTGCTTTGTGGCTTTTGGGTGGTTCCCGACAGACATGGGTCATGACTGTTGGCCACGGCCACTCTCAGCCGCCTTTCCAGTATCTTTTCCGGCATTGACGCACAGTGGGCGCACGACTGGGAGTCAGCCAGCGCTGCCTGAGTGTGTTTAATGCCCATGCAGGCTATGCACATCGGGTGAGGGTCCTCGTGATGGATGCCCACATGACGTGGGGCAGGCGGATACAGCCTCACTGCCTTATGGCTCTGACTTTACAAAATGCTGCTGAGGACATGGTGCTGGAAAGGAAGAAAATGTTAACATGTTAGCCTGTCGGCAAGATTAGCACACGGGGTTTAGCCCGAGCTAACGTTACCCGTGTACCGTAAGAGTTAGCTCGTCGTAACACATTAGCTAGCTCACTCCAGGTACCTGGTTCGGCTAACAACCAAATGCTAACCAAACCCAGAGAGGCTCGCCGTAACGCGTTAGCCAGAGGGTAAAAGAGTTACACAGCTAAGCAAACGATAAACAACTATCGACTACCCAAAGAAAAAGCAGTTCGCCTTGACGCGGACACTGCTTCTACTGTGTAACAACAAGGTAAAAACTTCTTGCGAAGTACTTACTCAGCGAATCCAGACTGGGTCGGGAACTGCATTCGGCAACGTAGTCCTTAACTGTTAACTGTAAGCAGATAACCAACCAAGCTAGCCCAGAAGCGCTGAGGGAGCTTAGTATAGTTTCTTCACGGGAAGAAAGTGAGAATGATTTCTAAGGAGCTGGTCGACTGTGATTATATAAGGGGGCGTGGCCCTAGCACAGTTCGACCTGTCTGTCACAGACAGACGTGGTGTCATTGGAGCTTCCTTAGTTGGTCAAGCTGGGGCGATTCCCATAGTGAAACACCGAACGGAGTTAGAAAAAGAACTCCTTATTGACTTATAGATGTGCTCAAGAATAATACATTTGGGGCTGATTGGACAATGTACACGCGAGTAAGAAACAACTACCTGGCGTTATATGGTAATTTGACACCTAGCTACGCCCACACCGTTGCACACAAGTACAAAGGCTTCATAATTTAGCTTTGGCAATTGTATAATTGTACTGACCAATTTTGAAGTTGATCAGGTTAAATCTGTATGAGAAGTATTTTAAAGTAGTCATCGATAATTTGCACATTTATTTTAATATAGCTGACGTCCTATTGGGTTTAAGAGGCTTTTTTGTAAGTCTGGAGATGATACATAATACCAAATCTCATATGTCTAGGTGAAACGCACTGCAGGGGCTACTTCTTTGAAATTTTGTGGGGGGCGCTATTGAGCCAATTTACCATAATCAAGCCTGAGGATCATGTGATTCACTTCAGGCCTGGGCAAGTCTACAAACGAATGAAGTGTTATAAATGGCATATCAGAGGTCACACTAGAAAACCCTCTTAAAACAAGCTCTAGCAAATTTCAGATGGTACCGAGAGGTAATTAATTCAAGCTGGTGTGACATTAGCCACATTTTGAGCTTTCAGAGAACCACATGAATCCATTCTATCGATATTAACCCACCCCAAGTTCATGTGACCTCTTCTTTTTCCAAATTCACTGTTGAATTAAAGCTCATTATTCAATACATTTTACGTTAACACTGGATCAAATAAATGTATGTAATGTAAACGTGGTTGCTTGTTGCTTCTACAATCACCCTCAGCTCTACGGAGCATTTTCACATTTTCAGCTCATTGTTTTGGTTGGTCATTCACATAAAATTCTCTATGTACATAATCTAATTGTATTAAATGTTTAAAAAAAGAACAAATCAATTAAATTGTTGTCAAAGTTGTAACAGTTAGACTGTGGCGTAACCGGAGTTGGCAAAGACTACTGAATTGATCTTATGCCCACTTTCACAGAGTTGTTGTGGTTATATTTGTGCCAGCAGGTCACTGCAGATTATTTTCCCATGCTCACAGGAAAACAAATTACTAAGCCTACAGCCCACAGTGCCCACCATTTGGGGACCTGGCCAAACTAAAAAAAAGTACAGAATGAAACTAAATGAAGCTTAATAAAGAGAATGTATAAGTAATAAAAATGTGTGTTTCCATAATGAATAGACATGAAAGGCCCCAGTCTCCCATCACCATCTCTATTATTTACTTTGTGACTGAGCATACCAGGCAGCCAATTACAGGGCCCATCAAACTGTCAATCATTGTGAAGCAATTCATTGAAATCAAACAGCAAACTGTCACAGCGACATTACCAGGTGCTGAGTAGAGAGAAAAGAGGATGCTCAAGCACCAATTGAAGGAGCAGGATGTGTCGCTAAGGAGGAATACAATCAATCCTACAACCCCATGATATTTTCCACACATGTTGGTCGGCACATCTCTTATTCCCCAATTTATTTTAGAAATTGTGCAATAAAGTAGGTTTACATGACAACTAGACAGGTGCAATTCATAATCATTTCTCAAAAGCAGAGTCTGAAGAGCCAATCGCTGTTGGATATATGCTAATAACCATACATCATGATTAAAAGACTTAACTCATGGATTTAAAGTTTAGGCAAGGCAAGTTATTTATATAGCGCAATTTAGACACAAAGGCAATTCAAAGTGCTTTACAAGCATAAACATACAAAGAAAACAAAACAGGAAATATGACAGGTCATAAATAAAAGAAAAAGGAAAAGCCTCTGAAAACATTTTAGGCAAGAAATATGCAATACAGTAACAGAATCTTGATTTGCATTTGATCAGTGTGGGCCTAGTTTAACAGTTTAATTTGAGTTTCGTGAACCTGTTGCGCTGGACGGAGAATGCCAGTTACGTCCAGTAACTACGTTCATGCATGACGCTCCTCTGTCAGTTATTGTCTTAAACCCGCCCCCTGTGAGATAAACTGCTGTGATTGGCTCGTCCAGGTTCTCTTCAGCTGGAAAACCAGTTAGGAAAAGTTTGAATAGGAGGGGTGCCAGACATATCTGCCAGAGCAGATGAAACATGAGCTGTCAGTTTCTTCTGGTTTCCAGACCCGTTTTTTTTTAGCTAGACTGTCAAATCTATTGAGTGTTCTCTGTGTTTACTAGTACGTTCATGCTGCTATCAGTTTCTGATCCTTAGTCGCTCTACATCTAATCTCATCTACTCACATTCATCTTTTGGCTGCTATCTGCACTCAGGTTCTTCAGAAACGTTACAAATCCATTTCAAGGTTGGAATGTGCTTATAATTGCAATCATGACAGTTTGTTTTCTGTTATTTACACATCATCTGGAATGTTGTCAGTCTATGTGGCTTGCTGCTCTCATTTACAACTGACCTGATCATCCATCAAATCGGACTTATCTTTTTCACCTGAATTGCTATTGCAGGTGTGGTTCTGATTGACAGTTGAGTTATGTACTTCAAAAGATGAAGTAGCTAAGGATCAAAGGCTGTGCTCTTTATATCTTGATATAGGAACATGTGTTTGCTTGGATGGTGGGGGATGTATTACGGGTGCAACGGATCACAAAACTCACGGTTCGGCTGGCCGGGTTAGCTCAGTTTGTAGAGCAGGCACACATATCTAGAGGTTTACTTCTCGATACAGCGGCCGCGGGTTCGACTCTGACCTGCGGCCCTTTGCTGCATGTCATTCCCCTTCTCTCTCCCCTTTCATGTCTTCATCTGACCTGTGAAATTAAAGGCCTAAAATGCCCCAAAAAATAATCTTAAAAAAAACAAAAAAACTCACAGTTCTGATCGGATCACGGTTTTGAGTCACGATCAGATAAATTTTCGGATCAGCACAAAAAAGGCGGGAATTTAAGTGATTTATTAAAAATTTAATAACAATAGTTACTTCTTTCACCAGTAAATTGCTGTTGAATGACAAAACAGATGAGAAAAGAACTTTGAATGCACCACGAAGTTTACCAGTTTTAAGTAAATGCAACCTTTGTTAGGTCTGTGTTGTTTTTCAGACAACAGCAGTAACCAAATGCTAGTTTGTGTCTGTTAACTCATAGCTTTAGCAACAGACTGTTGTACGTCTCTGTGTTGGAATCCTCTACAGTGAAATACAGTCACACTTTACACCGTTTAGCTGTCAGCATTTCAACGGTGTTTAATCAAGCTACTAGCTAACAGTAGGCTAACATCAACATTACCTACGGTTGCCGACAGCGGCAAACGCACTGCAACTTAATGAAACACACGCAAATAGACAAAACACAAATAATATGGAAAAGAAAGAAGAAAGAGAAAACATCTTTATAAATTTGACAACATATGCGCAGCATTTAGCAAACACATCAAATACACACAACACAACCAAATACACAAATGTGCTGCAAATACACAAATAATGCAAAAAGAAAAGCACACAAACTCCGAAAACAGAAACGATGCAAAAAGAAAAGCACACAATCCCCAAAAACAAATGCAAAAAAAAAAAACGCTGCATCCAGATTACACAATGGAAGTTCTCCAGGCCTCTAGGGGGAGCGCTAAGTGGAACAGCTTGATTTTCAACCCCACGTGTAGAGAGCGCTTTACCATTACCATGAGTTTACAGACACGTCTCTGCTGATTGAGTATCACCTGTGACCTGAGCCAATAAACTAGAGACACACCCACCAAAGAGAGACAACATATCTCAAACATAGACTTAATATTTACAGTCTATGATCTCAAAGCAGTTGCACACCATTTCACAACGGTGCACACCGTTCTGAGATTGAACGTGCTCCGTCTCTCTCTCTCTCTCTCTCTCTCTCTCTCTCTCTCTCTCTCTCTCTCCACGGTCGAAAATCAAGCTGTTCCACTTAGCACTCCCCCTAGAGGCCTGGAGAATTTCCGTTGTGTAATCTGGATGCAGCGTTTTTTTTGTTGCATTTGTTTTCGGGGATCGTGTGCTTTTCTTTTTGAATTGTTTCTGTTTTCGGAGTTTGTGTGCTTTTCTTTTTGCATCGTTTCTGTATTTGCAGCGCATTTGTGTATTTGGTTGTGTTGTGTGTATTTGCAGCGCGTTTGCTAAATGCTGCGCATGTGTTGTCAAAGATGTTTTCTTAATTTGCTTGTGTTTTGTCTATTTGCGTGTGTTTCATTAAGTTGCAGTGCATTTGCCCCTGTCGGCCACCATAGTTACCTGCTGCCAAGTGTAACATTAGTGTTAACTAGCGTGACATGCAGCAATGCTTCTGTTGCCTCTAACGTTGGTTTTCTTTTCACGGCAATCCTCCATAGAGATTTATCAGCCTACTTTAAGTAACAGCGGCAGTAAACATTTAGTGTTGATCAATGGACGAATCAACTATGGTCCGTTGCACCACTAGGATGTATGCATGTATGTATGTGTGATTTCATGTGTGCGTTTGTGTAGGTGATTGTGCGTTCTAATGCTGGACTGGCGTCATAGTTCTCTGAAGTGTATGTACCCTGTTTACTTTGTTCTTCTCTCCAACTTCCCCGTGCTGTGTTGGCTGTCTCTCGACTGGCAGCTTTTCAAGGAGAACAGCTTCCAATATTGGTGTGCTTGAATGTATGCACGCACGCACGCATGCACACACACACACACACACACACACACACACACACACACACCATATATACACACACTTTGAAAATGATCCTTAGACAATATTACTAAGTTTGGTAAAAGGGAATTTGGCTTGGACACAGCTGTCTCGAAATTGTGGCTCTGCCAACGGAAGTTTTGCCATTCCTCTTCTAACTTTTTTGACCAAAATGAAATAAATGCAGAGCTGTCCTGATTTAGTGTGTACTACCAAATGTATCTTTTACTAGGGACAAAACTGCCAACATCTGTTTAATAGCTGCACAATTGTTGTGGTAGGCCACTCCTGGTTAAAGTCCTAACCGTTTTCTAAACCCAGTCCACCTCTGCTCATAGAACCAGGGTTAGGGGACATAGATATATGGACATAGAACAGTTTGCAACATATTTGTTGTCCATGTAGCTGTGCAGAAATATCTACATGTGCAGAATATGCCGAAATATACATTATATTATGTACATCATTTTTTTATATTTATGTTTATTTGTATAGGGACCAGTATGTAGCATAGAACTATGCTACACACCACAGCATTTATAGCCTAAGCTAAGTTGCAATGCACTTCCCTAGATGGACCTTTTTTTTAAATACAATAAACTCAGCACTTACATAGAAGACAGTAGGGAACACATGCTCAACAATGGATTCATACAAGACACAAAACTCAGAACTCAACAAGAAAATACAGACAAAACAATGCAAGACACAGACTAATACAATAAATCACTATAAAACAGGAGCACCAGAACACGACTGCCCCCTTTTCAAAAAGGGTTTTAGATCAAGTTAAAAATTATCCCTATCAGGATCCAGTTTGAGTTCAGTAGGTAACAGAAAAAGCTGTTTGTCCTAATGAGGATTTACATCAAGGGGCATCTTACAATTCCCGTTGGATGCTCCATGTGTTACAGAACCCGAAGTTCTACAAGGAGCCACAAGGTCATTGAGCACCTGGGGAGCCTGGCTATGTAGGCATTTATATAGTTTATATATACGTTTAAGATTAGTAAATTTAATACAATTATCAAAATGAAACATGTTTAATTTCTTAAGAACATGGCAATGATGAGATCTTATCGGCTTCCTGCGCAAAATTCTAATTGCTCAGTTGTATATCATCATAAGAGGCTTGGTTATTGTTCTTTAATACCAATATGTGTCATCAAGGTGTATTTTCTGTATTTTTCTGGTGAATAAAGTAGGCTCATTGCTATTGTCACACGTGTTTCGGCCACTGGTCTACAGAGTCCTCTTTGCTGCAGAGGTTATTTTGAGGAAGCACTATAGTTCTGTTGCTAGCTTGTTCTTGCAGCAGAAGTGTCATGGTTGTTGGGGCAGCCACACTAGCGTCTATTTTCTGGTCTTTCTCTGTGCTTTCCCAGGTGTATTCCACACATGCAATTCTGCATTCGCCTGTCAATGCTGCATCTAATTAGTCACCGTCCCCAGTGTATTTATTCCTTTAACATGGCCAGACATGGGAAGTTGGAAGTGGGAGACATGTTAATACAACACTCTTTGCATACTAGCTACTAGACATGGATGTCCAGGGAAGGTTTTACTTGGCTTCTTATGAACACCAGAAACTTAAAAAGAGATACTTGATTAATTTAAAGGAAGACTCTACAAATCAAACAAAACATAGAGTTGTCTATAAAAGTTTGTCAATGATGCCTCATCACATCGCTTCATCAGCTTCTTTTTTTTCTCCCCATGTATCAGCAGCAATTCCCAGGCTTTAAACTTCATATTTAAAAAACTAACTAACTTGCTGCTTACTTCTCTGCCATATTTGCTGTCTGACTGATTAACACATGTGCTAAGGTCGAATCTTTGTCTTTTCATGGTGGGCCGCCTAATTTAACCCCTGCTTATACATATATGTAGTTTTTAGCCCTATTTTCACTGGACTAGTATTACCAGGGAACTTCATGGATTAAGAAATTACCCCCCAACGTCTGTGTTTTGTGCGGCGCATTCACACAGGATAAGCAATGTCTGTACTTTACTCAAATTTACTGACATTATCCCAGTATCATTACATCAGTATATGATGTCATGGCTCTGTGAAATCTTTCATTTATAATTGCAAACGCAGCCAATACGACCCCAAATCACAGAGATGCTGAATCACATGGGACTAATATTATCACACAATCTCTGTGTTTGGCGAAATATGGTATCATTTGCGAAGAAATCACAGTGTTAGACAACCAAAGTCCAAACCATTAATGTAGACAATCTTTTCCTCCCGCAAAATCTATGCCAAAACCTCCCCCAGGCCCTTTGCAATAGCCTCTCCTTGAGGGAAAAAAAGCAGTTTTCAGACTTCTCCTTGTTAAGTCACCACTGATATAATGAACTGTAAGGCTCATATAAGGCTCTGTTGTAGAAATATATTCAGCTTTCTTCAGATCCTTCAAATTCTCCCTCCACATTTGGTATGAAGAACACGGAGCACCGCTTTTGAGAAACAATTGCAAGAAGGGATTATATAACATTTGTTAAGGGTATTAATCATTTTCTTTAAACCCAAATTGTACACGGCATTGATGGGAACTCTGTCTTTTGCCAAGTAATAAGTGATGGCCTCTGTACTCTCCTTGTGCCTCTGGGAGATTCACAGACGCAGGGATACATTAAACAGTGTCTGTTCTGCTTTGGGAGGTTAGGGAAGTAATGAAGGGATGGTGTAAATAAATGAGATAATAGTTTATTTATTTTTATACACCTAAATGTTTAATATTGAATTATCAAGTGTATAAATCTTTTATCCTATGGGATTATAAATTCTTTCACCTCCATTTTGGTCCACTTTGTTGTGCTTGAAACTACTGCATGTTCCTTTGCCTTACTGCAATATCTTAGCTTATTGCATGTGGCCGCTGCCTGCAGCATGCTGCAGTAGTCATGTGGTAAAGCATGAGGTCATTATTTATTCACAGCTAATTAGGATAAATAATAGCAAGACTTTTATGTAGGGGTGACTTTTATGTAAAAGTAGAAAGAAGATTATGCACTGTAATTTGAGCCCGGGTAAATCCCCCTTAACCGGCTCTATAAGAAGCTCTGCTGGCTCGCTGAAATTTAAATGTTTATTTGCAAATCAGGACGAACGAACCAACAACCCACCCAGTATCATCTTTATTCATGTCTGTCACACCTCACCCATGAACAGCATCCTCAAAGTATGTCTCAAAGTAACTCCAGCAGGTTTGAGGTTAGAGGAATTTGCCTGTTCTCAGAATTAGGGTTAGAAGTATATAACCTTTGTTCAGTTTCACACTGTTTCCTTTAAATTATCCTGCCATGATCCCCTTTTGTGACACCAGCAAGGCACGAAATGACGCAAGAGCAGGTCAGCCTTCAAGAACGCCTCCATACCAGGAATGAAAAGGCAGATGGGGCACATTCAATTCAGCCTGACTGATCATGCACAATAGACACACAACACTCAACTGAGGACAGGGAAGGGGTTGCACCTAACGTACATTATCAGTCCCAAAGAACTACACAAGGATAATGTGCCCACTAGGCCCTAAGCTTTAATACTTACTTTACGCTGAAGTAAGGAGGTGGCGGTAAGCTACTTTTGTCATTCCTCTCAAATTTAGCACTTCCCTTAACCAAAATCTGTTGTTCCACGTGCACAGATCACTCAGTTGCTTTGTCAGAGCCAGCAATAAGGCTCTCTTCAGAAAGAACAACTTAAGGAAAATCTTTTCAATGGGCTCACAAGAGAGAGACATGAACACCATAGGAAGCTCCCACTGAAGGCCAGATGAGTAAAGAGTTAACTCACCCAAGGAAGAAACGATTTTGGGAGAGGGTGACTAAACAATGGCCCCTAACCAAAACTTACAGTTATTAATTATTAATTAATTAATTATTACTACGTAATGCTAATAGGCTCAACTATGAATAAACTGAAAGCAATCATTTGTACTTCCACTTTTTTTCTTTATACATTTTATTAGAAATATCACATATGGTGATATCAGAAACTGAAACACCAAGTGCCAAATCAAGTACCACTGGCAAAAATCTGTTGCTGTTCTAAATTGACTGAAAAATGTCTTTTGACATACATAATTAGTTATTATTCAGTCTACTTCAAATCATTACTTTAATATGATCCCTAAAAGATATATAAAATAATTACATACTTGGTATGCCAAGACAATACAGGTAACAGAAGTGGATAAATAGATGTATAGTTTTGTTATCCTTTTTGTTCAAAATAAGGATATGCAATGAACCGCCTGGCTCATTTTATATAAGGCATGAAACATTGACAGCCTAATAGTATATATAGCAGTATAGTATAGGTAGTATACTGGGACTTTATCACCACTGCACATTGAGCTAAAATGAATGAAATCCCTTGGTTGTGGCCTGAGGGCCTGAAAAACAATCTGGACCTCAGAGGTGACAACCCATGGATAAATAATGTAAATACTAAGAGACAACCTTTTATTGAAGTTTTTTGTGTGAGGGGACTATGAATGACTATAGTGAGCATGCCTGTGCCAGTGGATGAAATGCTGTCACTGCACAGCATATGAAGGGCCTCGAGTGACATTTGTCAGTGAGACTGACTAGCATTCCCAATTAAGCATATAACCTTTATGCAATGGTAATCAATCATGCATTTCTAACACAAAACCATTACACCACAACGTAATACTGTGTAAAGGGATGTTTTATTTATTAGTAGTAGAGGCATAGTCGTGGTCCCGGTTAGGTCCATTTGATTTCCCATTATTTTGTTTTAAAGTTGCTGTGCAGATGTCTGCAGCATCTAGAGCCAATAAGTCTGCGGTACCTACTGTTTGTGCGGCCCCTAAGGACATATTTCACATCATAATCATAGCTCTCCTTCACACATGATTGAATGCTGCTCTGAATTGTTTCCGATTAGTCAGATAAAAGAGAAGAATTTCCTCTCTTAATGTCTGCCGATGTAACTTTTGTTCAATGTAAATAAAGTATTTACAGATTATACTGTATAGCAGTGATAGATACTGAATATTTCAATTTGAAAAAAAGATTAACATGTGCACCCAGTTTTACAAAACTTATTTTCAGAGATTCACAAATATTGAAGTAAAAGCTAGAAAAACTTAAAACCATTGTGATTGTGATAGATGCTTGATTTCACAGTAAATAACATCAGCTACCAAACTCACTTTGTTTGAAGCCTGTGGGTGTCTATTGACTGTTTGTGGCTCACATTTGTAAGAGAGATTTATGGGAGAATAGCTACGCCCACAGCACAAAATAGCCGCTGTGGACACAAGCCACAAAGTTGGATGTTACTTAAACTCTTTTTGATGAGGTCCGAGAAAAAGTATCCTTTTTTGAATAAGATTAATAAGACAGTGAAGTGTGTGCTTAGTGTATGATCAATGATAATAATGAGGTCATTATTATCGTTGGTCTTAAGGACACCAGAGAGCTCAAATTTGGAGTAAAGCTGTTGTCCTAAACCAAGATGCAAAATATTCAGAATTACAATATTTGAATCACAAATTCAAGCACATGTATTAGTTAACTACTATATGTGACCTCCTATGCAAGAGCCTCTTCCCTGGACTGTTTACTATAGCACTCGGCATGATGGTTTATAGGTTTTTAGTTCATAGGTTTATTTGCACAATGTAAAATGTACAGAATGACTAAGATAACAAACAAATACAGTGCAGAGAGAGGCAAACACCCAGTGGGCTTATTTGAAGCTTCCACCTTATCATTTTTAAAATTTCATAACATCATATAGAACAAAAAAAACATGATTACTTGATATTTTGTCACTGGCCATAGATTGCACTGAACATTAACTTTGCTTTTATTGAAATAAACTACGCTATGCTGATGTATGTTAATCAACTCAACAATTTGTGAATGAGCTTGACACATAAATGCTACCCGCTTCTGCACGGAGGTCTGATAAATACAGCATTTACATATAATAATTGTACATCGGATACATTTACAGACGTGCATTATTACTTTGATAAATGGGTTCCATTACAATTAATCTCAGTGATTAACTTCAATAATAAGAGAAACTAGATGACCTGGCCTAATTTATCATGAACATTCCAAACCGTATATAACAATTATAAGGAACCTGCTGCACTAGTTGTATCAAGTCCCTTAATATTTTGTCTCATCAATAGGAGATAGCTGAACAATATGATTCACCATGCCAAGTCTAATCAACACGTCTTCTCGGTCCTTTTCCCTAGATGTGCCCCAACAAAAGCTTCAGGAGACACAGTTTCAAACAAGAAAGGATGCATCATTCAACAGCAGTTTATTACTGCCAAAGATCAATTCTGAGAGTCACCTTCAATACTTCAAAAAAGCCTCTAGTAAAAATCATTCTGCACACAATTGAAGAAAAAAATGTAAATAAATAATATATATAAGGAACACTAAAGAATAACAAATGAAGCATCCATCTTGATAAATTGACTCTCTATTGAATTCCTCTCCAAGTAATTATACTGGAACACTTATTGTTATACTGTTATATTTGTTGAATAGGGAATGTGGTCATTTGGCTTTGAGAAGCAATGACAATTCAAGTATACTGAGGTGTACATTGAGCGCAGATTGAGCGTCAATGTGACTCATTTCACACCTCAAGACTAGCATGCATGCTAAATAATTCATAGACTTAATTTGCAGGCATGAAACATCAGCCATGCTGAAATCGTAATAAGACAGGATGACTCTTTTTGTTTTGTTAAATTCACTCAAGCTGTTTTCAGTTATTTTCTACAGTTGGGATGCAGCAGGTTTTGATGCCTGCTCTAACAGATGTCCTTTGCTGTGGTGGTGTGTATTTTGTCAAAACTCCAAGTCAAACATTTCAAGTTTAACCATACCATGTCACACTAGTGTCAGTTCTCAGTGGTCTTTTCAGAACGTTATTAAATCTAAAACGATAGAGGTTAAATGCCTTGTTCTAATACCAACATTTGCAGTCTTGTACTTCATGAACTGCCTACCTTAATGTCAGGAGTGTTCAGATATATGTGTGGTAAGCACTAGAACATCAGTGTACAGGGCAAACAGGACCGAAGCAAAATTAACTATGATTGGAGGGGAGTAAGAAGCTTGATGCAAATGTCTGGTGAATGAATTAACTTTGACTACATTTGACTAATAGATACCTTTTAGGAACAACAGTTGGTTGCAAATGGAACTAGAAATATATATCATATTTGTCTTAATATTAAATAAAATATAATTATCTAAAGCATGGCATTAGTACAGCAATTTATAATATTTCATTATTTTTTTTAGGGACAAACAATGACCGCTAAAAAAGGTGAAAGTGTCTCCAGGACATACTGTATCAAGGAGACAGAAAGAAAACAATGGAAAGGCATTCAGTTGTCAGGAGTAGGGACAAAATGATTAAAGGTCTTGGCCATTGGTAGCTTTCTGGAGCCCCGAGAAAAAGAAAAGCAAGACAGGTTCCAACTTCTCAGGCAGTCTCTGACAGCGAGGTGATTTAGCTTAGGGTAGGCTAGTAGCTAACCTGTATTGCTTTAAAATAAACTGGCTATACCTGAAAACAAAAATACAGTTAACAAAGAGTGTTGCGCTGAAGATCAAACACTGTGATCCTTGAAGGTACCAAATTAAACATGTATTAACTTTTGTTAAAGACTCTTTTCCTCTAAAAAGAACAATAATGCCCATTTCTCCCAATGCATAGATCGACACCCCCCTCCCATGACCCTGAACAGGCATACAAGGAATGAATGGATGGAAATGATTAGTGGAGTCTGAGAAATGATAAGCACCGTGTTCTCTCTGTCTGTTTAGGTTTCGTAAGTTTTCCTCGTACATCTATACTAGCTACACTATTAAATTAGGTTGTCAAACACTGTGTTGCCTTGTAATGAGATCCATGTAACACTTGCTGCACTGTTGTTCTCTTTGCCCTTGTGACACTTACAGCTGCACAGCATTTGCTTCTGAAAAATAAGCGTAATGTCTGATCTGCCCTTACTTGTTTGCAAAAGTGGTGAAATATAGGAATAACATCGTATTTTAAACTGATTAGACCAGCTAAGAATCTCTTACATGACAGAGATAATGGAAAACTAGAAACTTTAATAATAACTATAATAGCCTATGTGAGAGAGTGCGTTTTAGAGTGTGACAAATACAACTCAACATTGTGGGTGTCAATGCTCTTCTCCAAACGTTTAATTAGAGAGATTTATAATTAGATGAGACAACTGTAACACAAAAACCTTAGTGAGAAAGTTTATATATACAGAGAAAATCCAGTTGTGCCTTAATATAGATACATTCTTTAAGCAATGAATAAAATATGGCTCCATCTTGCCACTAAACCTCAAGAGAGGTTTCCGTTTTATGTCCACTTACAGCCATGATCTCTCATGCCTGCAGTGATACTTGAATTGTAGCTGTCCATAAACTGTTGGTGTTTGGTGGACACAAGGAGGTGGTAATGTTTGACAGCCAGTGACTCTGACTGGAATTGCATTATGCTAATGATATAAACTCCATATGTTTCATTAAATACCTTCTACAACCGATCAGAGACTTGTTTAGAAATTCAAAGTCAGTAAATTTGACAATGTCATTATAATCCATTTTCGCCTGCGCTCGAAAAACGCTGATGAAAATAACTATGTAGAGCCAAGCCGACGGCTGTTGATAGGTTGCTAGGATACAGGTATAAAACGCTAAAGTAAAAGTAAGTGATTCCGAAGAGATATCCTACCTAATAATTCTGAACTAATAGACACCTAATAGTGTTGATACCTTAGGTGTTGCACTGTGCCTTTTTGGCACTGATTAGCCAATTACAATGCATGGTGGGAATTAAGTGTTGGATACCTTGGATCCTGACAAAAACAAATGTATATCATTTGACGTTGTTATGTTTTAACTGCAGACAAGGATGGAGAAGCTGGTACCATAGCAGCTGTAGCTGTTTTCAGTCTTATTACAAATTCTGAATAGTACACTGTTTGTATCAAGTATCTATCAAGTACTGCAGCATTACTGTGAAATACAAATACTTACCAAAATTCACATGTCTTTTAGCAATATTAAATAAGAATACGTACACTGTACATTCTTACATCCATTAACCTAAAGTTAGGTGGGCCCGACTACACAAGACATCCTGAAAAACTTTAGGCAGCAAACAAGTACCATGACAGCAAGAGAACTTTTGAATGATGGATAGGCAGCATAAACTTTACCCCATAAGCTGATGATTTTTCAAAAACTGTGCCTTCGGCAATACAATATAAAAATACAAATTTGTATTGTACTATAATGAGAGAGCTCGTGAGCACCAGGGGCCAAATTGTTTGGATTAAATATAGTCTTAAATAGGTCAGCCCTCACCTCTTAGGTCAGATTTAATCATTTAGAACTCACTTTTTCATAACATCGATAGAGCATAATGCAAACCTTCAACATCAATTTAATTTTAAGGTGTGCTCACCAGGCTCTGGTCAATTATTTGCCTTTATCAATATCCTCTGTCTAAGTTATACTGCATTGCCTTATTTGAATTTAATAACCAAACACTAATATGCTCCTCCATAAAATCTGAATATTATGTAAAAGGCTCCAGGATATCACAGTGTGAGTAGCTTTCCCTGAAATGGCAGAACGTTTGGAAGGTGCAAATTTTCTTTCCCCAGAGGTAAAGAGGCCAGCAATCCTTTACCTTCATTATAGAGCAGATGCAACGATGAACTCCTTGTCTTAGAGGCAAGTTATTTAACCTTTTTTTTTACCGCTGCCATGCTGTTTGTCACATAGCCATGCCATTATGATGCCAGAGGAGAGCTAGAGGGGTGAATGTCATATGAAAGTCAATGGACAGAAAGGAATTAAGATGGCAGTTCAAGACAAATTTTCTACAATGGAGCTTGTGATTAGAAGGCATTATAAAGCGCATAACCACGAGGGCCTTAATCACATGGAAAATACAGTAGAAGATGATGAAGATAAAGCGGCATAGAACAGAAGAGAAAAGAAAAAGAGAAAATCGCACAGGCAAAGTTCCAAGCACATAATGACATTGATATATGGGAATTCAGGCTAAAAACAATTAAATACTAATGCACTGATTTTGCATTCCCTTGCACCATCATCATTCTTTCCTACTCATAGGCCTCGGATTTGATGTATGTGGTGTTGAATGATATGGGCAGACACAAGTGATACCCACAGTATAGGTAAAGCTATAGCTGTGATCCTGGACCCTGTATGATGCTGCCACAGTGCTCTGAACAGCAATAAGTGGGTGTAGAAAGTACTGTAGATGGATGGATAAAGGTAAACTATTAATGTGATCTGAAATATGAAATTGTTAAGTATTTTTTCTTACCATGAATTTCCATTTGAAAGTCAGCCTTAGTTAAAGCCTTTGTTTTAGTCAACAGAGATCAACACTGCTCTGTAGCCAGGTTTTCATCCAAAATTCAACTAAATTTCCAAAAAGTTGGCAAAAGAAAATGCAAATTAATGCATGTTTATCATGATTTATTGATTAAGGTGCAAATTCAAAATGCACATAAAAACAGGTTGCTGGAAAATGCACATTGTTCATAGTTTTATAGTACACAGGTTGTGTTGTGGCTATTGGTTGTGTTTTAAATTGAGTCTCATCAGTATTTCAGGAGAAAGGGCACTTAATACACAGTTCCAATAATGCTCATCTGCTGTTTTTCACTGTACGAAACAGACCACAATAATAGCTTTAGTATATTCATAACACTTTACTGTTTCAAACAGAAATGAAATAGTATGCCATAGTTAATGAACATAACTAGTGAATTTAATCAAATTACTGCACGTGTTACTGCATACATCTGGGTGTTTACTACTTGTGTTTGTTTGCTTAATGCAATCCATTCACAATTGGACATGTGTGTCTTATGGTTTTGAATTGAATGTCTGTTCTGGGGGATAGACAGACATGGAAACATTCATTAATGCACAGAAAAAAAGGAAAGAGACATATAAGGACTTTTTGGCTCCGTGTTCAATACCTTGTTCACAATTTGTTTTAGGACCAGAGGCTTTTTTGTCATGTGGATTGTATATACACGTTTTGTGATTTGGAGAAGGGCAGCATCAGCAGTAAGCAATTATCGGTGCACTCAGTCAGTGAGAGTAGAATGATAGTAGTAGTGAACACATTAATCATTGTTATCATGACTGGTACTAGTATCAGTCCCTACAGTATGTGGGTTGCATTAATGTGAGTGGGACTGCGCGTGCATGTGTAAAAAGGGTTACACAAAGTATGAAATGACCAGGTCCACGAAAAAGAGAGGCACATCTTTGTAGGTGTGCATTAACAGGTTATTCTGTCATCACCAAACTATGTGTTAGAGAAGAAAGGAGAAAAGAGGGAGAGGGAAATGCAGGGAGGTTATATCGTAAAAAAAAACAAAACAACTGTTGTGAATTATTTACCATGATAATGGTGATGCAAGAGGATGAGCTGGAAAACACTGTGGAAGAGAATCCTCTTGCTGAGAACCTCAGCCCACTCAACTCACATCCTTAAACATTAGACAACTGAATGGGATCAGTAGTTACACGAAAGAGTTAAGGAGAGGCCCGAGGCTGTACTTTAAGGAGAAACCACTGTGCTGTCTGAAGTCATTCCAAACAGGCAGGATGTTTTGATTTGTAATGTTTTGACTTTCTTTACTTTGTTTTCATTTGTATTTTCTTTTACATAAAATTTAAATTCTCATGGATAAATGGTTGAATATGATGTCATTTTCTTTTTCTTGGGAATGACCGGAATGTGGTCACTTATCAAAACTTAGTGTAAGCAAATTGCATAATTCAGCCTTTTTTTCGATCACCATTTCGATAATAAAGGATTATAACGTAAACAAGTTAGAGGCTGCTACATTTTCACTAATGCTTGTCGGATGTTGTTTTTGTCACTGGTGTAGTCCAGTTTTTTGTAGTGAGTATACTGTGATTTTTCCCTCCCAGCTTCATGCTTGCCCGTCCCAGAGTGACAACCCATACATTTTTGTAACGTTATAACATCAGCGTCATCTGGCTCATTTCCCGTAGTTTCTGTAACATTAACGTCTGCTGCAGTGTCACCAGAAGTGGCTTCAGGGGCTAGCTTATGAAAATACAGAAAGAGTGTAGTTTACTGTAAATTCACTTTCGTTTCATATTTCCTTTAGTGATTCACATTAATTAATTTCAAATTTGCGCAGAGAATGACCGCCAAGCAACTGTGTTGTTGTTCCTACGCGACTCAGACACAACACAGACGGAGTGAATTTATGAACAAAACTGTCACTGTCACAAAACAACAGTTGTACATATCCCTGCACTTTTGTAAGTGGGTATAAGGAAATTCTTGACCTTTCCTAGTGGGTATACAGCGTATACCTGGGTATCACGTAGACTACATCACTGCTTCTCATCCATTACTTACAACACAGCCATGATAACCTTTGTAAATCTTATTTTCAAAAGCATGCTTGAGCATTTCTCACTGACTTTTGGGTGCTAACAGGTCATGTTTGGATACACTTCAAAGTACTGAGTCTGTAGCATCTCTTGAGTTTTGGTATGCATATTTTATAACCTCTCATAAAATAAAAATGATGGGACAGTGACTTAATTAAAAAAAAAAACACACACACTAATATAGCCATAGTGCAGTGCCATCTAATCACTTTATTAATGAGAAACAATTAAGAACAAAACCATTATACAGCATAAGGTAATATTAGTTTCAGACAAACATGCAAACCACTGACAAATTACCTACATAATGATGAAGAACAATACATCATGTGCATCGTTTTAATTTATGCAGAAAGAAAGACGTCTAGAAACAAAAGTGGATTTTTTTTTTATAGAGCGACAAAGTCTGCATAGATGGATGGGTAAATAAAATATCGTCCTTTAACACGGGAGAAAGGTGTTTGTTTCCTGTTTCCAACCAACAGTCCACATTGTTTTGGTTTTTTTAAAGCATGCCCACGATCGTTCCTAACCTTAACCATATGTGTATTATTTTGACCATGGTGACAAAGGTCCACAAACCCAAATAAAGTACCTTTGTATTTGTGTAGTTGTTTTTGTGCCGAAATCTAACCAAACCTTGACCGTAGCGCCACATCTTAAAACACAGTTCTTTTTTCAGCAGTGATTTGTAACGGTTTTGGAAGGTACAGAATAATGATGTCCATTAGGGCATCAGAGGGCATGGACAAACAATGTATTTGTCTTATTCAGGTCTTTTTATTTTTTTTAAGAAGACATTTGACATGTCACAGAAGGAAACATACAGATATAAATCATTAAATTAATGATGGCTCAATTTTGTAGCAGTTTCAGTTTCAGGGTCTTGTTTTTTGTTTTTACTCTGTTTATTGACTTTTTCAACAAATACAGTGGCATAATGCAGTCCCAACAACTAAACATGCATACTTGCACAAGCATACATAAGCATGTATAGACACATCCACTCAGAAATAACTGCTTCAAATACCTATAGCACGACTCCAGTGTACACAACATATACATTACATTACCAGTGACAATATGAGGTATAAAGTTCCCCAATGTCCATGATTTGCTCAGAGTAGGCCTATAATAGATGGTGCATATGGGAAATGTGGTAAAGTATTATGCATTGCAATATTCAAGATCTGTCCGCATAGATGACATGACTTCAACCGTAATAAATTACAAAATTAAAAATAAAATAGGTAACAAAAAATAGTTTAAAAAGAAAAAAAATGGCTGTTTTCTACTATGAAGTGTCTGCTTTGAATATCGGCTATTTTGAACATCAAATGATCATTTTGATGCTGGAAAGACTTAATCATCTTACATTCACATCGGCTGTTTTCATTTAGGTCAACATCACTCTTTCAAAGCATTATCAAAAAACAGTGGTCATTTGCCACATTTTATACATCCAGGTTCCAAGAAAACATGAAACAACTGGGGCAACCCAAAAAATCAGATTAGAGCAACAGAGACCATAACAAAGTTAAAAATGTAGATCAGGAAATCTAAATGCAAAGTACAGCCCACACAATTTCAAAAAACAAGATGCACTTTAATTATATAAATACATGTAGAGACAAACCAAATCCTGTAAAAATGTATGGTATTTCTTTTCTACACTGTATGCAATGACTGCACCTACTGTATTTCCCATTACTTACATAAACATAAATCTGCCATAAATCTGCCATTTGTAAAGGTAACCTGGATGCATTGGTTTGCTGCCCATTTTAAAACAATTCATCAATTACTGCATTCTCTGATGTTGGATTTGAGAGAGTAACTATCCCAAGATACAAGGACTTTAACAGAGGAAGAAGAAGAGGAATGTGTAACTGTTCTTTACAAACAGATACAACTAAAGCTAAATAAATGCAAGCAATTAAAGCAAAGTAAGAAACACAAGCAGCACAAAAAAGATAAAAAACAAAAACTGTCGCATAAAAAGTCTTTCAGTGACATATATTTTATAAAATATATCCATTATAGTTTAGACAGCCTAAACCGGTGGATCCAACAGCCCTGAGCTCACCATGGTCTAGGATACTATTTAAACATGTATACTTCATTCTCTGCCCAAGACGCCCTTATTCCACTATATCTCTAAATAGCAAAACATTTGACATGCTATATTACTGTTCTGAATATCAAGTACAGCCCCTTTAATGTATAGGGTTTAAATTTGAGGTCTCAATTACTGCAGGTATTCCATTAAATAAATAAATGAATTAATTAGCAACCCTATACTCTCAGATGTTTTAATTATCACAAATAGTGACAAATAGCTCAAGGAAATGTGATGCTGTGATGTAACTGATTCAAACCATATGTGTCTGTTGTGAAGGGAGGCACCAGATGACTGCAGGTCATGCATATACATGAGCCCAGTGCAGGGCTGGGCCTTTGTAACGAGCAAGTTCTCACCAGAAAAAATTATAGCATCGGCAGCTTGTCCGGATGTGTAAAATGACAAGCAATCTCTTGCAGTTTTGTGATCAAAGGCAGAATAAACAATTAAGACAACATCTCCCTAACCTTAACCTGGTAGTTTTAGTTGCTTAAAGTTAAACTTATTGATATTTGGTCACTTTGGAGGAAGAAAAAAAAAAGGAAAAAGAAAAGAAACAAGAGACACGTCATTTCCTTATAAACTTGTTATGGAAATCTTGTTTCACTTTAGTTGAAAGGTAGCATACACTAGGTTTATCAGAGCCTGAAAGCAGTGACAGTCAAC
Source organism: Sander vitreus (assembly GCF_031162955.1). Lineage (NCBI taxonomy): Eukaryota > Metazoa > Chordata > Actinopteri > Perciformes > Percidae > Sander > Sander vitreus. The sequence continues at coordinate 18,228,319 of NC_135855.1, read as the reverse complement.
CAAAACAGTGAAGTTATGGGTGGAAAAAAACCAAACCAATAAGCTAAAAGGCAACATGAGAGCCAAGAGGAACTGCAGATAGAGTAATAATTCTCTGATGGTTAATCAACACAGGCTAACCCTTTCATATTACACATAGTTATTTGATCTGTTGTTAAAGGTCCAATATGTAATATATTTACTGTAATAAATCAAAAAATGACCCCAATATGTCATCAGATATTAAGGAAACATGCTAATTTGAAATACTATTTTTTTCTGACATCATTGCTAATGCCAGTATTTTCTCCTTTTGAAATTTCCGTTCTGTGACGGAATTTCTGTTTGTGTTTTGGCCTGTGTGTTGTTATCAACTGCCCGTTTGACAGCCAGGCCGGGTTGCCAGATATACCTGTAAAACGTAAACCCAGCGCGCTACAGCTGTAACGTTAGTACAGCCATGAAAGCAGCACACAAACGAACGGGATCAACGGAGATAGATTCTACATGACATAAAAGTTGCGTGACCAGAGACGTAACAAACTCCGGGTAAATATTGGAGATGTATTTGAAAGATGGAGACAGCATAGAGCCCAAAAGGACGGCGAGTTAGCTAATTTACTCCTGAACAGGTAAGCATTAGCTTCAGGCTAATTTATCACAGCTACAAGGGATGGACATTTTATGTAATTTAAACATTAGTGTACTCACATTGAATTATATAGCTAGAGTACCCAAGTTGGTTACTCGCAAAAACAATTGAGACACAGCCAGTAAAGTGATCCCGACTGGTCCTGGCTAACGCTAATTGTTGTTAGCGCCATGCTAACCCTGCTAACTGCTAACGTTACCGGAGGACCAGGCAAGCAATCCATGGCTGTTTACAACATGTACAAGAGAGGGAGGCTGTGAAACGGGAGGAGAGGACCGTGAGTTTGCAGTGTGTTTAGCAATTGTTGCCGTAATTCTAAGCCAATAAAGTGTGTTCAGTCAGGTGGAATAGGACGGCAAGGTAGTGGTATTTTTAGTGGTTCCTATCGTAATTCTAAGCCGAGGAAGTGGGCCTGTCTGGCGTGTGGAGAGGACGGCGAGGTTGTCGGGTTTTTAATGGTTCCTACTGTAATTCTAAGCCGAAAAAGTGTGCCTGTCAGTTGGGTACAGAGCTCCGCGTGAGCACGGGCTTTTATGACTGTCAATATAGCCAGCATCTAACGTTAGCTACTCCACTGTCTAACATTGTTGAATGCTGTGGTCTCAGCATGGCAACCAACGTGAACTTCGAGTCTGGGCAGGAGGGGGCGGGGGAGATAACTCTCTCCAGTGTTTTGAATTTGTACTGCAGTAACTATTTTAAACAGTAGCTGTCAGTATTACATATTAGACCTTTAATATAAACATGACTAAAGCAGCTTTAACCATTCCTATACCATAAGTTGACAGGTCAGAAAAATTCATATGAGTCATTTTCAATCAGCTTATTTTATCATTTAGGAATGTACATAAACTAAAATGTTCATAATAATTTCAATTTGTTTTGAATGTTCATGTCTGAGGAAGCCTGTTTGTCTACTTTATATTTAAATTACTCTTTTAATTACTCTCTGCTTTATATGGACAAGTTTTCTATCTCTTTTGCTCAAGTCTAATTGGGTTAATTAATCTCACTGCAGATCTGGAGCATAATACAGTGAGATTAAACATCACCAATGGTAGTGGACTTTTCCAGTCCGTCAGATTTACACTCTAGTCTCAAGAGATCTGTTTATTTTCAATTAGGTCTGAAAATGAGGAATGTTCTGGCAGAGTGTGGGGGAGCTACAGCACCTCTCTGAAAGTCTGCCATGGCCTGCTGCTCATGTTCACACTTATCTTCTGTGGCAACTCCTACTTCTGACGCCTTACTCCCAAACACAAACACACGCATAACCAGTGTTTTCCCTAGCTTTGTGGAAGACTTAGGTGCGTGTAGTTGGCGGGGGGTTTAGGCGTCCTTCCTCAGGAAAATGTAAATTTTTTCAGTTAAATGTAATTTTCCCATACATTTTGAGTCTCTTTGTGGAATTTTGTCTCTGTGGGATTTGGCATCTCTTCGTAGTTGTGTGTGTGTGTGTGTGTGTGTCTCTTTTTGGTCATTTTTGTTTTCTTCTGGGTTGTTTTGGGTCTCTGTGGTCATTTGGTGTTTCTTTGTAGTTGGTTTCTGTCCCTTTGTGGTAGTTTTGCATCCCTTTCTCACATCATTTTGGACCGTTATTATCACCATATCTGTGTCTAAAACGTTGGAAAAGCTAGAGCAGATAATAAATAAATAACTCTCAAGAAGCTTTGAGGCAAGACTTGCTAAAGAAGTCCATCTATAGTCATTAGATCTAAGTCTTTTAGTTACATTCATTTGTCTTAGGTGCTGCCCAAAACGGCTCGGGTGCCACACCTAAACTTTATAATGGCAGGGAAATTCCTGACAACAATTTTACCCATGTTGAACTAGGGATACCATGTGAGAGTTTTGTGAAAGGTATTGGCCAATGTTTGTTAATAAATTATGTCTTTACAGATAAACACAGGCCACATATACTGCATTTAGATATGTACAGTGTATGCATAATAGATCCATGCTCGCTGATGCAAGTTCACATATATGTATTTGTGACACAGAAACATGCAACATACACTTCATACTGTAGGTGATAAAGCTGAGAGGTTAAAGTCTATGGGCATCATCATGAATAATTAACACTAACACTCTAGAAATGACTATTACTATTGGTTGAACATTAAAAGCCACAAGCGTGCCTATCTCGTTAACGAAAACGAACGAAATAACGAAAACTAGGTGGGAAAAAACATTGTCGTTAACTGAAATAAAAATAAAAACGAGGCATTACAAAAAAACGATAACTAAACTAAAACTGTAATGTCTGTTTGCAAAACTAACTAAAATAAAATTATCGAGTAAATGTCCTTAGTTTTCGTCTTTGTCGATCTTTCATAGAGCAAATAACGTTATATCTCTCCGACCATGACATTTCCCGTAGAAGTGTATAGTTTCCGACTGGGAACCCAGAAATTCCAACATTCCACGTCAAATTGAACACAACATGTCCGTGGCTCCGTGCCTCTCGCCTGGCATCATAGCGGTACCGAAAGTCGGAAGAAAGCAGCAGTCCCATTTGATTATGACTGTGTCAGATAAAAGCACCTTGCAGTGGAAGGTGGTAAAATATGTGGTCAATTTATTACAGGGAAAAATCCACAAATTTGAAAGTACATTTGAGAAGCGCACACAAGCTAGGAGGCTAACCTAGCTTACCTTAACAAGGTAAAGGAGAACGCAAAGCCCCCTTTCCTCAAAACAGAAGCTAGCCCCGGTATCGTTACGGGCATGGATGTATGGGTACAGGGCAGGAAGCATGACAGAGACAACAGCAGGACAGAGAACACGATAGGAGGGCTTTATCGGCGACCCAATAGCTGCTGGTTAGTAAATACGCAGGAACACCAAAAGCGGGAGGAAGCGTGGGTTAATATGTGGATTGATACTGGGATGTCTACACAACTGTGTGACTCGATTGACTTCAAAAAGTTCACCACTTTACTCGAACCAAAGTTGAAAACACCTGTTCATGTCTTCTTTAGTCTGTTGGCTATTTAGGTTTTTTTCCTGGAACACGTCACTTATACATTTTGCACATACTGCGTCTTGTGTAGACTGTTTACATATTTATGACCATATGTAGGCTACATTTTATGTACTGGTGTTATTGTCGAATACATTGTGAATACATATTCTGTATCTATATGTATATCTGATCTTTTTGAATCCCCTGACAAATAACCCATATTACAAAAAAAAGACTAAAATTAATAAAAACTAAACTAAAACTAAGCATTTTCAAAAAATAAAAACTAAACTAAACTAGCAAACCCGCTTTAAAAACTAATTAAAACTAAACTGAATTTGAAAACAAAAGGTCAAAACGAAATAAAAACAAAAATTAATGAAAAATGAAAAATTATAATAACCTTGCTACCAGTTAAATGTTCTGAAATTCATTAAAACCCACAGCATTAACAATGAAATAAAGTTATTTTTATTGGAGTTAAATAAATTACTATAGTCTTATTATCAAATCAGTTATGTTTGGCACTTCACATTAACTGTTTACACGTTAACTTTAAACTTGGATTACTATGCAAAAGAGAGATCTGTAAAAAACAACAATAGTCAATGGAGAGCAGAACCCTATGTTACCTTGCATGGCAGCTGGATTCTCAAGATATCACAAGATCACGAAAATCCATCTTGTAAAGGCGCTGACACACCAAGCAGACAATGGTCTGGCAAGGTCAGTGACTCGAGCCTGTTCGGTGTGTCCTGTGTCGTCGTCCGTCCGAGGGGCCGTCGGCCTTCATTTTGGCCGATTTGACATGTATAATCGGCAGGGCGAGCACTGCCGGCAGTCGGACTCAAATGACCCATCTGATTGGTAGAGTGCTAACCCGGAAACGGGAACAGAATGAGCGTGACTAAAGTCTCTCAAAATCTGACGAAAATCTTTTAAACTGACCTTTGTCGATCTCAAATGAAGACAGATTCAGCAACTGCATGGCCTATTTCTCACTTAAAATGTTTTCAGAAACACGTTTTGGTGAACTATTTCAGTACAATATGAGATCGTATTCTAAACAAGCTGCCATGACAGTCTGTCTTTGAATTTCCAGAGAAACCAGAACCACGTGACGTGTTCGTCCAATCAGCTGCCGGTTTTCATTTTTGGGCGACAATACAGATTAGCGCCGCCTGCTGTTATGGAGACGTATTACGTCTCGTTGCTTTGGTGTGTTCCAAGGCACTTTTTTTACCAACTCGGGGAGTCTGATCAGTCCAACTGCCTTTTCTGCTGAGGGTCGGCGGTCTGGTTAGTGTGTCTGCAGATTTAGGCTCCAACCTAATGTGTTTGTGTCTGAACTACCGAACTACCAGCTTACCACACCAATCAGCATCCGGTGAGGAGCTACTGGCAGCTACGGGCGTGGTGTAGGTATGTGATGGCTGCGACTGTTTGTTCAAAACAACAAAGCTATGAACGAAATTCATTTTACGATGATTTCCTAGAATTTTAGTGAAGCTAGTTTAATTTGAGGCCAATTGCTCCGTTAGAGTTCAGTTTTGTGTATGCTGGATTTTTCTCATTCGAAAATGACTCTCATCAGAAGACATGACTACAGAAATTGTGTTCAGGAAGCATTGTGTCAGGAGAGCTAGGCAGGATTTCCACTATAGATCTGATTAGAGACTGGCGTCTGGTAGTATGCAGTATATTATTATTAAATACCATGTCTGTCCTCATGTTAACATTGTCAGCCATTTATCAGGAATGTGCATATCACATTTTTCAGAGAGATGACTTAAATTATTAAACAAAGTATAAAACAAAGCTTCATGAATGTGAGCCACTGGATGGTGTTTCAGATACTCTTTCATGGCAGAGCTATTAGGTAGTTTCAGTTCAGTTCAGTTCAGTTTGAATTTAAAGTGTTTGCTTAAAGTGCTCATATTATGCTTTTTGGCTTTTTCCCTTTCATTTGTTGTGTTATATATCTTTTATGTGCATGTAATAGGTTTACAAAGTGAAAAAGCCCAAGTCCACCCCAAAGGGACTTACCATCTCCAACAGAAAACATTGTTCACAAACTGCTCCAAACAGCTCTATTGTAGTCCAGCCTTTACTTCCGTGACAAACATCATAATGCTTGCCTAGTCTAGCTGCTAGCGTGGCACACCCTCATATACTTCTGACTAGCTTGTAGTGCTTACCTAGCTACTGCGCATGTGCGACTCTCAACAAAGATGGAATAGAAGTGAGATGTCTCACTCTGTAGCTAAAACATAGAGCTCAACACACAGGGTGAAGAAGAGCTGCAGCAATGTGCAGTACAACACAAATATGGTTTTTTGAAAATTAAACCATGTAAACCTATTCTGATACAACCTCTAAATACAATTATGAACCTGAAAATGAGCATAATATGAGCACTTTAAGCTAAAGATGAAAACAACACTTGGTAATGTCAGAGACATTAGCAGACAAATATATCAATGGGACGAATCTGTACACGCACATGCAACCAAATCCAAAGCAAAGAGGAAATCATTGAAAGCATGGTGCTTGGCCTCGCTCAACTCTATTGATCTGCTCCCTAGATTAGGGCAAGGTGAAGGACGCAGCCATCAAATGGATGTGAGGAAGATAGCAGGAAAAGGTAGAGGAGAAGATGAGAGATGGGGGTAAAGTATCACAGGAGGAAGAAAAGCAAGTGGAGAAGGTGCAACAGGAGTGGAGGTGGAGGGGGGAGAGAAGAGGATCCGCAGGAGATTGCCAAAAATGGGTTAGAAAGAAAAGTATTGAAAAAAGGAACATGTAGCAAGATTGAGCTCAGTTAGACAGTACATGCTCAGTTGTGCACATCACTAATGTATATTAGGGGTGTGCAAAAAAATCAATTCACATTTGTATTACGATTCAAGCTCTACTGATTCAAAATCAATTCATACAATTCCAAAAATTGATTCATATTTTTTTTTCTTTTTTTTTTCTTTTTGTAATGGCGTTTATACTATTGTCCTGAAATGAGTTTAGCTCGCCATTCCCATAGATGGCGCTGCATCGAATTCACACTGACGCCTGGCCACTCTTGTTATACTCAAAAGAAGAAGGAGTGCAGCAGAAGTAGTTTGGTTGACGCAAACAATGGCAAACCTCACAGAAAGAATTATTCAACCTGCACCATTCTCATTGAAGGCAAGAGTTTGGGCACATTTTGGCTTTTATAACCTTGAGGGGAAGACGGAACTTGATAGGAATCATGCTATATGCAGGCTTTGCAAAGCGAAAGTTGCGAAAGTTAAGTATTTTGGAAAACCCACAAACTTGAGAACTCACATGGTACGCCATCACCCAGAGATTAACATTAAAGATGTGGACGAACAACAATCTAAAGTACCTAACATGCCAGTCAACCAACGCACTCTCTTTCAATGCTCTAAACTCCCACCGAACTCTGAACGAAAAGCTTTTTTTATTTAACAGTTTTATTTTATACTTGAATTAAATGTATTTGAAAATTGGCCAAAGCTTGGCACTTTGCAGTTTTTAGTTTTCATATTGTATGTCTACTGCAATCACATGGGAAAAGTAACTACATTTACTTAATGTGAATCTTTTTTTAAATTGAGAATCGTTTTTGAATCGAAAATCGATTTTGAATCGAATCTTGAGCCTAGAAATTGATATTGAATCGAATCGTGACATTTTCTGAATTGTGCACCCCTAATGTATATATACTGCATGTGCAGGGAGGTTATATTGAAAGCCTTCCCACATTTGCATAACAATGTCTCTTAATTTTACCTCTTTGCAAGTCTCATCTACCTGTATGTCTACACCAACAAAAGTGTGTTTTATTGATGGTCAATGCTCATCTCTACACTTCGGAGTGTCAGGGCATCAGTGAAAATACATCACAGAGAGGAGGCAGTAAACTTCAGCCTCCACACTGACAATAAATCTGAGGGTGAGAGGGCCTTGTAGGGTATGTGAAAAAAGTTGTTGTCGCTGATGAGAAAGGTACATGACACTGAAGGACACTCCATCTAAAACGGGCTTCTGTCAACACAGAAATGGAGGTGATGGAGCAGCAGGAGAAGGGAGAGGGAGATGAGCAGTGGATATGAGAAGGACAGCAGATGAGCAGTCGTCTCCACAGCAGACTCATATTCTCTGAGCCTGTCAACAAGACACTTGGAAGGGATGAAAATTGCAGGGAGGTGGACGATTGGAAGAAAAAAATGCTGTTGGAGGAGAAATAACAACCGCTATTGTAGACTGAGAGCGAGCGAATGAGAACACTGAGAAAAGTCAGCTGGAAGGCGAGTTTCTGTTGGCGTTGAGTTCTGCAGGCAATCCCACACTCACCTGACCTTTGCATGGCTCACCGTTTTACTGACCTGCTATGTTTGTGGTAGCAATTTGAGCCTTTTCTATTGTGGCTTTTTTGTTGTTGTTGCATCAGACAAATCAGACAAAAATGTTAAGCTTTTCGCACATTTCTTCAAATCCTGTTAATAATAAATCGGCAAATGTCTTGGCTGCCTATAATTGATTGTAATCAATAAGAGCAGAGTAAAACACAGGACAAGCAAATCCTGAGAGGTGAAACAGTATACTCTGATGCAAAATATTGTAACTATATCACTGCTTTCAGATTTCTGACCAAATAAATGAGCTTTTGCAGCTCATATGTCTTGTGATACCAGCCAGTGTTTTTAACACCATCCTCCACAGATGAGAAACTGTCTGGAGTCTTAAAGGCCAGACCTTCTTACAATAGGATTCTGCACTAAACATATACTATTCTATCTTCCAGTCTGTACAGCTTGTAAACACAACTGTGTAAGTGTTGTCTGCTCATTTATTTGCCTTATTTTTTACCTGCCTTAAATCCACTACTAAGGCCTACTGGCTTTGTTCAGCAATATAAATATATGAGGTAATTTCACATTTAGTTTGATGTTAATTTCAATGAGAAAAAAATGGTCATCATTGGTGCATTTTGGACTTCAATATATTTATTTGATGTATTATGTAAAAGCTCAAAAGGTGGAATTGGTTTGTATATAAATGTCCACATATTTGCACATATCTGAAATTTAAAGCTACTTAATTAATTTCATATTTCATCAAAACTTTACACAGATTACAAACTTTGAACATATGTACGATTATCCATTAGTGATTAAATATAAGTTGGCATCTAATACAGATTGTCTGCCAATAAACGTGAAAACATGTTTATTTGAAGATAAGTGTCGGCGGAGTTTAAAGTACAACTACAACTGAAAGATACGTTGCTTTAGCAAAGGCTTCATATATTTGTATGTGCTTTTTAGTTATTGACTATTATATTCCCCTTTGTCTTCATTATTTAAAACCAGAAAACTCGGGCCAAACTAGGCCTATACAACATATTCACATTCTCATTTAAGCCACATCTACTTTAATTAATTAGAGCAAAGGACCTGAGAAGTTAAGTCTAAAAATTACAGGACTCAAAACTGTTCTAAGGCATTTCCTTTCCACCACCGTGAGAACCATTTTAAAGCAGCCATTTCACGAATTGTAATTTGTAATTACAAGGATTGCTTGAAATGACCTCTCTGGGTCACAATTTATTTAAAAAACTCCAATTATTACCGCTGATTCCTTCGACTGAAAGATTGCTATTCTAGAATGCATATCTGTGAAAGTAGACACACCACCATCTCTTTCCAGAGGTCAGATGTTACAAAAACACTGTCAGCTCTTCAAATAAACCATCATCATTTCTATCCGTCTTCAAAACCAGCATTGATTTGCTCATATGCACTCATGCTACTTGTCATACAAATAAGGTTTTACCTCCATCTTTTTCCTCAGTCCTTGTGAAACCTCTCTCTAGTGTTCCATCCTTTTTAAAAAGAAAGAGGCCAGAAAACAAATTAACTTAACATACAAATTTAATTAACAAACACAAAAGGAGAGATGGAGGAGTGGTATCTGTCACTGGCCATCAAATATGTCACCACTCATCAATAACTCTCAAAATGTCGCTCTCCTTCGCTACTTTAATCAGATCCTGCAGTAACACCACTCAATTTGTCTTTCAGTTTGTAGTCTATATCCTTGATGTTCCAATTCCGGGATTGTTCGATGCATGTATTTTCCATTTCGTTCCGCTTTCTTTGTGTTGAAATTTTAAATTATGTGGATTTATGAGGACTATTTTTGATTGCTCCTCAATTGAGACAACTAGCTAGACTATCTGTCCAATCTGAGTTTTCTCTCGCGTGACTATTTTGCAGCGGCTCTTTGCGGAGCTTCGCGCCGCCCATGACAATTGTGATTGGTTTAAAGAAATGCCATTAAACCAGAGCACGTTTTAGTAGCCAGACCCCCCTTCAGCGTGCTTTGGAGGAGGGTCTGGCAAAGCGAGACTACTCAGTTTGTCTCATCAAGCTGGTATGCTGTGAGTCATGCAACAGACCCCATTTAACCCTCATGTTGTCCTTGGGTCAAATAGGACTTATATATATATATATAATCTATTCTATAAACTTCTATATCAGAAATATGGGTTTCTTTTTTACCAAATGACTCAAAAAATTAAGTACAATTGCAAGTACTCGTTTACTACTTTCATTGAATTGTGGGTATTCAATTTATAGCATTTGAAAAAATTGAAATGGTTTCAAAAGCTGACTAAACTTTGACATCCACACATCTGTGATTCTCCACCAACATACATTCCTCTAATATTGGTCAAAATCATTCATCATTGCAAAATTAGGTATAATCTCCTATAAATGAGATTTATTGACCATGAAGTTCAAAAATACGTGTAAAACCATTGGTAATACGTTGGTGTTAGTGAAAAATAGCATAGAAAACATGGAAAATAAGTGACAAAAACATTGAAAAAAAGTGCAAAAGAAAGTGACAAAAACATTGAAAAAAAATGACAAAAACGTCAGAAAATGTGTCAAAAATATCCCAAAAAACTGTCAAAAAAAGTGTTAATTTTGACCCAGAAGGACAACAAGTGCATGGTCGACCAGAAGACAACACAAGGGTTAAGAGCTGTGCAAACTAATATACATCCATCAAAACCAGATGATCAGTAGTAAATATATATACCTGTGACCAAATGTCCTTCAGCAGGAACAGACTAACACATATAGCTGAAAAATTGGGTCACATTTCACATTTTATCTGCAAAAAAAAATGACTTCGATGTTTATTCTTAACCATCTAGGTTGGGTTCTGTAATTAATTTGTGAATTATGCAAAATCCAACTCAGGGAACCCTGAAGCTGCTCACAATATATTTACATTCTATGCAGTATAATGTGTGTGTGTAGTGAATAGTGCCTAGAGAGAGAGAGAGAGAGAAAGAGAGCAAAGTTAATAACATAAATGAATCGGAGATCTACCATAAGCCCTTTAAGAGTTATTAAGTTATTGATGAGTGTGGCTATTGATTGACAAGTCCTTCTGTTTACTTCAGTTTGGCCAGCCTTCAGACCGCTGTTAATCAAACTAAGCCTAATCAAAATAGCAGCAAGTAGTGAGAAAACATTTTCATTCCTCCTTATATTTTCAGGAAAGTACAGCTCCATAATTGAACAATAAATAAAGTTTGAAGCAGACAACTGGAACCTTCTTAAGCTGCCACCAGTGTTACACAATTACAGTAATTCCTCAGCACTGTGAGAAGTTCTTACAAATAATTCTGTGCATTCAAAAGCCTGTTTTTGAAGTAAATTATTTTTGTGTCAGTTTCCTTTTTATTTGATTGTATCAAAAGATTGTCCAAAGCTTGCATAAGCATAAGGAATATTCAACAAAGATTTCACATTTACATCCCATAAATGGTGTGAAAACACTGTGAAGACACAGCCTAGGTCAATGCAAGAGATAATGAATAACAGGAATGTAAGATGAAAAAGATCTCTGGTTAAAAGGTCAATGCTAGCCTGACAAGCCAGACCCAGACTCATTATCAAGAAACTCATTATCAAGAAACCCTAATCGAATCTTTTTGGAAGTGAGGGACGAACAGGGATTGGGATGCATCTTTTTGGCAAGTTTTGGGGTCTGATATGAGTATATAACTTATGCAGGATATCATCCCAGTTTTCACAGCTTACTTCCAAAACAATCTTCAAACAACAGACAATCCATCATGCGTTTTTAGGCTATTCTGTACACACATAAGTGGGGGAGTAACACATCAGAAGAAGAGATTAGAAAGATGTGATCTACATCTGTGCATCCAAACTATGAATCAAAGATTAATTTTCCCCTTCATCAAGAGGACTGTTAATTCCTTTAAAAGATGAGAGCATTACTACTAACTTGCCTCTGTAAGCTCTTCATTTCTGCAGATTTAAAACAGCATAGTGTCAAAGCTCACAACAGACCGGGAGCTCCACTTTGTTCTAAAAGCATTAGTCTCCTAATCTCCTCTTTTTTTATGTGTGGCAACAAGAGTGGTGCAACTAAGCCACAACCACTCGCTAAGTTAAGATGGTGAATAAATCAAATCTGCTCAAGCAGCTCATAGATGTGGCAAGATTGCAGAGAATGTTATTTCTGCAAGAGTCCACTTTTGCTTGTTAATCAAATGTGTGTTTCTTCAAGGATTCTGTTTTCTAGGTATTGTGCATAATGTGTTTTGGACCAAACAAACAACTGTCAGTGTTTACTGATTGCTAAGCTGTTATTGTACTGATAAACCATTTTACCCACACACAGAACAACAACAGGTAGGACTCTTTTCCATCTCCACAATTAGAGAATAAAAGAAAACAAATTCTAAGAGGCTTTATTATTCTTATTGTTAAACCCATCTTAGCTGGACTAAATCTATGGGCATAGCTGTGTTATATATACAATGCAGCAGTTTGTTTATAATGTTTGCGCCATTCTGTGTACTCAACCAATAATTGCAAATAGCACTATGTTGGTTGGGAGCACCTTGCAATTGATTGTTTTAGTCACAAACTCTGATATGACTCTGTTAACATGTCACTGTGACACACAAGGACAATTATTTCTATTTGCCATGCACATATGGGGTAGTTAGTCAGCCAATTACAATCTGTCCTAGATCTTGAAGGATAATAGAGGCAGTAATTATGATGTGTTCATTTTAATGGGGTTTTATTGACAAGCATGGTAGCGGCTCAGCCTTATAGCCCCCAATTGTAACTGCTTGTGGAAACAGCTTTGCAACTCAATTAGATTTGACATTGTATTTGACTTCATGAAAACAGAAACAGGTAAACATGGAGAGCAGACATGCTGGAACGCTGTGCAATTGAGCTGTTTAAAATGAGTCATAATGGAGGTGTTTAAAAAATGTTAACACAACAGAAAACAGATACAATTTCGCTGCATGCATACATTAAAAATATAACATTAACAGAATCAAGAGAGAGCACAGGAAGTGTCAAAGGATCATATGATATTTATTATTTTATTTTTGATTTATTTATAATTATGTACATGATTAAGGTCACATTGTTGTATTTTTTCACTTGACAACATCCTAAAATAATCCTGTTGAGAAAAAACAATTGTCAATTGACTTTTCATTTACCTTTTCTTTTCCTATTCTCTCTCATGCTCTCTATTAACCTCTTTATATACGGTATCATCAATTTGACACCCTCTCTTTATCACTGTGGCTCATTCTGGACAGTATGTCTTTCATCCTTTTATAACATCCTTTTATATCACACTTTTTCACTCATTTCCATCCTTTTCTTGTCCTGCATATCTTTTTATATTCATTACTACAGGATTTTACTTCTCATTCCTTTCTTCCAGCTACCCTCTTTTTTGTTTTGTTTTGTTTAGGGTCAGTTCATGGTCAGCCATTTATAACCATGTGCTTTAAATGCTGTTTAACCTTATCTCTGCATGCTTTATGGATGCTTCATGACTGATGGAATAAAAGCCTCAGTACTCTGCTGCAACAAGACAACAGCTCTCTCACTCTCCCCCCTCTCCTTCTGTCGGTCTATCTGTGTCTCTCATTGTCTTTCAGGGCAGTATTTGTTATACCCAGCTCTCATGCATCAACCCCTCTTCTCAGTATACAGGTAGGCACGCTACAGCCGAGACTCTGACAAATGGAGATAGGGATGGCCGATCACATGATTCAGCTAGCCCACATCCTGTGTGCTCGCTGTCGAAGGACACTGACGTCATGAGTAGAACCAGAGCTGGTGCAATGACTGTGTCAATGTCACCTTATGTTCTGCTTAGCTGTTAGCATAGTGTGCTGGGCGCCGCTGCTCCTGTCGTTACTGGCCTGGCAGCCTTGAGTGTAGCGAGATGGAGGCACTAGAGTGAGTGACAAGTCATCCTAAACTGCCACTTTAAAACCTGCTGTGCCTAATGATGTGTATCTAAAAGTGGCATGTGTGTGCGAGTTTATGTGTGTGTGCGTGCACATGGTAAGTGCTTGTGCACCATTACATCTGTGAGTGTCGTTTTTAATGTGTTTTCATTTAGTTTAGCTATAAAGACATTGCCCATTAACCTCCTAATATAAATTTAATCTATTTTAACCCTTTGGTAAAGGTCAGAACACAAGAATAATCTAAATAATGGCCAAATAATGTTGTTTGGCATGCATTTATTCTTCCATTTCATGAGCATACCACCCATTCATATTAGATTACATGTTCATGATGTTCTTTAGCCCGAAGGAGTAAGTGTTGTATATGTTTAGGGACAATTATTCCTAAAAACGTAAGATGTTTTAAAACTTCTCTTGTAAAGTGCAGAGTCCCATATTGGTTAGGGTTAGCTGCTCTCCATGCAAAACAGTTTACAAAAGCATGCACATTCAGAAGATAAATACTAGGTGCTGGACGGAGAACTATCTAAAATCTAAAAGATGTCAAAATAAAGTCTGTACTCTAGATAACCCTTCAATGAACATATATTTAATTATGACCGAAAGCGTGAGTTGCTCTCCACCCCATTGAACTAGATGTAGTGTTTATTGTTGTTAGTTACCAAATCATCTGTAAAATCAAAAAAGTAGTGGCTGGGTTAGTTCAGTTGGTAGAGCGGGTGCACATATATAGAGATTTACTCCTCGACGCAGCAGCTGCGGGATTGACTCTGACCTGCGGCCCTTTGCTACATGTCATTCCCCCTCTCTCTCCCCTTTCATGTCTTCATCTGTCTGTGGATATAAAGGCCTAAAATGCCCAAAAAATAATGTGTTTGTGCATGTGTTTTATTTTAATCTGAAAGCATGTGTGTTTTCTAAACTTTTATCTGCACAGCAAAATGCAAATGGTATTGTAAATGGTGCAGCCTAATTGCACTTCATTGTCAGGGGCACACTCCACATCAAAAAGAGACCAATATCCTCCTCTGGAAAGCACAGAGAGATAATAGGTGGTGTGTCAGTGTGAGTCATCGTGTTGTGTTCATGAGTATTTGTGTGTGTGTGTGTGTGTGTGTGTGTGTGTGTGTGTGTGTGTGTGTGTGTGTGTGTGTGTGTGTGTGTGTGTGTGTGTGCACGTGAGCATGTGTGTGAAAGAGAGAAATAGAAAGAGGACTGCACATGCATGTTTGTGTGTATGTGGTGGGAATACTAAATAACAGTAGCGAAAAGCCCTCCAGCCACTGTCAAAATTATCTTCTATAGCAAGTCCCTGTAGCGCTGCTTGGCTCTATCAAGAGCCTGTGGGTTGGACTCACAGTTACGGCTCTGCTTGCAACGTGGACAAACCGCCAGTCTCAGTCTCACCACAAACTCACACTATATGTCCTCACCAAATAAAAATAAGACACAAAATAAACAAGTAGATCAACAGTCATGAAGTCAAATTTAACAAATCAGTTATGGCAGTGTGTACAGGCCTCTCTCTCCCTGTCTCTTTCCATTTCTGCGTTGCTATACCCAGTTGCCAGGATACCACTTCTGTAATGCACAGTCCTAATTGTTTTGACTGAGTAACAAGCTGTTTAATAAAGGCACCTTCTACAACGTTGTAATTCAAGTCATGCACAAGCTCAGTGGATTAATTTGACGATGGGGTGGTTGGTAGTGTTAGCTGGTAATGGTGTCTGTCAGGCTTTCCCCATTCACTGTTCGTACATATATATACAAAATGCAATGCACAAAAATTTGTATATGAACCATTCATAATATAGTGAGCTAGGAAAAGTAATGCACTGTAATACGTATGTATTCCACATGTTTATTAATGTAGGCTCTACACATGACTGCCATTTTATGAGACCGTGAAGCTCCTCATAGGCAGAAAGGTCGGGGTGGATGGTTGGGTCCTAAAACACAGGGGTTTTTTCAAGTGAGGAGCAGAGTTTGTGTTTCGGAAAAAGTTAAGGGGAAAACACAAGATGTTCATGTCCAGGAAGTACTAATTAAGGTGGCCGGTGTTGTAACCAAAACTACAAGCTTTTTTTCTAATCTTAATTAGTCATTTTGGTGCCTAAACTTAACTGTCATTGCCACATGACAGTCAACTTTTGCCGGCTAAACTTAACTGAAAAGGCCGCTGTCACGACCGTCAACTACGGTGCCCGGTACCGGCTCACAGTCACCGGCTAAACTTAATTGTAATGACTGCTAAACTGTCATGTGACCAGTGTGGCTAAACTTTGTCACATGAACGGCGGTCAACATTCGGTGGTTGGCGTAATTTCGTAAAATATTATACAAATGGTTGTGCATCCATTTTCGTACTCATGAGGATGCATTCACCCATACGTAATCATTAAGACCCATATTGATGTTTGTTGTTAGGCAGCATTATTTTGCAAGTTACTTCCAAAATGTAATACATTATAGATTACTCGTTACTGTCATTTGAGAGTAATTCTCTGAATTGTAATGCTTTACACTACTTTTGAGTTACTTTCACCAACATAACTGCAAAAGTATGACTTGGCAGGTATTGTGAATTTCACCACGGGATCAATAAAGTCTCATTTTTATCCAGTGTAATACATCATAATTTATTTATTCATAATATTTTGTATTATATTAAGCTGAATCAGCAAAGTAAGCTATACATTAAATAGTGAAGTAAAACATCTACAACTACAATAGTAGTTGTAGTAGAAGTATAAAGTACGAGAAAATCAAACTACTCAATTAAAAGTTAAAAGTACAATTGTTTATAGTATAGTTACTTACTTGTTTATACTATAGTTACTTTCCACTGCTGATAAAATGTAATGCTAATATTTACGTGTAGCAAGCCTAATCGTATATTCCCAACATGTTTATCTCTGTCAGTTGCTCAGACACACCGCTGTTACCTGTTGGGACACAGATGTTGTCTGTACCATCTCTGGTTCTGACTCTGACGACGGAAACAGTGACCGGACAGCACCTTGCTTCAGTGTAGCGTGATAACTCCTGAAAATAATCGGAGTAGGCCCTATGTACATCTCACAAATGTAGGATCAGTCTCTGCAGTTATCCCAACCATTGAATTCCAGCAACAGGAAATAACGCTCACAGAAAAACAAATTCTGTGCCAAAACTTTTCGCAGTGGTTAATTCTTAAAAATAACAAAACACCACTTTATTTCGGGTTAAAATGCATTGTAACTCGCGTTACTGAGATTGTAACGGGTATAATATTACCAAAATTATATTAGTAATGCGTTATATTACCGTGTTACAGAAAAAAGTAATACATTACTGTAATTGCATTATTTTTTTTAACGCGTTACTCCCAACACTGTTAGGCAGCAACCTCTAGTGGCTGGAGTAATTATGACGGGAGCAATGGAGGAAGTCATGTGACGTAGTATAAGAGCGACAAGGTCCATATTGGGATGGATGGGTCTAAAAACCTAGGACTTTAACCTTAACGTGTCCCATGTGAATCCAAAAGTCAATTGTTGCAATTGCAAGTTGTTATTTTAAGTTTTGGTTCCTAAACGTAATGTCACAGTCACATAACAATGTAACGGTCGCCGTTATAAAACATTAAATAGAACGGTCATATTTTGTAAGATTTACTAATTGTTGTATGAGAATACATTTGAGAATTCATTTAAGAATAAATTTGAGTATATGTTGGAGAATATGTGTCTGCATATGTTCCTCTAAGTCAAAACAAGTACATAAACAGGTACATCAATTATGTGAGATAGTCATCTCAAACCCAGCATGAGTGTTCATGCATGCTTCCTGTTTCTCTCTCATCTGCTCCAAATCTCTTGTTTTATTTCCAAAGGGAAGTAAGACACATTTTAAAGACAACATTTGCTTCAATTGTGTAATTTATTGTCAACAGTGAATACGAATAATCAGAAAGGATTAGCTTCAGCGTTAAAATTGTTTTGAGCTATCAGAACAAACAGATCAGCTGTTGCAAATGGTACCTATAAAAAGGGTCAATCTCATTATAATGAAGTCAACAATTTTTTTTGTATAACCATGTGCTTTAAATGCTGTTTAACCTTATCTCTGCATGCTTTATGGATGCTTCATGACTGATGGAATAAAAGCCTCAGTACTCTGCTACAACAGCTCTTTCACTCTCCCCCCCCCCCTCTCCTTCTGTCGGTCTGTGTCTCTCATTGTCTTTCTGGACTGTATTTGTTATACCCAGCTCTCATGCATCAACCCCTCTTCTCAGTATACAGGTAGGCACGCTACAGCCGATACTCTGACAAATGGAGATAGGGATGGCCGATCACATGATTTTGTAGTATCTTCCACCTCAACCCATAATACCAGCTCTTTCCAAAAGCTCTGCAAACAAGTTCACATATACACTGAACTTCTATAGAAAAGCATACTGTTTTCAATTAAGCCCAATTTAAATTAGACTCAAGTGCCTTCAGGCCAACACATACACAACACAACATCATTAACCAGACAACAAATTATCCATTTTTATCAGTTTTACAATTTCTTGTCTGACAAATTGTATATAAAAATGTTATACTTGACAATTTGCTATTTCCATCCCAGGCACTTCCCACTGTTTATACTTTGCATGGTTCTAAAATGAAACCCTATAGTGTTTTATATTGATTGATATATGGGGAATGCAGTTATTTGAGAAATAATATGACAAAATATCTTACATGGACATTAGTTTTATTTATGTTTTGCCTGAACTGAAACATTCTCCAATACAAATACCCACATATTGCTCATAATGATATCTTTTAATCTACTCATATTATGGAAAGCTACAGAAAAAGGAAACTTAATGGACCCTCTGTATGAACTGCTACTACTTTTAAATATATCTACACAGACTAAATGGTGCATAAGACAGTGGGTAATTTTGATCTTGTCATGATAAGTGGTCACCACGATCTAAGTTTCTAGTAGCATCTATAAAAATGGTAATGACAACATATTTGTCATTTAAGCACATTATGATGATACAAATAGCCTAAGCCACAAGGTAAAAAGGTGTGACTGTCATTAGTTATTTCTATTTATGCACTATACTGTCAGAGGAGCCCACTCCCACAGGCCTGCAAGACAATCTGTACATCATGCTGTACTTATTAAACATACAAATGATTTTAATAAAGTATCATTAAATGTTATCATTTCCCCAGGCTTTACAGATAAATTCCACCATCTGGATTTTAGCTTCTATAAAAATGTTTTAATTCTGTAAAACATTAAATGCATGTCTACTCTTTAACTTTCTTAAATTAAATGAAGAAAAAACTGAGGTGGTTGTTTTTGGAGCAAAAAAGGAACGATTAAAAGTCAGCGCTCAGCTTCAAACGACAATGTTAAAAACAACAAACAAAGCCAGAAATATTGGTATAGTCATGGACTCAGACCTGAATTTCAACAGCCACATTAAGACAATTACAAAGTCAGCTTATTATCACCTTAAGAATATATCAAGGGTTAAAGGATTTATGTCTCAGCAGGATTTGGAACAACTTGTCCATGCTTTTATCTTCAGTCGACTTGACTACTGTAACGGTGTCTTTACAGGTATCCCTAAAAAATCAATCAGACAGCTGCAGCTGATTCAGAATGCTGCTGCTCGAGTCCTCACTAAGACCAAGAAAGTGGATCACATCACTCCAGTTCTGAAGTCTTTACTGGCTTACAGTGCCTCATAGAATTGATTTCAAAATACTTTTGCTGGTTTATAAATCACTGAACGGTTTAGGGCCGAAATACATTTCTGATCTGTACTACGCTATGAACCACCCAGACCTCTCAGGTCGTCTGGGACAGGCCTGCTTGCTGTCCCCAGAGTCAGAACTAAAATGGGGAAGCAGCATATCTGGAACAAACTCCCAGAAAACTGCAGGTCTGCCGCAACTCTCAGTTCTTTTAAATCAAGGCTGAAGACCTTTCTTTTGAAGTTGCCTTTCTTTAAATAATTGTTAATTTTTTTTATACTGCACTGTAACTTTTATTCTCATATTTTATCTGTTTTTAATCTTTTAATCGTTTTTAACTGCTCTTTAATGTTTTATGTAAAGCACTTTGAATTGCCCTGTTGTTGAAATGTGCTATACAAATAAAGCTGCCTTGCTTTGCCTTACTCTCATTATAAGAGACATCGGAAAATAATAATAATTTCATGGTTTTCTTTAACAACCAAACATCTGTTACTTTTACTTTTCCAACAAATGGTGACGTAGATAATGCATACATCATTTTTTTTTTATTATTCAATTTCTTTTCATTTTACCTGTAATTGAGTAGACAGGGGTCTTTGGAAACTTAATTATATAACATTTAAATATGTTTATTAGCAGAGAGATAGATAAGAGGACTGATGGCAAATGATGCACTTTAACTCTGAACCTGGGCGAAAGACTGATCAAAATATACAGTTTATGTTCCAAATATAGAAAATAAATAAATAATTAAATTAATAAATTAATATTCTATAATACAGCATTTATAATATTGTCTATAAAAATGTATACTAACATGATGCAATCTTTGTTTACATACATCATTCAATTATGACATACGTATTAGTGACGCCAACTTACCCACTATCAATTAGTGTCAAGTGACCAGAGCAGCACTGCATCACACATCTGTTGTTGTTGTCCTATAACCAGGTATTGTTGTTTTATAATAAGCGAAAATCCATTTGGTCTAATGGAAATTCTATTCAGAAATACAAGCCTTTAGAAATGTAATAGGTTTCGATGTCAATGGGATTTTAGTCAGAGTATACTCAAGTCAGTTTACTTCATTAGCAAGTGAAAAAGTAAATGAGCAGCATGTTTGTGTGGCCTATAAGAATGAAAACAATAACACATGAATATGTTGATTAACCTAACAGGTCAAGTAAGAGTTCAGTTTCAACCTTTTACAATTGAGCCTATTTATCATTACCCAGTGCCCAGTCTGGCCCACTGTCTCCTGAGCATAAAGCTGCATTAACCCTCACTAAACACAGTCATCAATTAGCCAATTACAGTGTTCAGCAACTACGAGCTCTAAGATATTAAATGCAATATGCTCAAAAGAGTAATAAACCATTACATCTAAAGACATTGCACAAACACTGATCATTTTCTACAAATCATAATAAACATTAACAGGTAAAGGCAAATAGTACAAACAATTACAACAATGACCACAAAACCAAACACAGCAAAGCTGTCATGCTGTGCACTGGATGCTAATTAGAAATTTAGGATAATTTTTTCCTTTATTCGATAGTGACAGTGAATAGACAGGAAAGAGGGGAGAGAAAGAGAGGGGATGACACGCAGCAAAGGGCTGCAGGTCGGATTCGAAGCCCGGCCCTGCAAAGGACTCAGCACACTCTGCTGGGTGAGCTAGAGGCTGCCCCCAATTAATGCCAACTAATGCTATGTCACTACTCATTAAACAGCAGTTTGAGTGGCTTACATTATTTGCGGGAATTTGACCATGGTGGCTGACATCAGTATAGGTAATATATCCCGCACCCTCCATGTTAGCGGATGGCATATGGGCCAAACTAAAAATCAAAGTACATGTCAAACAACTTTTTTCCAAATACGGTTTCTGTCATTTTAGCTAGTTGTTATCATGCTGATGTTTGTTCAAGTTTTTTTTTGTTAAGTATTTGTATTAGTTATTTGATGGTATAAAAACAGGATGAAATGTCATGATTGTCAGCTGTGATTGAGTCGTGATTGGTCTGGCTCCAAAAATACTTAATTAATTAAGATGGCAGCGCCTGTATCAAGGATATTTTGGCTTTACTTTTGTACAGTGGGAGGAAGTGGAGACGCGTCGTCCATCTTTATTTACCATCTATGGTCTGAACACACTTTTACTGTGTGTTATTTATTTATTTAGTTGTTCTTAAAGGGCACTTGAGCCAATAGCCGGCACCAGGGCTGTGCTTACAGGGCTCCAGCCCCGAATGTTTTCAGCAAAGCCCTGAATCTTTACTGTTCATCACACATTTTTGTACTAAACCCAGATCATAGCGGCATACTGTAGGAATCATTGTGTTTTGAACTGAATGTTCAGGCTGAAGCGACCTTTCTATCCTCCATGTAGCCTAGTCTTTTCATTTTGCTTCTGTCACGAGAACACCAGCGGAGATAGTTTTCCAGTGGACAGAATTTATGACAGTCAGACACATTCATAAATGAGTTTGTGACAGTGATGATTTCGTAAGGAGCATTGCCTTGCTGGGCATCTACACCAGTAGAAGTGCACTGTGTGAAATGTTTACTTCAACGCAGGACACAAAGTAGTTTATTAAACTGCTCTAGCTAATGGCTCTGAGTGCTGTGGGCTACCTAAAGATAGAGTCACTAAAGAGACTTGAAGTCAATCTGGATACAGTGTTGTCCCAATGGAAAATAACTTCCTGTTTATATTTGTCAGTCAGTTTGAGCAAGTGCGAGTGCTGCATGCAAATGACCAGGATGTCTTTGCCTGGGCTCCACGGGGGATGCTAATGTGAGCATCGAGCTTTCTTTAAAATGCAACTCAGACTCAAGTGCACACAAACATGAACCCATACCTGATGAGGTGAGCCCTGTCATTCAAATGCAGCTGAACCAATCAGCATGTGACAGGATTACCAACTTTGCCCTCTGGGTCTGAGGTAGCTTTTGAGAACCACACAATTGTCTCAGTTGTCATTGGATTCTAAAAAACAGCTCATGTGTATTCATTATATGTTAGCATAGACGTGTTTTACTTCATAACAGTTCTTAATAATATTGTCTTAAACCCTGTGCAGTTTGCATTAATGGGTTATGGATTTGAATGCCCATTGGATATTTCATTGACTGGATTCCTTTTATCTTAAAGCAAAAGACTTATATGAGCATTGTTGGTTTTGAATCAGACATATCAGACATAAATCAGTAAAGATTGTATGCAGTAATGTAAATAGCTGTAATACTACAAGTATTTTTGTTGAAACACATTACTTGTTTAATTAACCAAATATTCATGAAGAGGAATGACATTTTCATGTTATCAATTGCACACTTTACAAACCTCATTTAACATAGATCATTGCTGTAATTGGTGATGATGAAAGTGATGTTACACAGATTAGTGTAGTTTTAGATTCTTCAAATGTTCCCTGGCTGTTGAAGTCCATGACAAACAGTTTTGGAGCCATAGTTAATTCAAGCAGGGTGACATGACAGAATGCTTTACTATTAGATACACTCTGGGGATGACATTTCTGTGTCATAATTGTCAGTATTCTTTCTTTCTAATAAAATGTCTGGTAAATGTAGAAGTAATAGTATGTGAGTCCCATTACATGTGTGACTGTGCTGCAAGCTGCTTGTCAGACATTACAGTACCTTTTCTTTTCAAATCAAATCCTATTCCTCTAGCTGATGGTGAGATGAAATGTTGGACTGAGACCAAACTAAAATTATTTTATGATTTTGTTTATTGATCATTAAAGATAATTATAACACTTGGGAATGACGTTTTCTAGTACAACCCGTAGCTGGCATAAATTTCCAAAAAACCTTACTCCGAATGTGCACAAGAATAAAGATGTAGCTGATGCAATCTCTGTGTTTTGTTTGCTTGTCGGTTTAGGTTTGACAGACACACGCTGTTCAAATGGCTATTGTATTCTATTCCAACATCCACAAAGCCAGCCACTTAGAAGAAGGGTGACAAATAGCCTACAGTAAGAGGGCTCCACCTGTGCTTATAGAACTAAGGCGTTTCAGTGCTCAAACTCAACTTCTACTCTATTTTATACAGATGCCAGATGCCTGCACATCTCAGAATAGACCATAAACCTGGGTCATAAAAATTCCCAGTTCCAATATACATTAAGGAGAAAAATATGAAGCCATGACCTTTGACTATTAAGGAAAGGGACCACCGCCGTGCCTCTATGCCAGTCTCTAGGACACATACAAGGATGATGGTGCACTTTCATGTAACTTGGAGGAACATAAACTGTCAAAAGTCAAGTTTCAATCCAAATGTAGCACAAATAATTTGAACTGAACGTAACAAAATGTTGTAGTAGATTAAAAAATATATATTTCATTTGCTGCTATTTTCCCTTTCTTCAGTAGAGCAGGAGCGTCAGTGGACGTCTAAATCACATGCTTCATGCACATCATGAGTTATTCACTGAGTCTGTTTACACTGCACCTTGTCTAATTCTGTTTTTTTGTATGCATACATCAGTGTTTCTACCTCTGCCAAGCACTTATTGCTTTTGTTTTATTTCCAGAATTTCCACTCAGCTTCTTTTATGAGCAAATATAAAATACACATAAAAAATATGTGGATGAAAATACACTCTAAGAGAGTGAGTAGCACTCCCTTTATGCATTTCTTCAAATATCACCACATCATTGCAGAACGTGGTGGTGGCACATTGTGGTCCATTGTAGCAAACATGTTTACAGTGTGTTGTTCTGACATCGATAAAGTAGTTCATCTGTGGGGAGAGGGTGCCACAATAAAGACTTCACTAAAATCAGATTATATTGATGTTACTACTCACTTAGGAAACAACTAACATTTCTGTGACCTCAAGTCACATGGTGAGATAATATTTGGACACATTGTTATTTTTTTCAAAAGTGTCTGAATTGAATTGGTTTACTTAAAATAATCAATACTGCAGAATCCCCAGTAAAATCTTTATTTTTTGTTCTTTGCTGGATTCGGGTTGAACAGCAGAGGAGCTGCATTTCCACACCATCTTGCTTTTTACTTTCTATTACTGGAGAAATATTCTGAGTTGCCCCCAGCCACAAGAGGACCTTGTTTACTGTTAACTGCAGTCCTTTTGCAGTAGAAAATACAAAAGCAATGTGTGCAGACATAATACCCAGATGAAAATCAGCTTGAATCAACTACTCCTCTTAAAGAATCTGGATATTTTATAGTGAGTGTGCTTACTTGTATGAGGTGACAATGTCCAGACAGGCTTTCCCAACATGAGCACTGGCAATATTGTCACAATGATGGATAACTTAAATTGAAATTCCTCTATTAACTTTGAATTCTATTTTCTGAAAATCTCTTGGGAGTATTTTTGTATTTTGTGTCAACCTACACTCTGACAACACTGGATTCCGAGAAGCAAGTCAATTTCAGTTCAGAGGTTCTGGTAAGACAATGGATAGAGCTAAAGTTGTCACAAGTACAAGAAAACAAATAACTAACCAACATTGGCACAAAACTCGATAACACCAGTAATTCTTTTTGAAAGCAAAGATAATCCAATAGAGACCTGGGTGGGCTAAGAGGCCATCTTTGCAGCAGAGCTCCTCTGCTTTTGGCTGATAAAGAGACAGAGAGACAAGGATTACTGCCATCAAAACACCTGGCTTCTCATCGTGTAAAGAGAAGCTATAAATCAGCTGAGGTCCCATTTTCTCTGCTCTCTTGTTTTCATCCATATACACCCATCCAGTTTAGATTGGTATATTGAGTTTGCACTTGTATTGAACCTGTTAAGTATAGACAGGTACTGAAGTGTGTGTGTGTGTGTGTGTGTGTGTGTGTGTGTGTGTGTGTGTGTGTGTTCCATTTTCTTCTATTGTGGACCTACTACATGCTTAGACACTGTGGTAATAAAGATTTACACGCCGTAAACATAAAACTTAAAATTACGTTTTTTAACCAAAAAACATTTACAGAGCTGTCTTTATAACAATCAACAAACAGGAATTCCCAAGCTTGGAGAGTGAGTTGAAGAATATTAATTGGAAAAATGTACTGCAAATTGATGTTTTAAGTGACTGATGCAATACTCAGGGATACCTGATGGAGACCTGCAGAGCAGCCTCCCCACACTAAACTCCTATATCAGCCTACATTAGTCTCATGTTTTATCTCTAAGGCCCATGTTTTTGAATGCCCTTGTTCATCATTTGTAATGAGAAAATTACAGATTTCCACACAGTCGGAGAAATGAAAAGTGTGCGTCCTGATCTTTGTTCACTTATAAAAAAAACAGAATGTCAGATAGAGTGTGGCTAAAATCTCTGCACAAAAGTCCAAAGATTGGCAACTGGCAGACATGTGGGGTTGAGTCGAGAATTACGTAAATGCTCTACTTTCCTACATCCAATATTAATACTGAAACTGATAGTTGAAGATTTTAAGGTGGATTGTCTCACAAGCGATACAGGTCTTGTGTGGCGGAGCCACATTTACAAGAGGTGATAAAGCTGAAGCTCAAGCACCAATGGGGGTGATATCTTCAGCAGTTATTTTAGATATTAATAGTACATACTTAAAGAAAACCTGATTATACTCAAGAAATTCCTTTCGTTTTAATGCCAATTTTGTTTACTTTTTTGAGCCAGATTCTCAAGTATCTAATGTTTATTAAAATAATGATATGTGTAAAGCAGTGGTTCCCAATGCATTTAGTTTGAAACCCCTTCAAAGGAAGTTTTTTGACTGCTCTCACAGGTTACGATTGAGTGAGTTTTCCTTATCAAATTAAAGTTTTTAGGGCCCAGATGTAAACATAGCCAGCAATTCGCAAGCAAACAGCAAGGTCTACAAATAGGTTTAAAAACATCAATACATTTTGGAATAACACAAATACTGTTATGTTTCATCTAATTTCCTTTCTATCAATGGTCTCCGGACCCCTCAGATTTATCGTGTGACCCTTTGGTTGTCCTGACCCTCATTTGGGAACATATGCTCAAATGAATGGAGGACCAGAGTCAGATATTTGCATAACTGGGCATCATGGTCATGTAGCACCACATCAAAAGGTTTTACCCAATACATGTTAAAATTATAAATGTAATGTAATGATTTTTTGGTCAATTAAACAAATCAAATTCATATGTAGCATATTTATGTAGGAGACTGTGAATTATGAATTGTTTTAGTTTAGGTTTACATACAGGTAGCTGAAATATTTTCGTTTGGCTCACTCATTAGTGAAACTTATTTACCTTGCACTATATGATGTTAGTAATGTCTTTGGCAGCAACCTGAATGTTTAAATGTGATTGTTTTTCAGACCATCTGTGCAGAGATTTGTGTTCAAAAGCATCTGTGGTATCTCTGATTCAACCAGCAGGGTACTTTCACACAAAAAGGCACATTAAATACTTGTTTTTAACCCAGATCTTCATCTAATTCAATACTGGAGTTGTATTTAAGACTCTTTCACATTGATTATCTATGGGGGCCCAACCCAACTTATCTTCTCTATCTATAGGTGCTGTTTTTCAAATAAAACTTGCTAGTTTCGTTTCAGGAATATTAATCTGAAAAGATGAATAGAGGAAAAGAGAAGACATAATGAATGCAGCGTGGGACTGATGAGAAATAAGCCAAGCCTTGTAGCCGTAGACTCTGAGGGACTGACACACTCTAATGGGAAGTGCCCTTTAATGAGAAGTGCTAGTGATTGTAGGTGGGAGTGCAAAGGAGGACTGAAAAGTCAGGGGTAGCATTCGCTCACCTCCTTGGGCTTTGTTCTCCATTACCACTATGGTATACATTGTTCACTGCGCCACTTACATTACACTTCGACATCAAGGAGGAGACTCGTTTTTTGCCTTTGCAGCCGAATGCCTGTGGAAACAGAGATGCTGAAGAGGTGCATGCTCATGTTTTTGTGAGGACCGGGGTGGGAGTGTGAAGGGAAGTTGCTATCGAGGGATAATATGTGTTTTCCATTGCTGAGGAACTGTCTGGCAGACCATCAGAATAGACTGAAGCAGAGAGAAATATCAACATTTAAACAAAACTTGTTCCAAAAGAAACTAGTTGAACATGAGAGAAGGGAGTAAGAATATAATAATAATAATAATAATAATAATAATAATAATAATAATAATCCCCACAGCCTGAAGATGACACACAAAAAGACTGTTTTAAAAGAATGGCATTCAGAATAATAGTCTTAGTCCTAGTTGGTAGTTAGTGTAGTGCAAATGCTTATGTGAGAGCCTTTGTTGTGGGTTCATTGTTTATAATGAGAGGTTAAACCTTCAGGACTTGGTTCCTTCTTTTATGTAGCACAAATTACAGCACTGAGCCATTTAAGAAACCACAAATCCTCTCTGTCTTTTTTTTCTCCCTCCAATTTTCATTCTTACTATTCTCTGTACAGCTGGTGCAATATCAATTAACAGCTTACCTTATTAATTTCATCCTATCAATATTCATCATGACTTCAAGCTTTATTGAACAGCTAGGGAACATAAACTCAAATGAATGCATGAGTTATATTTTCAGTGGTGGCTTATTGAAAACTAAATACAGATATATAAAGAAAGAATATAAAAGAAATATATACATATAAAAAAAATGTATATATTTGCAGCTGTGCTCACCATGAGAGGGCCCTATATTGTAGAATGTTACTGTAAACCCCAGGGAACAATGTTCTCTCACTGCTGGACACAGAATAGATGTTGGCATGTGGGAACATAAAATTAGAAAAATTAACATAAACCAATATTCCCTTTAAAAATCACACATTTTTTACGTGAAAAATTGCTATAACTGCCCTTTTTTTTGTCGGTTAGGTAATATACTGTAAGATTTTAGTGCTAATTGTATTGACATATGAACTACACATTTAGAACTTAAAGGAGCCCTCTGAAGTTTTCAAAAAAATGTTGTGTTCACATTCAGTGCTTCTTACCCAAATGAAGCTCAGCGTAAATTCTTTCAGGAAGACGTCATTAACCCTATCACTACTCTTTCTTCTTAAATCAAATCAGCTGTTTAGAATACTTTCAGTTAGATCAATCAGACATGGCCACGAAATTCAAGGGCCAATCACAGCATTACAGCTCTGCTTTAAATCTGTTCTCCCTGTCCTGTCAGCTGTCGTTTCAGGCAAAGCGCTCAACCATCCACCTCCCCTGCCGCCTCCGGTCATCGTGTTTCTTTGAATTTAAAATCCTTCTCCTGACCTACAAAGCTCTAATGGTCTAGCACCATCATATCTACAAGAGCTCTTAATACCTTATTGTCCCACTAGAGCACTCCGCTTTCAAAATTCAGAGTTACTTGTGGTTCCTAGAGTCTCTAAAAGTAGAATGGGAGCCAGAGCCTTCAGCTATCAGGCTCCTCTCCCGTGGAACCAGCTCCCAGTCTGGGTTCAGGGGGCAGACACTGGCCCTCATTTATGAAACGTGCGTACGACCTAAAACAGGCGTAGGACGGGCGTACGCTGATTCCTACGCAAAGCAAGGCATTTATCAATTTGAACGTGAGCGTAGGCTGCGACAAAGTCTCACGTCTTGTCTGAACTCGTGTACGCAAGTTTTCGAGTTAGTGTGGACTTGCGGTGCAGCATATAATCAGTTTAACAGGAGAAGGAGAAGTCATCAGTTGATCACTTATCAGCAATGGGAGATCTGGCTCTTATAGAGGACCTCAATGCGCCGGTAACTGTGCGCACGGGCCACGGTGGAGCGCTCCATTGGATTGATTATGGGCAGATGGCTCTGTCTTGCATCAGCAGGGGGGACCCTACTATACACGGCAGAAAAGGGCTGCAACATTGTTTTAGCCTGTGGGGTGCTGCACAACATCGGGCAGGAAAACAGGGTGCCATAAATGTAGTGATGGAGCCAGATGACCCGATGCCCAGAGAGCAGTGTCCATCACAGCCCCAAGTGGGAGACGAAGGAGACGGGATATTATTCCTCGCTTTTAAAAGGTATAGTGTTATGTTTGGCACTTCAATACAGGAAACATGACGATGCACAACATTTTTATTTATTCTTCAGGTTTTCGTTTCTCTTTTAAAGTTTTAATGGCCACAAGTGAACGATTTATTTCTGTCATTGACCAAGTTATTTTGGCTTGTTTTTCCAGCCCCTCTACTGTCAGGAGACAGGGTCGGGGTGGTGGTCCTGCACGGGGGGCGGAGGACACGCGCTCTCCCTCACAGCTGTTGCCTGGTTCTGACTCATGAAAAAAACACAAGAAAAATAAAAGACACTGCATAAACTCTATTACTGTGTGTTTATTTAAATATACGTAAACCATATAGGCCTAAGAGATTGCAATATAAGCCTGTATATTACTATTAGGACTATAGCATACATATGTCAAGGATGTACATTAAATAAACTTCAGATGGAGTCCGATTTACCATGGCAACACTGTTGACTGCATCAGTGATCTCTTTCCATTCCACATTCTTTCTACAGCCTTTAATACCAGTTTTCAGGCTGCCAAATAGTACACACGTTAGCGCAAATGAACCTGAGATGTCAGGGTTTCAATCTCCACCTCTGAAAAGTGCCGCTACTCAGCCGGATTACGTCTCGCCATGTCGTAAATTGTAGGGGCGAGGCCTCAAAAACCGAGAATATATTGGGGCGTGATATTTAAATTACAATCGTTTCCAGCCGCTGCATTTATCAATGTACGACCATCCTTACGCTCTGATTGGTGTGATACGAACGTTTCATGAATCACACGTCAAGCCTGTCATAAGAGGATTTCTGCGCTCATATCTTTCTACGTTAGGTTGATAAATGAGGGCCACTGTCACCACATTTAAGAATAAACTGAAAACCCTCCTCTTTGATAAAGCATATAGTTAGGGAGTGAGGAGATCCAGAAATGCTTGGTACTAACCTAGCTCTGGGGAGTTTACTCCCCGGAGTCCTTATGTTTCTTTTTCCCAGCATATTTCGTTGGATTAGATCGGCACCAAGATCTCGGTTGCAGCTGTCGCCGTGGTCCTGCTTCACTACACCCTGCTACGCTTTACGCATGTCCTGCTGCGTCCTGCTGAACCTGCTACGTCCAGCCATGCCCAGCTGTGCCATGCTACATACTGTAACGCCTGCAGTGCCCTGCTATGACATGAACTACTACGACTACCATTTTCTAGTCAACCAGCATCATCAGACACCGCCTACCAAGAGCCTGGGTCTGGCCGAGGTTTCTCCCTAAAAGGGAGTTTTTCCTCGCCACTGTCACACTAAATGCTTGCTCTTGGGGGAATTACTAGAATTGTTGGGACTTTATAAATGATAGAGTGTCTCAATATAACTCTTGTTATGATTTGATACTATAAATAAATTTAATTTAATTGAATTCTCCGGCTGACCGCTCCGTTGCCTCGTCGGTCTGGTCTCCGGTCTCCTTCTCCGCCGCCACCAGTGTCTAGACTCCATCAGGGGGGTTATGTTCCTGTTTCTCTACCCCTTTAAAAATATCATTAATTCGATGGAGTCTAATCTCCAAAAGACATTGTACATTTTATCATGCAGTTGTACAATAAATATTTTTGCATATCTGCAAACAAAGTCTCTCCTGATTGAAATGTGAATGTGTGTGTCCTTGAGCAGGGACATGCACAGACATTTTGTGCAGCAGGGTCTCAAACATAATAGTTAATGTTATTTATTATTTTAATTATTTATTTGAAATTTAAACAAAAAATTAAATGTATTAACACAACTCTGACTACCTTACCAATTTATCTTATTTCCCTTACGCAATTGTTTAATATATTTAATAAACAAAACTTTCAGGTTAATCACAAACACCAAAGGAAGCTCTGCCACAATGTGCATGTTTTCTGTGCTACTAGTTTCAAGTATATATTTACAACAAGTGACTGCACCAAGGAGATTATTTGGAATACATTTTTGAAAAATCTCCACAAAAATCTTCACACTGAACTGAAGAAGGCTGTTGCTTGAAATTGTGTTCATTTTACAGGGAAAAACACTGCACCAATAATGAAAAACACTATTATTATTAGATAAGGAGACTACGATCCAAAAGATGAAGTTACTGTTTAATGCAGGACACTTTTTCATGTTGTGGTCAATTTAGAGATTTTGGTCTATTTTGCTTCCATGTCTTCTTTTACTCTAATGCAGGGATGTTCAACAGGGGGTCCGGGGCCCCTAGGGGGTCCTCAGAGTCAGTGCAGGGGGGCCTCCAAATTATTGTTAATTTTTTTTTAAACTGAAAAAGTGAAAGTGAAATCCAACATATTATTAGCAAACATAAATCCCCACTGCTAAGTAGCCCATAGGTAAGGTAGTCACTAAGGTCATTCACATACACAGTTCGTCCTAAGGGTTCACTGTGGTACATGTACGTTTTATTAATAAAATCATGACAACAATTTGTAGGCTATTTGAATAGCTTAGTATTCTATGCAAAAAGGTATAAAGGCTTTACACATTGTTGTAGGCCCAGTTTATTATGCAACTAATATCTTATACAAAATATGTAGTAGGGGGTCCCTGCTCCATCTCTCTTTTAGTTAAGGGGTCCTTGGCTTAAAAAATGTTGAAGACCCCTGATCTAATGGAAGTAAAACTTCTAAAATACACATTTAGATGGTATTTGTTTTAGACTGCATCTGTAGATTTCTTCTAAATTAATCTAAACCTAACATTTAAGGGGGAAAGACTCTTAACTCATTAACTGGGGAAGTTCTGTTGTAACATGTTTACGTTATTTTGTTTATCCTGTTCACCTGCAGTGCCTTGTCAAATGAATACAAATTAGCGCATTTTAATTAGTTACTGCCTAATTTGCATGTCAATGTAGCGATTGTAATGACGTTATTAGACACAGATTTTACTGTAGCTGTTCACCTGGAGTGTCTCATATGCCATGATGGCCATGATGCCTCAACTAAACATTAGCTAACTTATTAATATTCCATCTAAAGAATGTGTGGCGTGCACCAACAACACCAAAACAAATTCCTTGTGTTAAAAAACGTACTTGGCAATAAATCCCTTTCTGATTCTGATTCTGATTCTGACATAAGCTAGCTCATGCATGTTAGCAAGACAGAAGTTAACTATTTGTTTTGTCTTTTAGCTAATTAGCTGTAAACTCGAGGCACTAGCTGTTAAGTCTTTTGTTCATCACCACTCACCTCCACACAAGCCAAGAAAAACTTTCTGAGGTTGGAGCTAGAAGGGACTGCTGCCTTTCTGCCTGCCCCTCTGCCTGTGTGTGTGTGTGTGTGTGTGTGTGTGTGTGTGTGTGTGTGTGTGTGTGTGTGTGTGTGTGTGTGTGTGTGTGTGTGTGTGTGTGTGTGTGTGTGTGTCTGTGGTAAGAGGAGACCATAGACTGTTAATATTAATGGACAACGCATCCGGTTCGGCTGCAAATGCGGAAGTGCCTTAAACCTGCATTCTATCTGAATTCAAGCAGAGGGCGACACATGTGGTTGCAAAAGGAGGTCGGTTTCTTAAGAAGTCTATGAGAAAGTGACCCACTTCTCACTTGATTTATTACCTCAGTAAACATTTTCATAATGAGTTTATGGTCTCAATCGCTAGTTTTAAGTCTTCTGCAACACAGAATGATGTTCATTTTTTGAATTATGGTCTCGTTGATTTTAAAATCGGCGATAAAGCAGGGGGTCTTTTAGGGCGTGGCTATGATGTGATTGCCAGTGAAAGTGTGTAGCGTAACGTAGAGTGTAATCCTCCCTCACTCCTCCCTCTCGTCTAAAATCGTCACATCCACAACCAGGATGGCTGCGCCTGTAACAGATAGCAGATCTCCGCAAACCAATGGGTGACGTCACACATGCGCTATCCATCAATATACAGTCTATGGAAGAGACGCATCGCGGAGGGAGAGAGAGAGCGAGAGAGAGAGCGAGAGAGAGAGAGAGAGAGAGCCCCCTAGCAGGTCCCAGCCACAAGATCAGCACCATGGTGAGCGCTACAGTGCACAGTCTTTTTGCACGTTTTTGTAAACCAACTAAGCTGTAAACCAAGAGACTAAGATAATATATCAGATTTAAGAAATACATAAATAAATAGCCAGAGTGAATCATACAATGTCTTGAAATGTAGGTGTGATTCTGTGGATGTGGTGGCTAATACAGACTTTTTTATAATGCACTTGGAGCTACTTCAAAGGTGGTGGTTTTTCATTCTCTCTCACATTTTTGCACTCTTTTTTTGAGAGAGAGAGAGGGATCGACAAAGTCTCATCTCCCGATCTGATATTTTGATTTATTAATTCAAGAAATATATTTGTTTGACAGGGAAGCTGTGTGCAAACAGGAATATATATAGGCTATATTTATTAATAAAAAAGGGGGCACTTTCTCTCAAGGAGAAAAAAAGACTCTCTAAGAGTTCTCAAGCCCCTTTTGATGTCTATGTGTGCACGTGCCTGTCCTTGAGGTCTTAATAAACATGTTGAATGTGTTTTCTTCTTTAAGGAACATTTGCAAAGCCTACATTTCTTAAAGGTTTGGTACCCTTGCTTCTTTCTTCTTCCCTGCCTCTGTTGGTGCATTACTGCCACCTGTACAACAGTGGGATGGTTTGAAACCATTGGCTGGCCAGCATACACGTGCATGTGAATCTGTGTCCTTGTGCACATGCACGAGATAAAATGAAAAGGAAACCAACATTAAACATTGCCCCATGGAGTTTCTAATGGGCAAAAACTACACAGGTACCTTTAAGTAAAAGAACAAATAAGTTAGGGATAACAAGATGGCTATTGTTTGATAGTCATTATCATTATGAGCGAAATGCATATAATACCAGTTTGTCAACCAGTGTTCATACCAAAAGACAAAAAAGATTGTCACTGACCCATATGAGCATTTTCTGTGCTGGCGGTCCCATCGGTTGTATGAGTTGACCAACAAGTCCTTATACTTAAAAGAAAGTTTCTCAGTGCCTTCCAAAATAACTCATTAAGCCCTTTCAGATCTGCCAACTCATGGTTCAACAAGTCCTACAAACCATATGATGATACAGGTAGTTTATTTCTACCCTCTAATACAACCCACAGGAGCATTTCATAAATTTGCGCCCCTTGCAGTGGCAGGAAATACGACCCACGGGAGCATTTTCTGTCCTCATATCTAAAATTAATAGTCATTGTTTGAAACACATGGCTATGTTAAGCACCAAAATTAGTTAAGTTAAAAAAAAGATTATGGTTTTGGGTTAGAATCATAACTTTCTGTTAAGCATGTGACGCAGAGCGAGATGTAGTTCAGTTTGTTTCGTAAGTAACTAAAAATGTACTTTTATTTTTAAACGGGACACGAACCCTGGTCTCCTGGATGAAAGTCCTGTTTGTTTGACCTCTCCCTCCTTATGTGGAATTTGGCGCTCTTATACTTTGTCACCTTAATTCCAGCTTTGCTCCCATGATAAATACAGGAGGCCACTGGAAGGCGCCGCCACTATAAGCATAAATATGAGTTATAATTGCTGCTTGAACAAACTTAGACTAGAAACAAAGACTTATGGGAGAGTTTTTAATGGGGAGGACAGTCTCCTATGGTTAGGATTAGGTTAAGTTAACGCTACTAAAAGTACGTGATTAAGGTTAAGGTGGGATCCTAGTTAAGATTAAAAGAAACCAACTGCAAACTACAGTCTGTTATATCAAATTCTGACAGTTTTCTAGTATCTACCCTGACCTCCTCTCTAAGAGTTTTTGTGGGGTTATAACAACATTAAACCACTTCTTCTGAGAGAGAACAATCATTATTCACATACAAAAAGAGGTCATTTGTCACAGAAATGTAAACATGTTGTTTAACGTGTTTGAACAAACTACCAATGCTATTTTTGTAATGAGGATGGTGTTGACTAAAACTTCTTATTAGATAAATCAGTATAATTTTATATGTATGCAGTAAGGACCAGAGTGCAGATAAAGGCAGGAGACTAAAGACATGTTTAACAAATGTACTATCCTGGCAAAACAAACACACTACAACCAACGATGCTAGTTAACTACAGAGCAGCCAGGATAGCACCCTAGCAGGTCCCAGCCACAAGATCATAACCATGGTGAGCGCTACAGTGCACAGTCTTTTTGCACGTTGTTGTAAACCAACTAAGCTGTAAACCAAGAGACTAAGATAATATATTAGATTTAAGAAATACATAAATAAATAAATAGCCAGAGTGAATCATAAAATGTCCTGAAATGTAGGTGTCATTCTGTGGATGTGGTGGCTAATACAGACTTTTTATAATGCACTTGGAGCTACTTCAAAGGTGGTGGTTTTTCATTCTCTGTCACATTTTTTATGCAGTTTCAAAAACGTATTTGAAGGTTGTTGTTGTTTCTAATCCAGCAGAACATGTGATTTATTGCTTCTGCTTCACGTTGCAGGCTGTAATGGAGGCTGAACCTAAAAGAAAGGGAAAGACAGAAGCTACAGCGTAATTGATTTTCAGCTATTTATACCAAAACCTGTCCAGAAGAAAATGTCTTGTAAATTTTAATTAAATACAAAAGTAATCTTGAATCTCAAGCAGTACTCAACATACTAACATTACTTAGATGATTTAAATAAGAAAAGAAAATATGGCAAACATGCACTGTGAATACTAGTTAATAATAGAATATTATGTTTTAGCGTGACAAATTCACTGTAATGTAAACTGTGTCAGGGTCTACTTGTTCTTTCTCTCTCTCTTCCTCTTAGTATCCTACTGTGTCCACGTTTGTCTATAATAAGATACTACAATTACACACAGTGTCCAGAAATTACTATGGTTACTCATGCCTCATGTGGCCTTCAGCACAGGCATTAGAGCACTGGGGATGAAAAAAAGGGTTGATTTGGGATAATTTTACTGTCACTTTATCAAGTGTTTCAAAGAAATCGTTAACTCCAACCCAATTTCCTATGAATTACATATTCAATAATTCTGTATTAGTGATTCCATTTTGGGAGGACATTTTGCCCATGCATTTGTCATTATATTAAAATAAATTTGCAGTGATTGCATGACCTTGGAGTTACAGTTAGATGTTGTTTGGGATACCTTTTTGCCTTTGGTAAGGTATAATAACGGTAACATTTGTGCTTATACAAAATCATTATTGGTGTATGTTGGATTATGCATTGATTCCAATTCCACTTCATTTCCATGTTTTCATAAAACACAGTCAACCTCAGAATATTTGTCAACAGGTTCAGCAGATCTTTGGCACTGCTTTAGCTTCTAAAAACTTACAATATAATGTATTTATTTTCATTTTGTTGCTTGGAAAAGTGAAGAAAAAAAACAGAAGTAAGACAAAT
This sequence comes from Sander vitreus, assembly GCF_031162955.1. Classification (NCBI taxonomy): domain Eukaryota; kingdom Metazoa; phylum Chordata; class Actinopteri; order Perciformes; family Percidae; genus Sander; species Sander vitreus. Next base: position 18,191,250 of record NC_135855.1, on the reverse strand, counting down.
ATATTATATACATTGGGAGGCCAATGAGACATATTATGAAAAGAGAAAAGATGTGAAAAATTGGCATTAAAGTCACACAGCCAGAAAGGGTTAAGAAATACTTTGTATGCAGACAGCAGCAGAGATTCATACAGAGGTCATCTACTGGCTCCATGAACAGTCAGAGTCAGTCCACTAAACTGCTAAAGCAGCCTTCCACTTCTCCCTCAATCTAAAATGACCTTAGCCTGGTGAATAACTGCGTAACAAAGCACAGGTTATTTTAAGTTATTAAAACAACAGCAACACCATCACCATAGGGCTCTCAAAAAAGGGAATTTGTGTAATACATTATTAATACAACATTTACAAAATGTATAGCTGTTTCTGGGGGAAAAAAACTTTAGGCTGCTGTAACCCCACACCAACTTCACCACAGTTAATTAGGGCAATAATCTGAGGATAATCTTATTAATTTCCCCCAAAACACATTATGAATAGTGAAACCATTACAATTAGATTTTCTAGCAATTACTTTACAGTTACTGGCCTGATAAGAACTTAATGTGTTACAAATCAAATCTTTACATAATTATACGAGGGATCATTGAATTCAAATTTATGTCATACTTTATCTGTCAAAGGACGTTTTTTGCTTTGGCTGATTGCTACTTCTGCGGTCAGAATGCACCAGTGTGCAGGGAAAAAAATTAAGTATGATATATAAATATATGGAGATTCTGCCGTTACATTAATTTATGTCATGTTTAGATTATATTATCACAGTAAAATGTTCCAACCAAGTCAGCTTCACAGCAAAAATCATCTGTGGAAGCACTGGGATGCTGACGTAAAATCTGCTGGCAGAAGACCTCTGTCACTTTCCTACATCTAATACCAGACATGAAGTGTTATACATGAATTAACTAAGGTGCATGTTAAATAATTAAATGTGTATGCCACAAAGGCAAATACATACCAAAGGGAGTGAGACAGTGGTAACATTAGCCCAGACTGTTATAATATTGACCTTACTGAGTGACACAAATCAGAAAATCCCTACAAATCACATGAGAATACCGTGGCAGGTGTGCAGAAAGCTGGTTATGTGCATTGACATCTTTGATTTAGTTGGTTTGGAGAGAGGATTGTGACTTCCATGAGCAAGGCTTGATATTATTCTTAAATGCTCTGGCCAATGGTTTGATCTATTACATACAACATAAGGCACTGGCACTTTCAAACAGGTAAAGAGGAGTTTGAAAAAGGACACATTTGGAGATAATCACAAGAACACGCTGGAAGTGAATTCATAATTGACTTGAAATTCAGAATTCTTTTATCTGGTTAATTGGCTCTAGTTTGAGATTTCTCATAATCAGAACACTGCAAGGCATGATGTGTGTCAGTATATAGCTACAATTTACTGCATTTTCCAGGAAATAAACACATGTAGATAGATAGATAGATAGATAGATAGATAGATAGATAGATAGATAGATAGATAGATAGATAGATAGATAGATAGATAGATAACAATATGTAAAACATGATGGCATGCAAACTCATGTGTTTAGATGTCTACAATGATATGCTAAAAATTGCAGTGATGAGTCCACACATGACAAAAAATATGTATTAGAGAGACAGGCTCTTTTAAACTCACCACTAGATGGTGCTAATGTGTTTCCCACCCCATTCCTGTCAGCAGATGGATGTTCTCTTTGCAACACTTGAACAATTTAAGGTTAAATTAAACATATTCATTTGAAAGGTCTTAGATGAATTTCCTACTATGGTAAACAGAAGAGAAGGACATTTCAAAGGTTCAGCTTAGTATGAGCTGTGTGCATCTTCTGTAACCACAGAAGGAGAGCATAAAAAGAGTGTGTGGTTGCCATGGACAACCAGACATTAAAGTATGATGTAAAGTATAGAGGGTACTTTTTTCTTTACAATTGATGAGGACTATAATGGATAAATGAAAACAGTGTAACATGAATACAACATATCACTGTAAATAAGCTATTACTTCTCATCCCATTCATCTTCTGGCAGTGCAATGCAGCTTTGACAGATGCCGTGAATAACTCTGATGCTTGTTGGAAATGTACTGAATGTAAGTGCCATAACCCATGTTATTTTGCATGTCAAACATCATTGTGAGTAACACCTGTAGGCACTTCATAGAGTAAAAAGGTTGTCTCCTGCTGTTCTGTACATCTACTGATGATGCACACAACCCATATGCATACTTCAAGGCCTTGAGAGTCTATGTAGACTTACAGCAGCTCTGAGGGAATCAAGTACTGCACGCTCACTTCAGCACGATTCACATCTAAGTGCAGGCATCGTACTGCTCTATGGGGCTGAGCTGGAGTCTTTGTCTTGCTTTCACCCCCTTTGAGATCTCATGGTGGTAAGGTTGGGGGGCAGGCATTTGCAAGTAAAAGACGAGGGGGGGGAAATGCTGAAGTGAGAGAGAAAAAAGAGGGAAGGAGACAAGGCAGGTGGAAAGGGTGAGATCATTCCTCTGTTGATGGCAAGCCAAACATTTCCATCCTGTTTCACCTGTGCTGCCCAGGATCAGAGCAGGGAGTCTCCATGGATTACTCAGTACATATGTTAGCTTGCTGTTATTTATACTGTGAAAAAGAAACAGTGGAGGGTAACACCATTAATAATGAGAAGAAGATACAGTCTCCCTGTTACAGTAAATATAGAATATTGAACTCAGCCAGTGAAACCACGTTGTGAACCTTGAGACTTTGTAATAGCATATTGTGATCCTGATCCCTGTATCACAGTACTGTGCTCTGTGCCACATTATCAACTGTATGTCTATCTTTTTGCTTGCATCTACAGTACTTATTTTGCCATTAGTTATAGTGTCATGATTTTTTAAATATATTACATATTTACATTGTTTGGCTTTAAAGCTGCTACAGTCAATATTTTCATATTAACAATGGATCAAATGGTATGTGAAAGGGGTCGCTTGTAGTGTTTAATCCACAAACATTATCAGCCAACTCTGTATTTCCCCTCAGCTCTATGGAGCATTTCAGCATCTTGCAACTCAATGTTTAGGTTTACAGGCCCTCAACTTATCTTGTTTAGGTTCACTCTCATCGCTCTCACCCCCTAAGATCCAATGGCTTGTAAATGTGGTGAAGCATTTACAGGGACAAATATTCCCCCCAGGAGTTGGTGGAGACCAAAAACAGAGCTAAAAAGAGAGAGTGATTATTGGACTTCCATTAATCAGGTGGCCAGAAACACGACTTTAAATGAATTCTAATTTTGTTCAGTAACTGCTGGCTGTGTCAATAAGCAACTATTTGCTAACAGGTGTTTTTACCTTGCACAGCAGATGAATTCTCGCAATATCACAAGATCATGCGAGAATTGCAGGATCATGAGTCACACAAAAGTCCATCTTGTCAGGCTTCAAGTAATGCATTTGTGCCAAAACACTAGTGGTTGGAACCAATCAACGTCTTGTGCAAAGCTACTGGCAGCTACGGGAATGATTTAAATACGGAGAGGCGACTGTTTGTGATAGACAGTGATAGAGAGATGCTTCATCCAATCACCAAGTATTTTCTGAAAGTGCCTGCCCTTTTCTAAACAGTTTCCATTAACAAATTCTCACATGGTTCTGTGGGGAGCCCCGGTAATCACCAGGTAGAGCACCTACCATTAAAGCTGAGTCCTTACCACAGTGGGAAGGAGATGAGGAAGAAGAGAGAAGTTGTTGGTAAAGTGCACAGACAGAAAGAAGGAGATAGCAGATTTTTTATATAAATTCCCTAATATTAAAGCTTTTGGCTTTTAAACCTGGGATATGATGGTATACTTTTTGGGAGTGAGTGGAGAATTCTGTCGCTTAGCTGCTGTATATATAATGGACTTCTTCCTGATTACTCTCGAGAGCAAGGCAGTTTGATGTGTTGAAGGAACCAAGCTGAGTCGCTCTGCATTAATCTCCATACCTGTTGCTGAGAGAAAAAGGAAAGATTTTTAGAAATGTTCCCCAGGTCTGGAAAGCTGGTCACCGTTGTCCCACACGACAGTGTCACTCCCATCACCTTTAATGGTTACTCTGTGTGGGAGTCTGTCTGTCTGTGTGTCTACTCCCTGACATACAAGCTGACCGAAGTGACTGTGGACCAGATGGACCCTGATGTGGATGGCTTGATCAAGTGCAGCGTTATCAGACCACCCACTCTGGCTGACATAAGCTGTGAGGGCTAAGCGTATTAGGAGGCAGGGGGTCCACGGGGACCATGGAGACACTTCAGAGTAATAAACTCATCAGGAGAGAGACAGATACACCTGTTCGCTACAGGGTGACTGAGACAGAGGGCACAGAGAGGGAAGGAGACAAGGAAGATAGAAAGAGTGGTTGGTAAAGTTCACAGAAAGAAAGAAGGAGATAGCAACAGAGGAGTGGGGAGAGAGAGATAAAGACGAAGAGACAGGGATGCTCAGCTACAGAGGATGAAACCGTGACCATCCCTAGAGTCAAAATTGCCTTTGACAAGACAAACTGAGCTGGCCTAGTTGAGTCCAAGTCAAGCCAAACACCAAAGAAGAAATCTCAAATCCTGTTTTCAAATTCCCAATCTCTTGATATCAAAATGACAATGCTACTCACAAGTGTTGTTGAGTGAAATAGAACAATTAAGAGATCATTTTATGCACATTCATTCATTTTAAGATTAGTTGTTTAATATCAGGCATGATTGAGACTCGTTCCAATTCTCTAAAACAAGACCTTGGCATATTATATGAAAATCTGAGACAAGTTAATGGCTTTTAAAAAAGCAAATGTATAGTGGTTTTGTAGTAGTCTATAGCCTTGACAGACACGGGCAGCTAACACAGACAGGCAGCCATGTAGAGAAAAAGAGCGAAGACGATAAAGTCCAGATAAAGTGAAAGGAGATGTAAAAAAAGGAGAGAGGGAGAGAGAGACACACAAATCCATTCCCTCTACATACGGTAAGCCCAATGAAAGACAAATATAGACACTCTACTAGGTCACCTATATAAAATTGGTTGGTAATTTTCAACAATCCTACAACACTTGTTCTTTCTGAATTTCCAGAAATAATGCAGTGACCCATATGATTCTACCTCCTCTGTAGAAAATCACTTTGACCTATTTCGATGTAATGTAGTCCATGTTCTTATTTCTGCCTTTTATGATATAAACGAATAAATTAGATAAAACAAAAGAACGAGTTTAGACATACGCTTGTTAAGTCTAGACATTATTCAGTGCCATTCAAAAATATTATATTCATCTCTCTGTAAGAGTCTCTGGTAAACTGATGTGTATGTGTATGTATTAGGTAGGTGGTGCTTTAAGCTTAAGAAAAGGCAACTTCCTTCTCTTTTCAGAAGGTGTATTAAAGTGTTGAATCATGAATTTCAGTCTATTGTTTCTGTAATTTATCAGTCAAGTTCTACAAAGAACAGACCACAAGTTTGTGTCAGTTGTGTTTGTGGTGTGGCCGATCAGCTGCATATTCAGTGATATTAAAAACAGGTGTGCATTATTGTATCCTAACAAGTGGTTGAAGTAGGGGTAAAACTGTTCTACAGTAGATGACAGTTGATTAATGTAGCTCATGTAAACAGTGGGTTCTTGCTGACAGCTAGAATTCTTGTAGGTTTCAACAATATCTATCTTAAAGCTATAGTCCGTAGTTTCTTTCGCCCCCATGAGGAATTCTAAGTAATGACAAACAAAACTGTGGCGTGTCCACATGATCGCGCATACACCACCACCAGGGCTTGAGCCGGAACACGCCGGAACATATTCCGGCACCTCCGACGTTGGATCCAGAACCTTTTTTATTGGATCCGGCACCTCCTGTGTCACCATGAAAATTGAATCACCTAAATGAAAAAAATAAATTACTGTTTGTGTAGTGTTCAATTTTGTTATCTGTCTTGTTAGTCTTAGTTTGCATTTTCGATGCGTTTTGAGGTGAATTTTCAGGGTAAGACGGAGGGGGGAGAGGGACGGAGGGAGGGGATCGGCACTTCAACAGCGCGGCACTGCACTTCAAGTGACACAAGCGCTTGTGCTGGTTGAGATTGCTGTTATAGCCTCATTTCACTCAGGGGAAAAATATCAAAAAGACAACAAAGTTTGCTTAACTTTTTCAAATACGCTGGCCAGTCGGATCCCAAACAAGCAAAAACCGTTACTGTCGATCAAGAATGTGGAGACCACGGTGGGTTTTTTGGTTAATTTAATAGTCCGATGGATAATTGCTGCTCGTGACGATTGTTGCAGTGTATTTTTTTTTTTTTACATTTTGTACCCATGCAGTGCATGTTCTGAAATAAAAATAAACATTGCCCTGATGTACACACAGTGTTGTTTAGGTTTTTTTAGTCAGAGAAGCTACGTAGGCAGTGTCATTTTTTTTTTTTTGATCCATCTGCGCTCCGGGACCTCCCACTTTACAAATTAAGCACTGCCCACCACCCCTCCTCTACGCAGTTGCTAGTAGCCAAGGATTAAAAAAACATAATGGACTCTTCCGAAGAGGTCATTATTTTTACTCGAGCTTCTGCACAGGAAAGTCATCGGACGACACAATCTTCTGAACATAGCCAGACTGAGAAATACAGAGAGAGTTGTGTGGAGCTGATAGTCTTAATTAGCTTTGTAGCAACTCATTTGGCAATGGCGTGAATGTAACGGACATTTATTAATATCAAAAGGTTACGCACTAAAGCTTTAAGTGTAACTTAATTCTTTTGTTTTTTGTTTAGTATTCTTGGATGCTTGGATTTGTTGAGCTCACCCCTGTGCTCACCTGAGCAGATGGTAGGTTCCAGATTGAGACGACAAATGCCAGTCATTTTCTGTAGTGAGGGATAAGGTGGCAGTTCACTGTTGCTTTCATTAGTAGATTTTATTTCAGCTCAAAGTTTTCTTCGTTGAGCTGCTCATCATTTTTGTTAATAAAACGTCGACATCTGCCCTGACATGTCGCATTGCTCATCATCCCATTCAGAGGTTTTCAGTGTCAAACAGTATTTCTTCTCTCTTCTGTTGTCAGCTCATCATAAAACCAGAAATTAATAAATCTTTTTTTTTTCAAAGTAAAATTAGTTTTGGAAACAAGTAGCAGAACGTACAATACATAAATAATGTTAAAGAGAGTAGAGCTTGTGCATATTTGAAATCAGATCTTTCAGATGTGTCTTTCAACCGCTTTAACTTTAGACAGGTTTAGGCCAGTATGACCAAGACACTACCTTGGAGGATTTCATATATTTGTATACCCTTGAATCAAGCTTGTTAAAGGTGCTCTAAGCGATGTCACATGTTTTTTAGGCTACAAAATGTTTTGTCACATACAGCAAACATCTCCTCACTATCCACTAGCTGTCTGTCCCCTCAACACACTGTAAAAAAAAAAAAGCCTCCTCTATCACGTTGGTAAGCTCTTTATGCTGTCTAGTAAACACCTCTGTTTGTTGCTTTAATTAATCTCTCTAGTATTAATAAGCAAAACAAAATCATTGCAGGAAAAGATGTAAGTGGTAAGTCGGTGCTAATACCAAAGACTGCCCAGCTAGATTTCTTCCACAGGTTTTTAAATTTTTGTATGAAAAGGGTTTTGGCACTTTCTTTGTCACCTGTTTAAGCGAAGAAATTATGTTGGAAACCCAAGAGATCAAGACGCAGCACTTTTAAAGTGTTTCTGACTGAAGCGATCCAGAAGAGAACATATGGTTGATGGACATTTTTAATGCAGGTGTTGGTGTATCGTTTGATGCTAGGCTAACATTTAAAGGCCCACCTACAGTGTGCCAAAGTGAGCTGTTGGTCTCATCTTCTTGCATGACACCTGGCAGTGCAGGGGAGAGGAGAGGTAATTATTAGCACCTCAGGGTGAAACCAAGACATACTGTAAGCATAACCATGAGCATGACTCCCATACTGCACCTATTTTCCTGTCCAGTCTCAGCTGGCCAAATGTGATTTGGCACTTTAGGAGCACTATGCTAAAAAGCTATAGGAGATGATTACAATTCATCGCTCATTCATGTTCTTTCCAAAGAGAAAAGTGTTCCACTTAAGCATGCTGAGAGCATTAATTTATGCATCCGATTCCAACTCATCACCTTCTTTTAAGGAGTCAGTCTAGAAGTACAGGTTGTCCAGCAATTTGATGAAAAAACACGTCTGATGAAAAGCAATCTTAGTTTCCCTACAAAGCAAATCAACTTATAAACATTTCACTGAAGATTTCACAAAAATAAACGCCTAGTAAAAGCCTTTTCACTGTGGTAATCCGTGATCCAGCCCTCCACCTGCTGAGACCTATTACGGCTCACAGTGCAACTGTGAGGATTGTGATAAGGCAGAATTAGTTAAACAGTGAGCACTGATCAGGACATATTTCTTGGAGACATTTGGTTGACGAACAGAAACAAGCACACAAACAGATTATGCTTGACCATTAAACACATTCATCCTGTCCAATACGCTCAAAAGAACCATTCATTACCTGCATCCCATGTAAAAATGAATTAGAAATCAACATATAGACATGTTTATGGAATGACACAACGTCATGTAGAATAGCATTTTGTCTATCAACCTCTTTGAATAAACCATTGTTTTTCTTGAGGCTTGATGACACTGCTAAACCAGGTCATGGATTTAAGCTGCTTTGTTGCAAAGACAGCAAAGAGCTGAAAGAGAAGGAAAAAAAGACAGGCTGCATATTAAACATATAGCTAGATTCCCATGGCTCAAATTGTAAACCGTGACTGTGCTCATCAATATATACCCCTATTATACCTTCTTCAGACCAACACAGTGAAGCAGGTTAAACAAGGGTCTTGGTGGTCCATCTGAATGGATCAATGCATTTGCATCTGACTTGGCTTCCCAACTGTCCTCCTGACCTGGTTGTTTAAATGTGGTTTGGACACTATTCAGCTTTGATTAACAGTCATCTCTATTAGGAATGGCCATTTTTATGTAACCTTCCTCCTCCCCTTCCAGACAGCTCCTTCGTTCGGTCTTCGGGTTTTTTCTCCACCATCACCTGTGTCTAGGCTCCATCGGGGGGATATTTTTTGGCTTCTCTACCCCTTTAAAAAAATATTTTATAACGAATGAGTCTAATCTCCAAAGACTGTACATTTCATATTATGCATATGTACAATAAATCTTTGCATATCTGCAACAAAGTCTCTCCTGATTGAATTAACGTAACCCAACTGTGAGAGAGAGTGTTATTTAGTAGGTGTGTCCTGTAGTACTGTGGACCCGCAGATAATCCTACTTGGTTTTGTCTGGTTCCCAGGCTAGTAAAATGGAATGTAAAGAAACAGAAAAGAGACTCCAATAAGCAAGAAACAGAGAGCAAGTATGTGCAATTCTTTGCAATTCAGTTTAGGTCTATGGTTTGGAATTAAATTGTAGGGAATTACAGCCTCAACAGTCTCTTTTAGCCGCTCACGGATTATGCTTTAATAATATTCAGTATATCTATGGGGTCAAATGCAGGTTGAACTAACTTTCAGTAACGCGTGTCATATGCGGGTCACCTGTAGGAACAAGTATTAATATTAATAGCTTAGTGCAGTCAGGCTGCATTATACATGGCTGCTGTAACTAATGTACAGTACAGAGGGCTTATGTCTTTGAAGAATGAAAGAGACACCTCTACTTAAAAATATCATCAGTGCTGTTGTCTCAGCTTTTTATACTATCATAGGCAAAGACAACTAGTTACTTAAACTGTGGTGGAAACCTGCTTTTCTCTACTGCTGAACCAAAGCAAAGTGAAGTAAACAATAAGGTGGTACTCATTATTACGTGTCATTTAGCTGACACTCTTATCCAAAACAACTTACAGTTGCTACATACGTCAGAGGTTGCACACCTCCAGAGCAACTTTGGGTTACGTGTCTTGCTCAGGGGCACATTGGTTGAGGTATCACAGTGGGAATTGAACCCAGATCTCCCACACCAAATGAATGTGGCATATCCACTGAGCCATCACCACCCACACCCCACTACCTCCAAAATAGAGAAGAGTTAAACAGTGTAAAGAAGAAGCGAGGCATAGATTCAGACGGCCACATGGAAAGATTTATGTGGGAGACAAACAACAGGCAGGTAAAAAGTAACAGTAAAAGAAGTGACAGTTTGCTCTTGGAAAACTCTCCATGTGTAAAAAGTCAGCTCTGATTCTTTCTTTTTTTTCTTTTCTTTTTTCCTGACAGAGGTACAGTAGTAGACAAAAACTCACACTCAGACTCCACATTGTCCGTCTTTAATTTCTTCTAACAGTGTAACACATTATATTGCTCGAGAGAAGAAGTGAAATCAGAGAGTGTAGGAAAGGGAGAAAAAGAGAATAAAAAAAATGGGTTAAAGAGCATAGGCAGGATGAGGCCTTCTCTCTCTTATTACCACCTGAAGAAAGGCCATTGCCATTAGATTGAAATTGAATTTACGAAATAGTGTTTTAATGCAGCTGTTCACCAGCAGCCCATTCCAAATACGCTTTCTGGCAGTGCATTTCCTGAGGGCCATTTAATTGGGCTAATGAAGAAAGCTGCTAATGGCTGGGTTTATCTCTGGCAGCACTGGTGACATTTCATCAAAGCAGGTGGTTTTTCAGGCATTGTTTAAGCTCAGTGTGTAGCAAACATATTATTTGAACACATTATAAAAAAAAACAGGGTGGGAACAATGTGCTCTTGAGGAAAATGGATAATTCAACTTCATTCAAGAGCAGATTGAATTATTTTCTAATTATTTTCCACACAAGCTGCTGATCCACACACACACACACACACACACACACACACACACACACACACATGCACACACACACACACACACACACACACACACACACACACACACACACACACACACACACACACACACACAAACTGTATGCAGATAGAGACAGTGATGTGACATTTACCTTCATCAGTTATCAACATCTTGACATTAGTACATCAAACCTGCTGTTTAATAATGAGCTTTGGTCGCCTTCTGACTTACGAATGGTTCTGTCATGTCAGTCCCTCCTGTCAGAGCGAAAGGTCAGTGGGAAAGTCAAAGAGGTTGAGACCCATGTTTATACATGGATCGACTACAAGATTATTCTGAACAAAGCTGACATGTTGAAATTGCAATACCAAATGAAGGGCATGGTTAAACTCTGACAAAACTGCAGCTCTATGACAACAGTCAAAAGACGACTACAAGTCTGCAGGGCTTTGATCTGACATTTCTATGGATGTGTAATGAGTTATGATACATTTAAAATGCTAAATAATAATTATATTATACAAATTAAAAACATTACGATTTCCTCAAATCTAAGGTGACATCTTCATATTCCTTATTTTGTCTCAGAAAGCATTGACAAACATATATATTCAATTTACATCACAAAAGATAAAAAACAAAAGCTTCAAATACTCACCACTGAGAAGCGAGAAACGGGTAATGTCACACATTTTGTATTTTTGCTTGAAAAATTACATTTAATCGATCAGTAATTTTCTGACAATCACCAAATCATTTCAGCTTTACTTCCAAAGAAAAAACTTTAATGGACAGTTTATTAATGTTTCTTCTCTTTAGAATAATCAAATACCTGCTGCAATCGTCAACTCTAAATCTGTCATTATTTCCCATCATAATTTCCCAGGTAGCATAGTTAATACTTTTAATTACCTACAATAATGTTTAACAATTAGTGCTGCTTCTCATGGGGCATAGCGCCATTAAACTACCCTGCATAAAAATGCAGGGTAGTTTAATAGATACTCTATCCAGGCACTGGTACAGGGAAGTTATGTTTAATATAAAACTTCAAATGTTATTCCAAACACAAGTCTCAAAAGTAGATGGCTGCAAAATGCCAAACACACCCTAAATGAAGAATGACAATGAAAACTGGAAAGATGTGTGACTCTTAAAAACACACACAATCCAATCGTAATCCTTAAATTAAACTACAATTATACTGTAGTAGCTTTATCTAAGAATACAAGCATATTTAATCTGTGCTCCTCTTTTACATTAGACTAAACATTGTATCTCTGCTCTGAATGCATTTATGGTGTGGTTCTCAACGTTTTATTGTGGAATACATTTAAATCACTTTCATTAAAATGAATTTATTTCCACTGAATCCAAATCCTATTGTCTGTTTTTGATAAACGACCTAACTGAAATTTCAATTTCACTTCAGCCTGGCCCCTGCAAGTCTCTTGGCAAAGCTGTCCAACGCACGGTTTCCTTTATTGTAAACAACAATGAAGTGTGATATTTGAAAAAACACAGATGCACCACCGGTGAACTACGAGCCACCAATCATTTGTAGTCTGTACCCAAAGCGGCGTTTGAATCCCTCCTTCTCTTCCCACCTCTTCAAATTCATTGGCTGCCAGAGGAGTAGCGACAATGTTTAATGCACCATGCGGTGTCCGGACTTCAGTCAGTGAGAGGAAGCGTTCTATGTGCTTATGGTTGTGTTACGTGCAGACAATACTAAGTAACGACTGTGCGCAGATATTAAAGAAAATCACAATTTTTTTTCTGTCAGCTACAGAGAGACTTGTGGCAGAATGTGGGGCTGTTGCTGACCACCTCCTAAGCAGCAGCTGTCTCTCTGTGTGGACTTTTACGAGGACGGCGGACAAGGACAAAATGCCACTACGGGAATCAGTCACTCAACGCTGTTTCGGACTGGGGGGAAAACACTGATCACCTTTTAAATATCTACTTTGGATCTACCTTACCACATGTCTGTTTTTTTTATTTTTATTAATCTCATCATAGAGTATTTCTCCTAACAGTTTTCTCCGAACAGTTTTCTCCGAACAGTTTTCCTTTACTGAAGAACGGTGACTCACTGCAGGCAGAAGGCGAGCCGCTGCATCCTAATCAGACAGCGGAGAGGACTTCAGCTCATTGACATTACAGTCATACTTTTCTGGAGCACTTTTTTCACCCCACTGCGCTGCACTGTAGCCTGCGTGTGCAGCGGAGGCTTGTGGCTTTTCTTTCTGCACAGAGGAGGGAAAGAGGATACGGGTGGTACCTACTGAAGTGGTTAGGTGATGAAACTCCCTGAACCCTGCTGGAACTGACTGTTTTGATTTTTACAGTATCATTTTTTGGGGGTACTGTTGCATTGGTTTCTTTCGGTAAGTTTACGTTTTGTCTTTTATGTTCTTTAGGTCTCTGGAAACCCTGTCTGTTGCTCATTTCCCAAACGGTTATTTTACAACCATCCCTATGCATGCGGATGCAACAGCTTCTTCCAAGGACCGTTGAATCTTGCAGAGAGCGAGTGATAGAGCGAGAAAGAGACGCACACAGACAGAGAGCATCAGTGGAGAGAATTACACGGCTGTGCTGAGATGTTGACAGCTCATTTCCGAATTTTTATAAGGCTCATTGTAAATATCCGGATTATACGGATTTGTTAATGCGTGTAAGAGGCTCATTTTATTCACATTTATTCGAATAGCCACAATAGGCCATCTTCTGCTGTAAGCCTGCAGTGTTACCATATTATTAAAGTTGCCTATTAGGCTACAGTTTAGTCAGCATTATCATAATGTGTGAATGTGCCTTCATCAGGCTAAGGTCAAGGTGTGCATTGCATGTTAGAGATAGAATTAAAAACTACATTCTGTTTATAATGATACACGCTACAAGGGGAATCATTATTTCCCTGTGTATCTGGGCTGCGCCGAGTGTCTTCCCAAGGTTAACTAATTGACAAGCTTCCCCCATAATTGTTGAGATGAATTACACATGAGCCTTGTTTCAGTTTTGGCTCAGCAGTGGATCTGATTTCTTACTGGCAGAATGGCTAGTGTAGCCTAGTCTGTTTTTATTTGGGTGACTAATTGACACATACATTAACAAATATATATTTTTTTCTGTTTTCCTTCTTAGGTGGTTTGAGTGAACACTTACAATGACTATTCAGTTTGGCGACTGGATCGTGATTATTGCTCAGATGAGTCTGGGCGCTCAGCTGAATATAAATTAGGTGTTCAGCACCACAGATTGCTGGGAGAGGAAGAGAGAGACAGAGCAAAGACAATCCACAAAGACAAATGCCAAGGCCTCAGATGATGAACAGAACTCTTTATTTGATCCTGAATAATAGAAACGCCACATTTGAACAAAATACCAACAGGTCGAAGGAAGTGTAAACACGACAGATTATAGCAGCTTTTACGGAGTGGGGATGTATCTTTCTATTTTCTTTTTCCTCCTCTTATGGGCTCAAGCCCTGACATTGAAAAACTTGAATTACTCTGTCCCGGAGGAACAGGGTCCGGGTACAGTGATTGGGAACATTGCCAAAGATGCTAGACTCGGACTCGAACAGGTTGGGCAGGGAGGACAGGGTAAGAAAGCCAACTTTAGGGTGCTGGAGAACTCGGCTCCGCATCTCATCGATGTGGACCCACAAAGTGGACTGCTGTACACAAAGCAGCGCATCGACAGGGAAACCTTGTGTAAGAGAAACCCCAAGTGCCAGCTCTCCATGGAGGTGTTTGCCAATGACAAGGAGATCTGCATGATCAAAATAGATATTCAGGACATTAACGACAACTCACCCATTTTCCCCTCGGATCAGATTGATATTGACATTTCTGAAAACGCATTGCCAGGGACACGCTTTCCCCTGACCAGCGCGCATGACCCAGATGCAGGGGAGAACGGCCTGAAAACCTATCAATTAACACGCGATGACTACAATCTCTTTTCCTTGGAGGTAAAATCCCGTGGGGACGGGACTAAATTCCCAGAATTAGTTATTCAACGGCCATTGGATCGAGAAGAACGAAGCCATCACACCCTTATTTTGTCAGCCACAGATGGGGGGGAATATCCTAGGTCAGGTACCATGCAGATAAATGTTAAAGTTATTGATTCCAATGATAACAGCCCCGTCTTTGATCAGCCCTCCTATGTTGTGGAAATTCCTGAAAATTCACCTCCTGGTAAAGTGCTGATTGATTTAAACGCCACTGATCCTGATGAGGGCAACAATGGACAAGTAGTCTATTCTTTTAGTGGATATGCCCCAGAGAGAATCCGGGAGCTCTTTTCTATAGATTCCAGAACAGGGGTCATAAAGATTCAGGGAGAAATTGACTACGAAGAGAGCCCAGTTATTGAGATTGACGTCCAGGCAAAGGATCTAGGTCCAAATCCAATCCCAGGCCATTGTAAAGTCACTGTTAAAGTTCTTGACAGGAATGATAACTGGCCATCTATAGGCTTTGTGTCTGTGAGACAGGGAGCGATCAGCGAGGCAGCACCTCCAGGCACTGTCATTGCTCTCGTCCGTGTCACAGACAAGGACTCGGGAAGGAATGGGCAGCTTCAGTGCAGAGTGCTAGGTAATGTCCCTTTTAAACTTGAGGAGAACTATGATAACTTCTATACTGTGGTGACAGACAGGCCCTTGGACAGAGAGGTGCAGGATGAGTTCAATGTCACCATTGTGGCCAAAGACAATGGCATTCCTCCTCTAAACTCCACAAAGTCATTCACCGTAAAGATTCTGGATGAGAATGACAATGTTCCTCGCTTTACCAAGTCAGTTTACCTTCTTCAGATACCTGAGAACAACATCCCTGGGGAGTACCTAGGTTCAGTTCTGGCACATGACCCAGACCTTGGCCAGAATGGCACAGTGTACTACAGCATAATCAACTCCAATGTGAGTGGGGGTGATGTCAACACCTATGTTAATGTGAACGCTGCTAATGGAGCCATCTATGCAGTAAGATCTTTTAACTATGAGCAAATAAAGTATTTTGACTTTAAGGTTCTTGCTAGAGATGCAGGATCTCCACACCTAGAGAGCAATGCTACAGTGCGCATCAGTGTTCTGGATGTCAATGACAACATCCCTGTCATAGTTCTTCCCCTACTCCTAAACGACACGGCTGAGATACATGTGCCACGTAATGTTGGTGTTGGCTACATTGTGACCACAGTGAGGGCGGTGGATAATGACTATGGTGAGAGCGGGAGGCTCACATATGAGATCTCGGATGGAAATGAGGAGCACCTCTTTGAGATTGATCCGGTGACTGGGGAGGTGCGAACAGCCCACCCATTCTGGGACGATGTGAACCCCATTGTGGAGCTGATCATCCGAGTATCGGACCATGGCAAGCCAACTCTCACTGCTGCCGCCAGGCTCATCGTCAAGGCCTCCAACGGCCGTCCTCCTGATGGACTGCCACGCACGAAGGACACTCAGAACTGGGACATATCCCTGCCTCTTATTGTAACTCTAAGCATCATATCTATCATGCTTCTGGCTGCCATGGTGACCATAGCGATCAAGTGCAAGCAAGAAAACAAGGAGATCCGTACCTATAATTGTCGCATTGCAGAGTACTCGCACCCTCAGCTGGGAAAAGGCAAGAAGAAGAAGATTAACAAGAACGACATCATGCTGGTGCAGAGCGAGGTGGAGGAGCGGGATGCCATGAATGTGATGAATGTGGTAAGCAGCCCTTCCTTGGCCACCTCTCCCATGTACTTTGACTACCAGACACGCCTGCCACTCAGCTCACCAAGGTCAGAGGTTATGTACCTCAAACCCACTGCCAATAACCTCAGCGTGCCCCAAGGCCACGTGGGATGCCACAGCAGCTTCACAGGCCCAGTCACCAGCACTACAGACACACCTACTAACCGCATGTCCATCATACAGGTAAGAGAAATTGCACTCCTCTCACTGTTATGCCACCATTTTCACGTCACAACCCTCAGGAAGCTCCCATTTCCTATATCAACATTTGCCTCCTTGTTTTGTAAAGTGAAAGAAAAAAAGATAAGGGCAGGCAGAGGCAGAGAGGCCCAATAGCATAGAGGGAGAGAGAGAGGAAGGGAGGGAGGGGTGAGCATTAGGAGGATTAAACAGTCATTCTGGTGCTCTCATAGAACAGAACCAGTGACATCGACACAAATCAGTTGTGCTTGAAATACGTCACTGCAGGCTTTTGAAATCAGTTTACATGTAGAAATCTTTCATTAATCACTCAATCACTGTCATTTCATTCCCGTGGAATAAAGAGGACCAATTCCATTTCATACTACGTATCCCACAGATATTTGCATGTCCAAATCCGATAACTAATTCTTATTGAAAATACATAAAACATAATTGTATATTATGTTAATATACCTGTACACAGAAAAAAAAAACTGACTTAGACTTAGAAAACTTTAATGTCCCCGAGAGGCAATTTGTTTCACAGTACAGGCATATTGAGACATAATCCACAACACAAACATTGAACCAGACATCCACAGCGCTACCTATCCAACACATCAATAAATAGAATACAGTAAAAGGAGTATATTGCACAATATTATAAATAAAATAAAAATACAAAATTAAAAACTACTGCACATTATTCTACTTCACATCTATTCCTTCAGTCATACCCCTCCCTACACCTTATTTAATTGGGTTATTGCCATAGGAATGAATGAGTTTTTTGCTCGGTTGGTTCTGACATTGGGGTATCTATATCTACGACCGGAAGGGAGCGGCTTGAACTCCACTGAAAGTGGATGGATGTCGTATCATTAGAGTAAAGTTACACCAGTGACAGATGCGTGTTCACTGTTTCAAGCCACTGTTTAACATCATATCAGTCATCAAATTCTATAGCTCCATGTGGTTAATTGTAGCGATTTTAATTCCTAGAGATTATCAGATTGTACTTATTTTCACGGCTACTTTATACGTCTTTGGGTGGAGTACTTGGTTGTATAAGCCTCTAACGTGATAACTTCTCTGTGTCTTTGGCCTTAAGCCCATTAAAAGTCTGTTGTGTCAGACGAGGATTAAGGCCTGCTTAAGACAGTGGTATGTAACACTGGAGATATGGGCAGTTGTAGAAAAGCCTTTTTCTGATGTTTACCTATTTACCTATAAAAAAAGGGTTAATGAGTTTTATTATTATTATTATTATTATGTTCTGCCTATTATTCTGTTGGGCACAATTGGAGAATTACATTCCTTTTAGTTACATCCTGATGGCTGCAACTATTAGTCTCTCCATTAGGCTCTCTGCTGTATTTTCTATCCCACTATTTGCACTAGATGTAGATGTGACAATGACTGTGATCAGATGTGATGTGTTCCCACCAGGGAGGAAGGCCACTGTCTGTTGTTCCCACTCTCAGTCTCAGCCCTGCTTCTATTATGAGCCAGCTGCATAGGGCAAGGGTCAGCACAAAGACCGTTAAGGCTTCCTAATCAGAGGGACAGAATAATTGCTGGTCCTTTCTGCAGGCTGTTTCTCTGCTAATGTAGTGATGATGAATTAGACTGTATGAGGCTGTTGCACATCTTTACTTTTCTTTCCCCTTTCAGACTGTCAAAGGGAAAACATGCATGAGCAGCAACAACACATTCCTTAGTGTCTTGTTTACAGAGGGTCCCCTTGATAATTCAGGCGTGCAGGGTGCTCTATTGTATTATTCAACAGAAACCTGTGTAGAGGGAGATGGCCTGAGGCATTACGTTTCTTCAGGATCTGTACAGAAGCGTATCACTTTTCTCCCTCCTCCCCTGCTTCTGCCTCCTCTCTCCGTTCGTGTGGACAGTAAGTAACCTGAGTCGGAGGAGAGTGGCTATGGGAAAAATGTCAGGAAACAAAGACAGAATTCCCCTTCCATCGATCCCAAGGCCTCTCAACCCATCTGTCACTATAGTTGCCACGGGAGGACAGGCTAAATAGGAAAAATAAATAAAGAGATGGATAAAACGGGAGAGCACATATCGCCTGCTCAGTCGGTTTCACAAGGGCACCTTAGTGCTGCTCTCCTCATCTGCACCTAGTGGGGCTACTGTAGCTGCCTGCAACTCCCAGTCTCTCTCCACACTGCTGCTGGCCTCTAATGATGTTTTATAGTGCTGCACTGGCAGACAGGCTGGGCTTGGTCTCTAGCTGGGAGAAGGGAATAATATGAACATATCAGCAGAGCTCTGCTGGCCTTATCATTGTCACCACCGTGCCAGCAACCGGCCCAGTGAAGAGATTCATTTAATTTCTAAAGAGAATTCCTGGGATAAGGAGATGGATGATACGTAATGATGCCTAATTCCGCTTAAGGCGTTGAAGGGAATTACTTAGTGTGGAATCAAGGTTAAAACCAATCTGCTGCAAAATTCCTCAATTCTCAGGAAGAAGGGATTTCAGTAAATTGCTCCAAAGAGTGAGCTGTCTCCCACTCTGTCTTGAATACGTTTTAGGATTTTGTCCCACATTCTGTTTAGCTTCAGCTGCTGTGCCAAGCTGTGGCTCACCGACTGGTTCATAAGTTTCTCTGCAGCTTTTTTTTACACCTTTTCGGGAACATTGTTACCAAACATTCAAAGACTCCTGTGTCATTACCTTTAAATGGCCCATAATTTATCATATTGATTTGTTTTGATAAGTTTTGAGTGTAGTAATTTGATTCACCATGAAACTGTAATTAAACTGAATCCTGTCTCGGTGGGAGACCATCCATGTTAATAAGGTGCAGGTGGTACAGAGGGGGAGTCTGAAAGGCAATAAAAGCTGCCTTTAGGTGGCGGCATTCTGCCTTGTGATGGGGTGGCATTGAGATGAGGGTGTCGAGGAGAAAAGGTGCTTTTAGTCTCTGCTGACTTTACATTGTCACTTGTCACTTGGTAGGGAGGCTCCTGCTGCTCTAATGAAAAATGTCAGACATGAATACGTAACAAACACATGGGATATAGAATATGTTTTTCTGGAATTGCCTGACAGTTTGGTACAATTTTTTAAAATGGCAATCACTGAATTTACCAAGCAGACACCTAATCATAAAATCACAATAATAATCATAATATGTAAAATGTGCACACAGTTACAATTAGAAAAGCAGGGCAGATACTTTTTGTAGCAATTGATAATAAACCAAGGTCTTTAAATTGATTCTAAAAATGACTGGCAGCCACAAACCTATTGAGGGAATTTAAAGCAGTTAAGAGGTGTGGCTGTGATCATTTAAGCGGCACATATACAATATAGAAGATACAACGTTCACTCCTTTGATCTGTTTAGGTTGAGCGTGTGTATGCCAACAATGTAGCTGGAGCAGATGTGGAAAATGGGTGCTTCCAGGAATGGTCTTACTCTGCATAATTTAGTGAGATTGTGTGTGTGTGTGTGTGTGTGTGTCTGTGGGTGTAGCGTTATTGTGTATTCCAGGCATGTGATTTAAGCCTTTAGCTGGCAGGCTCCGTGACAGAGCCCCTCTCTTTTATGAGCGGGACAATCTTGCATTTGTCCGAACCTTGAAACCCCCTTCCTCCAAGAAACGCACACACACACACGCACACACACTGACACACATGCACATGCACACGCACGTACACACACACACACACACACACACACACACACACACACACAGATGCACATGTAACCGGGCTTGGACTGTTTTTAAGGATTCTACCGAAGTCTTAACAAAGCCTCCGCTGTATATTGTATTGAAATTGCTCCCACGCTTCAGTGGCCACTGAGGCAATGAATAGAAAAACACTCTTTATTTCATTTCTTTCCCTCTCCCTTCATCTTTAGATAACTGCTTTCCTCTGGAGCTTTCTATGGAATGAGTTTGGTAAACCTGTATGTACTGAAGCCCACTTGCTGACAGGATTGAGCAGCTCAACAACTAGATGTAGTCAGTCTCAACAGTCATTTATAGAAATGAGAGAAGGTTCGAGAAGCCATTTGTAATTTGTGTACTTTTGTCCCCCAGTTGAGCTCTTCTGGGCCACTAGGCCAGATTTGTTTTGAGTTTGTCAGTTCAAAAAAAGAAAATTATCGGCTCGCCTTGGGTTGTGTCTTAATATTTCCTCAAATAAACCTTCTGCTACTGTACATACCACTACATGCTGAAATTCTGAATTATTTATAGGCAGTATTATTTTTCCTCATCTTCCCCAAGCTCGTACTGTAGATACAACTGAGAGGAAGTACAGTCAGACCACAGAATGTTGCCTTGGGGAACAACAGTAAATTATGTTATCTCTACATAACCAAAATATATAATTGTTGTCATTGAATGTTTGGTTTATTAGCTGCCATTAGTGGTATTTCAGTTTGTAGAGGAGCTTGTTTCAGTGCTGATGCGTCAGTATGTCTTGAAGCCTTAGCAGAAGTGTAATGCACAGCACAAAACAGCAGCTATATTTGCATCCTCTTTCATTAATAAATCATATGTTTAACAAATCGGAGGGAAGCGGAAGATGTCACGATAAGCATCAGGTCTCTGGCTACACATTTGTGAACATGATATAAGCAGAATTTGAGCATTAATTTACTTTTCCTGGGTCTGTTAGCAAAATTTGAGACAGCATGAGAGAAAACTGGGGATGACTGTAGTAATCTGTCATGTAGCCGATTCTTGTCCTCTCAACACCTCTGTGGTAATGACGAAGAAAAAGTTGATAAACACACACCAATGTCTGTATCTTTAAATTGCCACTAGTTCCATTAAAACCTTTTAAAGCGACGCAGGTTGAAGATTCTTCAAGAAGATTGAAGATTTACCAAATTAATAGTTAATTTGCAGAAACGTATTACGAGTACCCAGAACATTTGTTTGAGATCGGAGGCAGCTGTGGAAGTGAATTTTTTTTATTCATTGCAAGTTCTCAAAAATCCAAGTAACCCTGCAAAATAATTGAATGTATATGTAGGCCCCTGACTATGTCCACCACTAACCCTAACCTTAACTTGAGCAGAGTCAAACTATAGATTGATTGATTGATTGATTATGTATACATTATATTGGTCTAATTGGTCAGCCATTATAAAACCTTTCAGGCAGCTGTTGTGCATTCATTTGGACCGAGCACTTATCTGTGCTGCATAGTGCATAATTTCATTATTGTAACAGGCCTCCTGACCTGGCAATGTAGGGAAACAAAGAGATTTAGTTTTTTTTCCAAGTGTAGAGAAAGAGACAGGATATGAGAACACAAGTTGTCCTCCGTGATAGCCAGATTGCCCGGACACATTAAACCAATTTGCCTGGTTCAATAGGAAGCGGCCTATTGGAGATGACATGGGCACGATAATAAGACTGTGGATTGTCAGTGGACATTCGCTCTCGAGTTTTTGTGCGCATGAGTGTGTTTGTGATAAAGAGGAAGTGGGTGATCAGAACTCTGCCTTATTCACTGACACTGGATGACAGACTGTCATGTCATTTTGTTGAGAAGTAAGGGCCATTATTTAGCTTGGTTTAGCTTCCATAGACAGACTGGCATTTGAAGTTGTTTCAGATCAAGTCCTATCACACTTAGTAATTACTTTTCTGTTCTGTTCTAACAAGGCTACCAAGAGCCTGACTTGTTTATTTTGCCAGTCATTCATGTCTGTTTTCTCATGTGACAGTGTCTCTTGTTTTCTTGACCCTGCTGATACTGCGAGCTTTCCATATTTCATACATTGCATTTCAAGTGCACGCCTACACTAGATGCATATGTGCATTTATACCTGACAATCATTTTACTGCGAGATTTTCTTTTTATTTTAAACTCCTCCAATAGAAGCTAGAAGAAAGATAAGATTGTGACAAAAAAAATCTGTGCATGCCCCCAGTAGATTTTGAAACATTTTCCTTAGTGCTTCTGGCATTGTGCTCAAAAATCTCTGGCACAAGGAGCCAACCTAGCCTCACAGAGGTCACAAAAACAAGAGAACAAAACATAACTTTCACAGTGGAGGAATCTAACATTCAGCTGCCATGTGTGCAGAGATGGCAAAAGTACTCACTTACCGTACTCAAGTAGAAGTACAGATAGTTGTGTTAAAAAAATACTAGAAGTATACTTCTAAAAGTAGAAGTACTGATTTAACTTCTTTACTCAAGTAAAAGTAACAAAGTACAGGCTTGGAAATTTACTTCAAGTATAAAAGTAAAAGTAGCCTTGCGAATGACAACCATTTTTTATGCAAAGCTACCTGGACCACACAAATGTTACTAGAGTACAAGCTGAGAAACTTCAGTGGACATGGAAAAAAGGCTCTTTATATGCCATTGCCTACATTTTAAATGGATGTCTGTCAATAGGCCTAAAACATCACATATACAGTATGATTATTGTGACAGAGACTGGGACTCCAGGTTAATAAGATTCTGACTGAGTAGCAAGACATGAATTCAATTGTGATTCTGTGAGAATTCACAGATCCAGTTTCTCTTTTTTAATCTTCCCCTTAACATTTAAAGGAATCTACATGTATGCGTGTGTGCTTAAATATGGCTTCTGGAAAGAAAATAAAGGATACAATATGAATTACTAAACAAACATTAATTAAGAAGTTCCCCATACTTTTAGAGTTACGCAGCACATTCGCCCAGGAGTCATTCTTGATGCCTACTATCTCAAACACCTCTCTCAGATAAGGCCAAGGATGATTGGAAATGTCTTGCTGCTTGTCTGCCGAATCTCTGGGATCTCCGTTTTCTTCATTTTCAATCATGTCGCCGTCCATACCACTATGTGCTAACGTTACCGCCATCAAGCCGCAATGATTT
This sequence comes from Sander vitreus, assembly GCF_031162955.1. Classification (NCBI taxonomy): domain Eukaryota; kingdom Metazoa; phylum Chordata; class Actinopteri; order Perciformes; family Percidae; genus Sander; species Sander vitreus. The sequence continues at coordinate 18,167,624 of NC_135855.1, read as the reverse complement.
GCCGCGAATGAATGCCGCCAAATCTGTGGAGTCGTCTTGTAGTGGTGCGTCAAGTGAAACGTATATTCCCATCCAATTAGATTGAATTCGGTATTGATGATGCGAAAAATAATAACGGTAACTCCACTGAAATTATTTGAAACTAAAGTAACGAGCCAATTTTGTAAAATGTAAGGAGTAGAAAGTACCGATATTCGTGTTAAAAATGTAAGGAGTAAAAGTAAAAAGTCAGCACAAAAATAAATGGTAAAGTAAAAATATCTGAAAAATCTACTTGAGTACAGTAACAAAGTATTTGTACTTCATTACTTCCCATCTCTGCATGTGTGTGTGTGTGTGTATGTACATGCACATGCACCTGTGCAACTACCAGCTGTGCTCTGAAGCACTGGCCTTGCTGGTTCACTCAGATTGAAATGGGCTTCCCTGTAGGGACTGCCTGCCCCCTGAGGGCTCTTAGATCCCTCCTGGGGTCTTTAGACTTAACAGTTTGAGCAGCAGGGTTCTGGAGCTGCAGCAATAGGTGGATATATAGGAGTGACCTCACAGTAATGTGTGCTGAGATGCACAGCGCACAGAGGGCTGCATTGGCGTACATGGCATGGCGATGTATTCTTTGAACTGCCAGCAGCTGGGTCTCCTTGCTGTAAATCAAACACTTTCAAAGTCAAACAAAGTGAAACTCGCTCTGTTGTGTCTTGGAACCAGTCCAACCTGAGAGAGCTTTTATTTCTGCCACATCTTCCTTCACTGTGCCCCCTAGGCATGTGCTGTAGAAACAACACGCAGCTCAAAGAATGAGTTATGGGAATCTGTTCTCACCTTCTATCTCATTAGTATAAGAGAAATGATTTATCCCTTTCTCCCTGAATCTCTCTTTCCTTGTCCTTGCCTTCTACAGTTCAGCACTTCTTCAGCTTCTTCAGTAATGTGATTAATTGATTGGAGGGATATACCATGAACACCATCTAATTTTCTCTAATTTGACCTAAGTACATGTCAAAACAAAGCACTATAAAACGGGCTTCTTCTCCCACATACAACCACTGGAGTACATTACAGTCGCCCAATCCGGAAATGAGTATTTTTGTAAACAGTGTAAAATCTAATCTAATCTAGTGTTAAAATCTAATCTAATCCTGCCAGTTTATGTTTGCATGTTTGTGTGTATCTGAGAAGGTCCTAATAGGAGAGATCCCACGGTCTCCTCTGTTCCTGCTTATATTTGTAGCACAGTTTGAAATCTGACTCCCATGTCTACAGCCCTGTGTGTGTGTCTGAAGGGAATTGACAGCCACTGTGTTTTGCTGTGTTTGTGGCAACAGAGGCGAATGAGTCGGCACTCTCAGATGTTATTGCCTACACAAAAGGCCCACTAAATGGCGGGCACACAAGATTTGTCATCAAACGTTTGACTGTGTCTTCTCTTCAGGGTAGCAGTGGCGATGCTGAGTGCTAATGGCGTATTGAAAATGGTATATTTGGCCGGTCTCGTGTTTTTCTATTGTAGTCCACAGATGTACTCAATTGGCCCCTCACTGGGTTTATGTCTTAGACAGAAATCTTTTTAGGGCCTTTAGCATACAGATCAATTTCTGGTTTGCTCCGTTTCTTATGGATTTTTCCTCTGTTTGGTACTAAAATACTGTATTTCATTATCTATCGCTCTGAGCATTGTTTAGTTAAAAAAATTTGACTAGTTCTCACTCTCTCTTCTTTGCGTGCCCCTGCTCTTGCTCTGACTCTCCTCCTTTTCGGATTCCCTTTCTTTCTCTCTGCTCTTGTCATCTCAGATAAGCGATGCAGTTGCTCATGTTACTGACGACCCAAGCCAAATTCATAATGATGAGATTATCTTGTCAACAGTACAGAGTGTATATGTCTGCTGTATTGATCTTCACACAGTCTTAATAAATGAAGTACCACGATGAAAGCGTTGGCTCAATGATAACTCTGAACAGATCTTGCTATTCATACCCTCAACACTGCTGAAATGATGAATGGAACTTGTGTATTCTGCCCTTCTCCTCTCTTTTGCTCCTGTCTTTCCTACTCTCCTCTCCTATTTCCAGATTGATGGGGTAAAACAGCCCCGCTCCCCACACACATTGTCTGAAATTTGTCCTCTTTGAGGTCACGTTGACATGCGGAGTCGCTGTAGAGACATGGGTGCTGCTGTGGGATAGACCACAGGGGAGGGAGAGCGGGGAGGAAGAAATTACTAGCGCTGGAGCTTGGGCCTGTGTGTGTCTTTAGATCACAGAGGTTTGAAGGGGGGTTTATCTGTGCATTTGAAGAGAAGGTCAGCAGGGTTTAGAGCTTGAGATTATGTGTGATTGTTTCTTCTGCGTGCTAGCTGATTAATGCTAAAGCTGGTCTGACAGATACTTAATGCACCATAGATGCACTTAAAAGAGAATTGGAGGAACTGGCGTCCAACACTTTGACAAGGGAGCATTATTCTAAAGCCTTTTCTGTCAGTTTTTACCCAGGTGTATGGACAGTATCCTTCCTGTTTTCTATTCCCCCTTTTCCCGGCCCCTCCTTTGCTCAGATTCCTCTGACCTGATACATATACAACAACTAGTCTATCGTGTGTGTGTGTGTGTGTGTGTGTGTGTGTGTGTGTGTGTGTGTGTGTGTGTGTGTGTGTGTAGAGATAGAGAGGGAGAACCCAGGTGTGTGTATATGCACTTGTGCATGTATTGACATTAGACATATGTGTTCCTGCATTCTGTGTGTCTGGGTTTGTGTGTTTATATATCTGCGTTTGGCCTCGGTTTTAGGCTTTGGAGAAATATCTAAAATCCTTTCATCCTCCATCCATTCAAATGGAATAATTTGGTTCTTTTAATGTTTTTGTTCCCTAGCCCTCAGCTTCTGTCTTGTTAACCCCCAAACTAGACCACATTTTGTGGATGGTTTATTTCAACACTAAATTATAAAAGGCTTGTTTCTTTAGTCAAATTTAATAAAAATATTGGATAGGAGGGCTCAATAATATCAGTTTAAAAGCGTATTAGAGGTGTGCTTTTAGCCCTTTTAGATTGTAAGGCTGCAATCACTCAGATTTCAAGAATTCAAATTTGAATGCTGACTTACTGTAAACAACGAGCACGCTAATTTAGCTAATACTCTAAACACTGAAGGATACAGACTTTTGTTCAGTTTGTTTTTGTGAATGCATTTTTGTATTGCAGTTTGTTAGATCATCTCTAGGACCCTCCCCCTCCACACATTAGCCACTTACAGTGGCCATTCCCTATCCTTCTCACACTCATTGGCCTGCCACAGATTCCGGATTCATTGACGCGACCCTTCCACGTTTAACGTGTAAGGAAAAAAAAAAGGGGGTGGGGGCAAAGTTACTCGTCGCACATGTGCGACTGGATGTAAAATTCAGTCGCACACTCTCAAATTTTGGTCGCAAAATGCGGCTCCATATAAGATACGGTTGTGATCTTTTATGTACGTTGGAGTGGGCCTGTTACCTCTATAACAGCTTTGGGAATTTGGGCTGAGTTGGCTTTGGATTAATAAGCAAGGTCAGTGTTGCCTTCAGTTAACAGCAAAGCTGTTGTAACTATTGATGAGCAAGTACTGAATGATTAGTAGCTTACCCACCAAGATCATATACTGCACCCTTTTCTTTCTTTTGACTGCTTTCCTCAAAGTTTGAAGGTTGTATAAATAATTCAGCATCAAGTAAAGTCCTCCGTCTCCCACTCCTCTTTAATTTTTTTCCCCCAAAGTTGAAAGATTTTCCTTTATCAATAATCATAAGACTGGTCCCAGCTGTAAGCTACTGCTGGTTAAATGTGTCTACACAAAACGTCTCAAGTAGTGAGGGAAAACAACACTGCTATTTTAGGAGAGAAGGGAAACTGCTGTGTTAGGGGTTTTTTGTGTGTTGGAATAAATATCTATGCCAAAAGCTACATTTATCATTTACTCCTGGGGCTAAACTGCCACAGCTGTGGATTGTGTTGGTAGGAGTACAAATGTGCCGTCTTGTGTCGCCCTTCCTCTTCAGAGTAGAAAGGTTTCCTCTGAGATGGCAGCTGAGACGGAATTGACTGCCGGAGTGTTTTTAAAAGATAATCTCGTTTGGAACTGCAGGCATACAGAAGTCATATTGCAGAAGATAATTGCAAATGTAACTGGGCCTGTAATACTTAGTATTATAGTAGTAAGATTAGAATGAGGAGGGCTTTTGCCCTTTTCAACTGGAGACCAAAAAAAAAATAGGTGGGAATAGAGACAGGGTCACACCCTATTCCATTTAGACTCTTTTTTTTTTTTTTTGTCTAGTGGACAGTTATTTAGAAAGTTTTTTTTTTTTTTTTTTTTCATGTCCAGGTCCTATTTTATGATATTTTTTTTTCTTTTATGGCTGGTGTAGTGTCGACTGTCAACACCTGAACAGGCTGCCCTTATTTTATTGCACTGCACACAGGTGTGACTACACCTCATAATGGCTCAGGAATAACGCATATACATACACACACCAATGATTCATGTACTGTATGTTTATTTCAAACGTGTGTGCTGTGCGCCACTTTATTCCGCTGGTGAAAATGTTTGTTCTTAATTGTTTTTGTTTCTTATTTAAAAAGGAAAGGAAAAATGTTTTTATGTATATTTTTGTGGAAACATTTGAAGAGAAAATCTAATTCTAAAAATTTGCCAAAGTGAAGCTCACAAGGCCACAAGCACCACAGCCCTATTACTAAATCCAAAAGTGAAGTATACAGGACAATAGAACAGCATTACAACTAGGGTTGGGTACTGAAACGCGGTGCCAATAGGGCACTGGTTCCGATGTAAACGGTAGTAACCAGACCGAATAAGAACGAACATTTTGGTGCCTCATTCTGCCTTTTTTTTTTTTTTTTCCCCAGAAGCATCGCTGCATGGGATGCTACGTTACCGTTAGCTAGTAGCTGGATTAAACACAGTGGTTAAAATGCTGACAGCTTACGTTGGTGCAAAGTGTGACTACATTTCCCTGTAGAGGATTCCAACACCTGGACGTAACAGTCTGACTGCAGCTGCCGTCGGAAAAACCACACAGACGGTGCATTTACTTGAAGTTCGCCAGCATTGTGGTGCATTCCTAGTTATTGTAAAATACCCTTTTCCCATCTGGTGCTTGTTTTTGTCGTTTACCAGCAATTTACTGGTGAAATAAGTCATTGTAAGTTATTGTTATTACATTATTAATCAATCATTTAATTTTGACCATATGTCCATAGCAATAAGCAAGCGTTGTTTTGTGCTCTTTTTTCATATTTTATATTATATACATTATAAATATATTATATATATTTTGGTTCAGGCACCGGTTCAGGAACCGTTTAGTTACCAGCACCATTTTAAAAGTATCGTTTTAGCACCGGTATCGGAAAAAACCCAACCGATACAAAACCCTAATTACAACACACATCGTAACCACTGGATGTCGCAAATTTAGTGACATAATATAATGTTTGATGTAGTTTTGGGGGATTGTAGCATGTACCCATTAGATAATTTGCATTCTCTCTCCATTCTGGTGAAACTATGTTTAAATCTGGTGAAGATCTTCAATGAGTCTTGAATTCTAGCACAAAGATATGGGTTCCTTGACTGAAACACTTGGGATTCAATTAATATGATTTCAATAGGCCTAGAGATGGCCCGATACCATTTTTTGCTTCCCGATACCGATTCCGATACCTGAACTTGCGTATCGGCCGATACCGAGTACCGATCCGATACCAGTGTGTCATATATTTTATTATGTTTTAACAACTGTATACTACTATCCCTGTATGGATGTGATATTATTTTTATCTTTGTTATTGGTCTGGCTCAGGTTAAACTCTTTGTGAAACATGAATGCCACAGAACGTTCTTTTATTCTGCAGTTTGACAGTCAGTTATAACGGAAAAAGAACATAAATAAACTACTTTAAAATAGATTTTCTTTAGGGCTTTATTACGTGGTATCGGATCGGTGCATAAACTCCAGTACTTCCCGATACCGATACCAGCGTTTTAGGCAGTATTGGAGCCGATACCGGAACATCTCTAAATAGGCCACAGTCAAATTGGTGTTATTTTCTTCCATTTAGTGAAAAAAAAAAAGATCCAGTTTGCTGTAGTATAGCGCCTTAGTTTTGTGTTTCCAATGTGGCAGCTTATTGTAATCTTTACCCGAGGGGATGTTGGTCAACATCATAACGGTTTATGGGTAA